>NC_058082.1:414586486-414893485 GCF_014858855.1 Bufo gargarizans
CACGTGCACAAAAAATTGTTTCTCAGCCCAGCCACCATGATTTCCCTGCCCATTGCTTGCGCAATAGAAGCTAAATACTTCTACTGCGCATACGTCCAACAGTGGATTCACGACATGTGCAATTATAAAACAAATGACAGCAGTGTGCATTGACACGTGGATGTGTTGGTCTGGTAACACGCCACATCGATGAAAAGTGATGCATGACCAGTGAAGGCAGGGCTGTTTAAGGGGGGGCACAGCAACAGAAGATCTTGAAAAAGAGACGGAATTCAAGAGAAAGGTACATTAGTAATCTCTACAACTTTGTGTCACACAGTATGTTTAAAGGGGTTGTTCACTTTCTGGTTACTGTTGACCAATGTGTTTTTGAAATGATTATATGACACAGTATTAATATAGCCTTTGATTAAATTCTGTACTATTTTCTATATTTTAGAAGGTATACTCCTTTCTTCACAAAGTCTTTTTTGCTGTCCACACAGAGCTCCTGTCCATAAGTGTCACAAACGTACCGAGACATACGGACATTCCACGACAGGTGGCAGGAGATCTGTGAGACTGGCAACATGTGGTTTGATCTGACATGTTTTCCTTTTGGATCAAATGACATATGTGTTTCTGGTGCTTTCCTCACCTTCTTTTCTCAAGTGTGGCTATTATGGTAATTTAACCTTCTCCATTTATTGTTGTTTCTCCCACTATGCTATGCGGTTTATAGCTTCTGTTGGAATTTTGGTTAGCTTGTGTTTGGTTCTCGGCTGAGTTCCTGGTGCTACCAAAGCTTCATTGAAAATAAGTGTTTCCTTTCCCTTTTGTATTTTGTTTATTATATGTGTGTGTTGCCTTTCCCTGTTTGTCATTAGACCTGAGGGAGACTCCTGTTCGTCCTTCCCTTTGGAGGAACAGGTAGACTCAGTCTTGACATTATTTCCAGGGTCCTATAGGGTGAGATAGGATTCTAGTTTAAACTTGCCTACCTTTGGGGCCTGTTCATACTGGTAGTCTGTCAGGACTGGAGTTAGGGTTTTCTCTAGGAGATGTCCCTCTTCCTTCCCCAGTTTCCAGTGGTGTTTTCCTCCCACACACGAGCGTGACATAAAGATGTTAGCTGATGGAGGGTTATGTGACCAGGCAATTACCTCCATGTGGTCTCCTCCAGTCAAACACACTGTATCTTCTCCAACCTCTCAACAGAATAAATGCAGATGACAGGTGCAGTGTATCTGAATAGAGGAGTCATCACATGGAGGTTATTTGCCTGGTCATATGACTCTCCATCAGCAGCTATTTTATGGACAAGACCTCTATGTGGACAGCACAAAAGACTTTGTAAAGTAAGGAGTATACCTTATGAAATGTAAAAATTGGTGCAGAATTTCAACAACGACTAAATTAGTAAGTGCCATATAATCATCTCACAAACACGTTGGTCAACAGTAACCAAAAAGTGGACAACCCCTTTAAATAAATATAAGAAAGTGGCCACTCCCTTAAAGAATCAGGGAATATCTTCCAAGACACAAATGTTTTCTAGATTACTTTCTTTAACAGGACAATTTCTCTTGATCCCTGAAGGATTGGACATATGATGTGCCTTAAAACACCGATAAGCAAAAAGCTCTCCACAATAGAGTGACTTAAAGCTACAGAAAACTAAAAGAAGCAATATAATGCAATCCTAATGGAATATTGGATACATCGCACATGCACATTTACCATACAAAGGTTAAGAAATGTAAGGGTAGACACCAAACTAATGCTAAAAATGGAGGTGAGAAAGACCTTCCTTGGTTGGTGTGAATGTGCACACAAGTTTCACTTCGCTGTATATATAGCGATGTGTTATATGGCAGGTCTGATTTTAGAAAAAGCTGAAAACCATGTGGACAAGCGCACATACTGTATAGCAACAGAATAAAACAGTGATAGAGTTACATATATACTGTCAATACAGATAAATAGGAAAATATTACCTGTCTCCTGATAGGAGGTACCAGTAACCAGGAAAAGAGGGTCTACTATTGTACATCAGCAGCGCCACTCCTGTCCATGGACTGGGTCTGGTATTGCGGCTCATTTCCATGCAAGTGAATGGACTGGAGCTGCAATACTGAGCTCAGCCCAGGGACCTGAGAGGTGCTACTGCGGAGACAAAAAATACCATTCTTCTCACCTTCAATCCAAAAAGACTTCTTAAAAAGTATACTCCA
Source organism: Bufo gargarizans (assembly GCF_014858855.1). NCBI lineage: Eukaryota > Metazoa > Chordata > Amphibia > Anura > Bufonidae > Bufo > Bufo gargarizans. The sequence goes on from NC_058082.1 coordinate 414,588,700, forward strand.
CCACCTAGACATCTGTGACCTACTTACTTTTACAGACAATATCTGCCATGAGAGCCACAGACTGCCCCGTGACATAAAAAAATGCCAACACCAATGCCCCCATAAAAGCCACAATGCCTTGAATGCCCTCTGTGCCCCCTATACCAGACACAATACTGCTACCCGGCAGGTTTCATTCACTCCTTAGAGATGGGAGCGTAGTGAGACAGAATTGGGAGGGAACTGTTTTTTAAAAGGGTTTCCTATTAGGACAACAGCTGCATGTGCTAAGTGGACCAGGGGGTTCACCATCTGAGGAGTCAGGACCTCTAAAAACGGAGAACTCACACTCTAAGGCCCCATGCACACGGCCGTTGTTCACAGCCGTGTGCGGGCCGTGGAACGTCACACAATTCCTGCGGCCTGGAACTGCGGCCTGGATCCCTCCTGAGAGCAGGAGCGCACGGCGTCACTGGTTGCTATGACGCCGTGCGCTCCCTGCTGCCGGCACAGTACAGTAATACACTGGTATAGATCATATATATTTGTGGTCACTGTTGAGGAATTGTGTGACGCCCACATCTTGTGATCCAGATCAGTTTATCAGTTGCAATTTTAAAGGGAGCTGGCCAGTTGAGACAACCCCTTAAATTCCGCTCTTGTATAAAGTTGGCTTTCCTTGTGTGAGCTCACTGACACACACACAATATAGTGTATATCTACATACAAGAATATGATGCTCAGAGCCCCAGCACAGCAGACATACAGCGGCCTCCATGAGGTGCCCTGTCCATGGTGCTGAGCTCACTGACACACACACAATATAGTGTATATCTACATACAAGAATGTGATGCTCAGAGCTCCAGCACAGCAGACATACAGCGGCCTCCATGAGGTGCCCTGTCCATGGTGCTGAGCTCACTGACACACACACACAACATAGTGTATATCTACATACAAGAATGTGATGCTCAGAGCCCCAGCACAGCAGACATACAGCGGCCTCCATGAGGTGCCCTGTCCATGGTGCTGATCTCACTGACACAAACACACACACAATATAGTGTATATCTACATACAAGAATGAGATGCTCAGAGCCCCAGCACAGCAGACATACAGTGGCCTTCATGAGGTGCCCTGTCCATGGTGCTGAGCTCACTGACACACACAATATAGTGTATATCTACATACAAGAATGTGATGCTCAGAGCCCCAGCACAGCAGACATACAGTGACCTCCTTGAGGTGCCCTGTCCATGGTGCTGAGCTCACTGACACACACACACAATATAGTGTATATCTACATACAAGAATGTGATGCTCAGAGCTCCAGCACAGCAGACATACAGCGGCCTCCATGAGGTGCCCTGTCCATGGTGCTGAGCTCACTGACACACAATATAGTGTATATCTACATACAAGAATATGATGCTCAGAGCCCCAGCACAGCAGACATACAGCGGCCTCCATGAGGTGCCCTGTCCATGGTGCTGAGCTCACTGACACACACACAATATAGTGTATATCTACATACAAGAATATGATGCTCAGAGCCCCAGCACAGCAGACATACAGTGGCCTTCATGAGGTGCCCTGTCCATGGTGCTGATCTCACTGACACACACACACAATATAGTGTATATCTACATACAAGAATGTGATGGTCAGAGCCCCAGCACAGCAGACATACAGCGGCCTCCATGAGGTGCCCTGTCCATGGTGCTGATCTCACTGACACAAACACACACACAATATAGTGTATATCTACATACAAGAATGTGATGCTCAGAGCCCCAGCACAGCAGACATACAGCGGCCTCCATGAGGTGCCCTGTCCATGGTGCTGATCTCACTGATATACACACACACAATATAGTGTATATCTACATACAAGAATGAGATGCTCATAGCCCCAGCACACCAGACATACAGCGGCCTCCATGAGGTGCCGTGTCCATGGTGCTGAGCTCACTGACACAAACACACACACAATATAGTGTATATCTACATACAAGAATGAGATGCTCAGAGCTCCAGCACAGCAGACATACAGCAGACTCCATGAGGTGCCCTGTCCATGGCGCTGAGCTCACTGACACACACACAATATAGTGTATATCTACATACAAGAATGTGATGCTCAGAGCTCCAGCACAGCAGACATACAGCGGCCTCCATGAGGTGCCCTGTCCATGGTGCTGAGCTCACTGACACACACACAACATAGTGTATATCTACATACAAGAATGTGATGCTCAGAGCCCCAGCACAGCAGACATACAGCGGCCTCCAAGAGGTGCCCTGTCCATGGTGCTGATCTCACTGACACAAACACACACACAATATAGTGTATATCTACATACAAGAATGAGATGCTCAGAGCCCCAGCACAGCAGACATACAGTGGCCTTCATGAGGTGCCCTGTCCATGGTGCTGAGCTAACTGACACACACAATATAGTGTATATCTACATACAAGAATGTGATGCTCAGAGCCCCAGCACAGCAGACATACAGTGACCTCCTTGAGGTGCCCTGTCCATGGTGCTGAGCTCACTGACACACACACACAATATAGTGTATATCTACATACAAGAATGTGATGCTCAGAGCTCCAGCACAGCAGACATACAGCGGCCTCCATGAGGTGCCCTGTCCATGGTGCTGAGCTCACTGACACACACACAATATAGTGTATATCTACATACAAGAATATGATGCTCAGAGCCCCAGCACAGCAGACATACAGCGGCCTCCATGAGGTGCCCTGTCCATGGTGCTGATCTCACTGATATATACACACACACAATATAGTGTATATCTACATACAAGAATGAGATGCTCATAGCCCCAGCACACCAGACATACAGCGGCCTCCATGAGGTGCCGTGTCCATGGTGCTGAGCTCACTGACACAAACACACACACAATATAGTGTATATCTACATACAAGAATGAGATGCTCAGAGCTCCAGCACAGCAGACATACAGCAGACTCCATGAGGTGCCCTGTCCATGGTGCTGATCTCACTGATATACACACACACAATATAGTGTATATCTACATACAAGAATGTGATGCTTAGAGCTCCAGCACAGCAGACATACAGCGGCCTCCATGAGGTGCCCTGTCCATGGAGCTGAGCTCACTGACACATACACAATATAGTGTATATCTACATACAAGAATATGATGCTCAGAGCCCCAGCACAGCAGACATAGAGCGGCCGCCATGATGTGCCCTGTCCATGGAGCTGAACTCACTGACACACACACACACAATATAGTGTATATCTACATACAAGAACGTGATGCTCAGAGCTCCAGCACAGCAGACATACAGCGGCCTCCATGAGGTGCCCTGTCCATGGGGGCAAATGACACACTCTAATACTGACTTATTCCTAAATAAATAATTGACATCAACAACATAGTGGAGGAAATGGCTGCTGTGCTTTATTAAGGGTCACTTAAAAATATTTTACAACCATACGTTAAATAAATAAATTTTAAAATACCATCATAACCGATACCATAAGACCAATAATAAATTAACCATATAAAGACCAATATCCACTCAGCATGAGCTGAGCTACACTACCCCTCTAATAAAACCCAGCGACAGTTGAAACAGTGAAAAATTAGGGTGGGGGGGACGCTGGTCAGCTCTCCAGGCACTTCTGAGCCAGCTCCGCCGAACCTGGAAATTTAAAGGGGAACAGATTCCCGCTGATAATCCAACAACAAATCAGGGAGCAGGAAATCTCCCCCAGCAACAAGCAGCAACCAATCAGCTGCCTTCTTGACACGCAGCAGCTGGAAACTTCTGGAATGCAGGTAAGACATTTCTGAGGTGATTTTACCTGAAATAGAAAAAATGGCGGGAAAACAGATACAGGCAAGAGAAACAAGGCCCCTAAAAATCTTTACCTTCTGCCTAACAATGGTGTCAATGACCTCATGTCTTCCTCCAAGCTAGACGCTCTGGTGGGGTCAATTCATGGTGCTGAGCTCACTGACACATACACAATATAGTGTATATCTACATACAAGAATGTGATGCTCAGAGCCCCAGCACAGCAGACATACAGCGGCCTCCATGAGGTGCCCTGTCCATGGTGCTGAGCTCACTGACACACACAATATAGTGAATATCTACATACAAGAACGTGATGCTCAGAGCCCCAGCACAGCAGACATACAGCGGCCTCCATGAGGTGCCCTGTCCATGGTGCTGAGCTCACTGACACACACAATATAGTGTATATCTACATACAAGAATGTGATGCTCAGAGCCCCAGCACAGCAAACATACAGTGGCCTCCATGAGGTGCCCTGTCCATGGTGCTGAGCTCACTGACACACACAATATAGTGAATATCTACATACAAGAATGTGATGCTCAGAGCTCCAGCACAGCAGACATACAGCGGCCTCCATGAGGTGCCCTGTCCATGGTGCTGAGCTCACTGACACACACAATATAGTGTATATCTACATACAAGAATGTGATGCTCAGAGCCCCAGCACAGCAGACATACAGTGGCCTCCATGAGGTGCCCTGTCCATGGAGCTGAACTCACTGACACACACACAATATAGTGTATATCTACATAGAAGAATGTGATGCTCAGAGCCCCAGCACAGCAGACATACAGTGGCCTCCATGAGGTGCCCTGTCCATGGTGCTGAGCTCACTGACACACACACAATATAGTGTATATCTACATAGAAGAATGTGATGCTCAGAGCCCCAGCACAACAGACATACAGCGGCCTCCATGAGGAGCCCTGTCCATGGTGCTGAGCTCACTGACACACACACACAATATAGTGTATATCTACATACAAGAATGTGATGCTCAGAGCCCCAGCACAGCAAACATACAGTGGCCTCCATGAGGTGCCCTGTCCATGGTGCTGAGCTCACTGACACACACAATATAGTGAATATCTACATACAAGAATGTGATGCTCAGAGCTCCAGCACAGCAGACATACAGCGGCCTCCATGAGGTGCCCTGTCCATGGTGCTGAGCTCACTGACACACACAATATAGTGTATATCTACATACAAGAATGTGATGCTCAGAGCCCCAGCACAGCAGACATACAGTGGCCTCCATGAGGTGCCCTGTCCATGGAGCTGAACTCACTGACACACACACAATATAGTGTATATCTACATAGAAGAATGTGATGCTCAGAGCCCCAGCACAGCAGACATACAGTGGCCTCCATGAGGTGCCCTGTCCATGGTGCTGAGCTCACTGACACACACACAATATAGTGTATATCTACATAGAAGAATGTGATGCTCAGAGCCCCAGCACAACAGACATACAGCGGCCTCCATGAGGAGCCCTGTCCATGGTGCTGAGCTCACTGACACACACACACACACACTATAGTGTATATCTACATACAGGAATGTGATGCTCAGAGCCCCAGCACAGCAGACATACAGCAGCCTCCATCAGGTGCCCTGTCCATGGTGCTGAGCTCACTGACACACAATATAGTGTATATCTACATACAAGAATGTGATGCTCAGAGCTCCAGCACAGCAGACATACAGCGGCCTCCATGAGGTGCCCTGTCCATGGTGCTGATCTCATTGATACACACACACAATATAGTGTATATCTACATACAAGAATGTGATGCTCAGAGCTCCAGCACAGCAGACATACAGCGGCCTCCATGAGGTGCCGTGTCCATGGTGCTGAGCTCACTGATACAAACACACACACACAATATAGTGTATATCTACATACAAGAATGAGATGCTCATAGCCCCAGCACAGCAGACATACAGCGGGCTCCATGAGGTGCCCTGTCCATGGTGCTGAGCTCACTGACACACACACACAACATAGTGTATATCTACATACAAGAATATGATGCTCAGAGCCCCAGCACAGCAGACATACAGCGGCCTCCATGATGTGCCCTGTCCATGGTGCTGAGCTCACTGACACACACACAATATAGTGTATATCTACATACAAGAATGTGATGCTCAGAGCCCCAGCACAGCAGACATACAGCGGCCTCCATGATGTGCCCTGTCCATGGTGCTGAGCTCACTGACACACACACAATATAGTGTATATCTACATACAAGAATGTGATGCTCAGAGCTCCAGCACAGCAGACATACAGCGGCCTCCATGAGGTGCCCTGTCCATGGAGCTGAACTCACTGACACACACACAATATAGTGTATATCTACATACAAGAATGTGATGCTCAGAGCCGGTGACGCGTTATACTACCCTACCTCGTGAGATTTCCCTACCCTCTGACTTCCTGTCGCATGAGCGATGACGTCGGGGGGCGTGTCTCACTTTTCTCCATCTGCGCATGCCCAAAAGGACACTCTAGTGAACATCTCAAGGCTGAACTTAGCAGCACGCCGGGAACCTGCGCATGCGTCTGGGAGCCGAGGTAGGGAAAAATCACGGGTCAGTGCGCAAGCGCAGTTAACTCATTAAAATCCACCCGATATACGCGCCTGCGCAATGTGATGGTAGGGAAAAATTACGTCCCAGTGCGCAAGCGCCGAGGGTAAGCATGAATATCCATGCCAAAAGCACTTTTAACCCTTTGCAGGAGCTATTCTCATATTGGTTCTTGACTGATTGTCCTCCTATATATAGGTTCTATTATATAGGGGGTCTGTCTGCACAGTATATGGGGGGGGGGGGGTCTGTCTGCACAGTATATTTGGGGGGCTGTCTGCACAGTATATTTGGGGGGCTGTCTGCGCAGTATATTTGGGAGTCTGTCTGCGCAGTATATAGGGGGCTGTCTGCACATTAAATGGGGGGGCTGTCTGCGCATTAAATGGGGGGGCTGTCTGCGCAGTATATGGGGCGGCTGTCTGCGCAGTATATGGGGGGGGCTGTCTGCGCAGTATATGTGGCGCTGTCTGCGCAGTATATGGGGGGGCTGTCTGCGCAGTATATGGGGGGGCTGTCTGCGCATTATATGGGGGGGCTGTCTGCGCATTATATGGAGGGGCTGTCTGCGCAGTATATGGGGGGGCTGTCTGCGTAGTATATGGGGGGGCTGTCTGCGCAGTATATGTGGCGCTGTCTGCGCAGTATATGTGGCGCTGTCTGCGCAGTATATGGGGGGGCTGTCTGCGCATTATATGGGGGGGCTGTCTGCGTAGTATATGGGGGGGCTGTCTGCTCAGTATATGGGGGGCTGTCTGCGCAGTATATGGGGGGCTGTCTGTGCAGTATATGGGGGGGTGTCTGCTCATTATATAGGGAGGTCTGTGCAGTATATGGGGGGGGGCTGTCTGTGCAGTATATGGGGGGGGCTGTCTGTGCGGTACGGTATATTGGGGGATGTATGTGCAGCATATTTGGGGGGGGCAGTGTATTATATTTGTGGCCTGTGTGTTAGATGTGTACAACCCTATTTTAACAAAAAAATCAATAAAAATTCCCTATATCTCCTATGCCATGGCATGTTTTTTGCTACGAAACTGCAGTCATCTCGTCACTTGGAGAAGGATGAGAAGCGGCCCCCATCCAGAAGGACACACCTGCCACCAAATCCGTCTCTCACTGGATTCTGTAATCCCCGTCTGCTGTGTATGTGTGCACCGTCCGTCTGCTGCACTGCGTCTGTTCTGCCATTTACTCTGACCAGCATGTTCTCCTATGGAACACAAAGTACCTGAAGTGGTAAGAAGAAGCCCATGTGTGAGGCCCGCGCCCTGGCGGGAGCATTGAAGGGGCATCTGACAGGTGACGAGCTGCTCCAGCATTGTGTACTGTGATCACCACGAGTTCAGAGGTCGGCAACCATAGGCTGTCCACATGCTGTGAATTACATCTCCCATCATGCTGGTAAAGTATTATGGGAGGTGTAGTCCAAAACATCTGGAATACCAAATGCGTATGAATGAAAAGCATGGTGTGTGACTGGTCAGTAACAAGGGTTGAAGCCTTGACGTGGCGTTACTGCTCACGTGTGTATCCATGTGCCAATTCAACCAATGTGAGTGACTGTAACTAATACTGATTAGGTAACTATAAATACTGTGACAATGGAGAATTAAACGACTGTATCTCCTACACACTGCTTACACCGTGACCGTATCTCCTACACACTGCTTACACCGTGACCGTATCTCCTACACACCGCTTACACTGTGACCGTATCTCCTACACACCGCTTACACCGTGACCGTATCTCCTACACACCGCTTACACCGTGACCGTATCTCCTACACACTGCTTACACCGTGACCGTATCTCCTACACACCGCTTACACCGTGACCGTATCTCCTACACACAGCTTACACCGTGACCGTATCTCCTACACACCGCTTACACCGTGACCGTATCTCCTACACACCGCTTACACCGTGACCGTATCTCCTACACACTGCTTACACCGTGACCGTATCTCCTACACACCACTTACACCGTGACTGTATCTCCTACACCTGCTTACACTGTGACCGTATCTCCTACACACCGCTTACACCGTGACCGTATCTCCTACACACCGCTTACACTGTGACCGTATCTCCTACACACCTGCTTACACCTGTGACCGTATCTCCTACACACCGCTTACACCGTGGCCGTATCTCCTACACACTGCTTACACCGTGACCGTATCTCCTACACACTGCTTACACCGTGTGACCGTATCTCCTACACACCGCTTACACCGTGACGTATCTCCTACACACTGCTTACCACCGTGACCGTATCTCCTACACACCGCTTACACCGTGAACCGTATCTCCTACACACGCTTACACCGTGACCGTATCTCCTACACACCGCTTACACCGTGACCGTATCTCCTACACACCTGCTTACACCGTGACCGTATCTCCTACACACCGCTTACACCGTGACCGTATCTCCTACACACCGCTTACACCGTGACCGTATCTCCTACACACCGCTTACACCGTGACCGTATCTCCTACACACTGCTTACACTGTGACCGTATCTCCTACACACCGCTTACACCGTGACCGTATCTCCTACACACCGCTTACACTGTGACCGTATCTCCTACACACCGCTTACACTGTGACCGTATCTCGTACACACCGCTTACACCGTGGCCGTATCTCCTACACACTGCTTACACCGTGACCGTATCTCCTACACACTGCTTACACCGTGGCCGTATCTCCTACACACCGCTTACACCGTGACCGTATCTCCTACACACTGCTTACGCTGTGACCGTATCTCCTACACACCGCTTACACGGCCATAGAGGGACATATGTTCTGACCTTTCTGAGACCTGGGGGGATTTAAATGCGGTGTCTCAGAAGATATGTTGTAAGAACAGCAATTTTTTTTTTTTAAACATTCATATTGTTCTTAACCTTACATCATGTTATGTTTTTTTTTTCCAACATTTAAACAGGTTACACAACGCTGATCTATCCAGGACGGCTTCAGGATGGACTATAAGAAGGAGGTTCAGTCCCGATTGGGTCCGGCGCAACCTCAGGGAGTACATATACAGCGGCCTTGGTTTACGACGACGCACAATGGCACAAAGAAGGTAAATTATATATATTTTTTAAAGAAATGTAAATGAAATGTAAAAAGAAATGTAATTTAAAGGGAACCTGTCACCGGGATTTGGGGTATAGCGCTGAGGACATGGGTTGCTAGATGGCCGCTAGCACACCGCAATACCCCATAGCTCTTGTGTGCTTTTATTAAAAAAATCAATTTGATACATATGCAAATTAACCTGAGATGAGTCCTGTATGTGAGAGGAGTCAGGGACAGGACTCATCTCAGGTTAATTTGCATATGTATCAAATCTGTTTTCTTACACAATAAAAGCACACAGAGCTATGGGGACTGGGTATTGCGGATGTGCTGGCGGCCATCTAACAGCCCATGCCCTCAGCTCTATACACAAAATCCCGGTGACAGGTTCCCTTTAAGGGACTGTCTGTAACAGCAGAGCGTTTGGCTACCCTGTTTTGGACAGCCAACTTATGGTGTAATGTAGACGTAGCATCGGACATGGATGGTGTTTTTAAAGGTAAATTTTTATTTCATTTTTTTCATACAGAACTAAGAGCAGCGCTCTGGAGACTGAACAACCTCCTGATGCGGAAAATGAATGGATCGCCAACGCCAGACCTCCTGTCCCTCATGCATCTGCTCGGGAGAATCCAGGTCCCCTACCGGATCCCTCTGCTCAACAGAGGCTCTTAGGTTGACATCCAAATTTAAGAGCCCTGCTGAGCATGCAGAGATCCGGTGTGCCAAAGCAAAATGATTATGTGGACCGTGTAGAGGTTGTTTCCAACACTGTAGAAGGTTTGGACGAACATCAGAAGGAGTTTAGTGCTGCCTTGATTCGCCGCTGGGAGGGAGCAGAGTCGGCGATCCAATGCAGCCCTAACTACCATTATGGGGTAAGCATAATCAATTTGGTGGACTCAATGACGCCCGAGCAGTTGCATGAGTTTAATATCATGCTTAGAGAATGTGTCACAGAAATTGGCCACGGCCCCCACAACCCCATCCCACACCAGTGACCATTACCGACAACCTTCCCATTCCCAGCCCCCGGGCATGTGTTCCCTTCTGTCTCTTTTCTACTTCTCCGTCCCACCATTTTCCCCACCACCTCTACACATGCTCGGGTACCCTCCTCCTCAGACCCTTATACAACCCACAATTTAAACCCGCATCCTTTCTTGTGGACTGTATTTTTAGCTCAGAGAATAAAGAGGACAGGGGGGCTACCATTGCCAACCTCAAACCACCTACACGACAGTCCTACTCCACTAAAAAATTTTATTTTTTGTATAGTATGTATATATATATATATATTTTTTTATGGATATATTGTAATTTATACAAAAATAAAAAAATGTATAGTTAACTTCGATGTATTTGTGTTTTCATTGGCCGGTACAGGGTAACAGTACCCTTTGGCACTACCGCTGTGGTGACATTACAACTACCATAGGGTCACTACTGTACGTTTATTGAAAAGCCCTTGGTATTTTTTTTTTCCCTAAACGACATTATTGCCAAAGGTGAACCATGAACAATACCATCAGTAATGAGCGATCTGTTGGCTCTTTATTGATCGTAGACCTATGATTGGCACATGAACAGCAAAGGCTTGTTCGTTGTTTAATCTTGCCCCTTTTCATTTGAGCCCTTGTGGGAGTCACGGTCCATCAGCATCATCAGGAATTCATTAATAAATTGTAATTTAACAGTTTGATTAATGATTTCCCTATGACGCTATGACATAACTAGTGTGATTACCACAATGGACACACAAGGGACTAACTGCTGTTAAAGGGGTATCCCAATCAATGGTGGCATATTGCTTGAATATGCAACCATTGTCTGATAGGTGTGGGTACCACCGATGGGACACGCACCTATATTGAGAACGGAGCAGGTAGCGCTGTGGCTGGAGGACACCAGATTTAATGGGGTCCGTCGACCACTGTTTGCTGATCCACAACTCTAACATAGAGAAGAATGGAGGGCGGCAGAGCATGCGCATTGCGCCATACTCCAATTTCGGGGACCAGTTCTCAATATAGGTGCGGGGAACAGCAGTTATAAGACAATGGGGGCATATCCAAGCGATACACCCCTATTGTCTGAGATGAGAAAACTCATTTTAAGGCCTCTTTCACACGACTGTATTCCCTACAAGAGGGCCATATGTCCCGCACTGGCATTGATCATGCCAACAGGAGTACACACAATCCTAGATTACACTGATGCTGCGCAAGTCGAGCTTCAGGTGGGGCTATTGTTTAGCACGAATAGAGAATAGATCATATGAATGCGGGACAATAGCCCATTGTGAGGCACAACATGGACAACATCAAGATGCCATGTGCTCCTGTATGCACGATCAATATCGCCCGTTAGCTATCACTATACATGTTTTAGTGCATATAGTCGTGTACAAGAGTCCAAAAGGTGAGATACGGTCACGGTGTAAGCAGTGTGTACGAGATACGGTCACGGTGTAAGCGGTGTGTAGGAGATACGGTCACGGTGTAAGCGGTGTGTAGGAGATACGGTCACGGTGTAAGCAGTGTGTAGGAGATACGGTCACGGTGTAAGCGGTGTGTAGGAGATACGGTCACGGTGTAAGCGGTGTGTAGGAGATACGGTCACGGTGTAAGCGGTGTGTAGGAGATACGGTCACAGTGTAAGCAGTGTGTAGGAGATACGGTCACGGTGTAAGCTGTGTGTAGGAGATACGGTCACGGTGTAAGCGGTGTGTAGGAGATACAGTCGTTTAATTCTCCATTGTCACAGTATTTATAGTTACCTAATCAGTATTAGTTACAGTCACTCACATTGGTTGAATTGGCACATGGATACACATGTGAGCAGTAACGCCACGTCAAGGCTTCAACCCTTGTTACTGACCAGTCAAACACCATGCTTTTCATTCATACGCATTTGGTATTCCAGATGTTTTGGACTACACCTCCTATAATACTTTACCAGCATGATGGGAGATGTAATTCACAGCATGTGGACGGCCTATGGGTGCCGACCTCTGAACTCGCGGTGATCACAGTACACAATGCTGGAGCAGCTCGACACCTGTCAGATGCCCCTTCAATGCTCCCGCCAGGGCGCGGGCCTCACACATGGGCTTCTTCTTACCACTTCAGGTACTTTGTGTTCCATAGGAGAACATGCTGGTCAGAGTTGTGACACAATTTTTTTTTATTAAAATGGTTAGAGCAAATGGCAGAACAGACGCAGTGCAGCAGACGGACGGTGCACATATACACAGCAGACGGGGATTACAGAATCCAGTGAGAGACGGATTTGGTGGCAGGTGTGTCCTTCTGGATGGGGGCCGCTTCTCATCCTTCTCCAAGTGACGAGATGACTGCAGTTTCGTAGCAAAAAACATGCCATGGCATAGGAGATATAGGGAATTTTTATTTATTTTTTTGTTAAAATAGGGTTGTACACATCTAACACACAGGCCACAAATATAATACACTGCCCCCCCCCAAATATGCTGCACATACATCCCCCAATATACCGTACCGCACAGACAGCCCCCCCCATATACTGCACAGACAGCCCCCCCCCATATACTGCACAGACCTCCCTATATAATGAGCAGACACCCCCCCATATACTGCACAGACAGCCCCCCATATACTGCGCAGACAGCCCCCCATATACTGAGCAGACAGCCCCCCCATATAATGCGCAGACAGCCCCCCCATATACTGCGCAGACAGCGCCACATATACTGAGCAGACAGCGCCACATATACTGCGCAGACAGCGCCACATATACTGCACAGACAGCCCCCCATATACTGCGCAGACAGCCCCCCATATACTGAGCAGACAGCCCCCCCATATAATGAGCAGACAGCCCCCCCATATAATGAGCAGACAGCCCCCCATATACTGCGCAGACAGCCCCCCATATACTGAGCAGACAGCCCCCCCATATACTACGCAGACAGCCCCCCCATATAATGCGCAGACAGCCCCCCCATATACTGCGCAGACAGCGCCACATATACTGCGCAGACAGCGCCACATATACTGCGCAGACAGCCCTCCCATATAATGCGCAGACAGCCCCCCATATACTGCGCAGACAGCCCCCCCATATACTACGCAGACAGCCCCCCCCATATACTACGCAGACAGCCCCCCCATATACTGCGCAGACAGCCCCTCCATATAATGCGCAGACAGCCCCCCCATATAATGCGCAGACAGCGCCACATATACTGCGCAGACAGCCCCCCCATATACTGTGCAGACAGCCCCCCCATATAATGCGCAGACAGCCCCCCCATATAATGCGCAGACAGCCCCCCATATACTGCGCAGACAGCCCCCCATATACTGCGCAGACAGCCCCCCCATTTAATGCGCAGACAGCCCCCCCATATACTGCGCAGACAGCCCCCCCATATACTGTGCGACAGACCCCCCCATATACTGTGCGACAGCCCCCCAATACACTGCGCAGACAGCCCCCCAATACACTGCGCAGACAGACTCCCATATACTGCACAGACAGCCCCCCATATACTGCGCAGACAGCCCCCCATATACTGCGCAGACAGCCCCCCAAATATACTGCGCAGGCAGCCCCCCAAATATACTGTGCAGACAGCCCCCCCCATATACTGCGCAGACAGCCCCCCCATTTAATGCGCAGACAGCCCCCCCATTTAATGTGCAGACAGCCCCCTATATACTGCGCAGACAGACTCCCAAATATACTGCGCAGACAGCCCCCCAAATATACTGCGCAGGCAGCCCCCCAAATATACTGTGCAGACAGCCCCCCAAATATACTGTGCAGACAGACCCCCCCCCCCCATATACTGTGCAGACAGACCCCCTATATAATAGAACCTATATATAGGAGGACAATCAGTCAAGAACCAATATGAGAATAGCTCCTGCAAAGGGTTAAAAGTGCTTTTGGCATGGATATTCATGCTTACCCTCGGCGCTTGCGCACTGGGATGTAATTTTTCCCTACCATCACATTGCGCAGGCGCGTATATCGGGTGGATTTTAATGAGTTAACTGCGCTTGCGCACTGACCCGTGATTTTTCCCTACCTCGGCTCCCAGACGCATGCGCAGGTTCCCGGCGTGCTGCTAAGTTCAGCCTTGAGATGTTCACTAGAGTGTCCTTTTGGGCATGCGCAGATGGAGAAAAGTGAGACAAGCCCCCCGACGTCATCGCTCATGCGACAGGAAGTCAGAGGGTAGGGAAATCTCACGAGGTAGGGTAGAATAACGCGTCACCCCAGCACAGCAGACATACAGTGGCCTCCATGAGGTGCCCTGTCCATGGTGCTGAGCTCACTGACACACACACAATATAGTGTATATCTACATACAAGAACGTGATGCTCAGAGCCCCAGCACAGCAGACATACAGCGGCCCCCATGAGGTGCCCTGTCCATGGTGCTGAGCTCACTGACACACACAATATAGTGTATATCTACATACAAGAATGTGATGCTCAGAGCCCCAGCACAGCAGACATACAGCGGCCTCCATGAGGTGCCCTGTCCATGGAGCTGAGCTCACTGACACACACAGAATATAGTGTATATCTACATACAAGAATGTGATGCTCAGAGCCCCAGCACAGCAGACATACAGCGGCCTCCATGAGGTGCCCTGTCCATGGTGCTGAGCTCACTGACACACACAATATAGTGTATATCTACATACAAGACTGTGATGATCAGAGCACCAGTACAGCAGACATACAGCGGCCTCCATGAGGTGCCCTGTCCATGGTGCTGAGCTCACTGACACACATAATATAGTGTATATCTACATACAAGACTGTGATGCTCAGAGCTCCAGCACAGCAGACATACAGCGGCCTCCATGAGGTGCCCTGTCCATGGAGCTGAACTCACTGACACACACACAATATAGTGTATATCTACATACAAGAACGTGATGCTCAGAGCCCCAGCACAGCAGACATACAGCGGCCCCCATGAGGTGCCCTGTCCTGGTGCTGAGCTCACTGACACACACAACATAGTGTATATCTAAATACAAGAATGTGATGCTCAGAGCCCCAGCACAGCAGACATACAGCAGCCTCCATGAGGTGCCCTGTCCATGATGCTGAGCTCACTGACACACACACACACACACACACACACACACTATAGTGTATATCTACATACAGGAATGTGATGCTCAGAGCCCCAGCACAGCAGACATACAGCAGCCTCCATCATGTGCCCTGTCCATGGTGCTGAGCTCACTGACACACAATATAGTGTATATCTACATACAAGAATGTGATGCTCAGAGCTCCAGCACAGCAGACATACAGCGGCCCCCATGAGGTGCCCTGTCCATGGTGCTGATCTCATTGATACACACACACAATATAGTGTATATCTACATACAAGAATATGATGCTCAGAGCTCCAGCACAGCAGACATACAGCGGCCTCCATGAGGTGCCCTGTCCATGGTGCTGATCTCATTGATACACACACACAATATAGTGTATATCTACATACAAGAATATGATGCTCAGAGCCCCAGCACAGCAGACATACAGCGGCCTCCATGAGGTGCCGTGTCCATGGTGCTGAGCTCACTGACACACACACACAATATAGTGTATATCTACATACAAGAATGAGATGCTCATAGCCCCAGCACAGCAGACATACAGCAGCCTCCATGAGGTGCCCTGTCCATGGTGCTGAGCTCACTGACACACACACACAATATAGTGTATATCTACATACAAGAATGAGATGCTCAGAGCCCAAGCACAGCAGACATACAGCGGCCTCCATGAGGTGCCCTGTCCATGGTGCTGAGCTCACTGACACACACACACAATATAGTGTATATTTACATACAAGAATGAGATGCTTAGAGCCCCAGCACAACAGACATACAGCGGCCTCCATGAGGTGCCCTGTCCATAGCGCTGAGCTCACTGACACACACACAATATAGTGTATATCTACATACAAGAATGAGATGCTTAGAGCCCCAGCACAGCAGACATACAGCGGCCTCCATGAGGTGCCCTGTCCATGGTGCTGAGCTCACTGACACACACAATATAGTGTATATCTACATACAAGAATGTGATGCTCAGAGCCCCAGCACAGCAGACATACAGCGACCTCCTTGAGGTGCCCTGTCCATGGTGCTGAGCTCACTGACACACACACAATATAGTGTATATCTACATACAAGAATGTGATGATCAGAGCCCCAGCACAGCAGACATACAGCGGCCTCCATGATGTGCCCTGTCCATGGTGCTGAGCTCACTGACACACACAATATAGTGTATATCTACATACAAGAATGTGATGATCAGAGCACCAGTACAGCAGACATACAGCGGCCTCCATGATGTGCCCTGTCCATGGTGCTGAGCTCACTGACACACACACAATATAGTGTATATCTACATACAAGAATATGATGCTCAGAGCCCCAGCACAGCAGACATACAGCGGCCTCCATGATGTGCCCTGTCCATGGTGCTGAGCTCACTGACACACACAGAATATAGTGTATATCTACATACAAGAATGTGATGCTCAGAGCCCCAGCACAGCACACATACAGCGGCCTCCATGAGGTGCCCTGTCCATGGAGCTGAGCTCACTGACACACACACAATATAGTGTATATCTACATACAAGAATATGATGCTCAGAGCCCCAGCACAACAGACACACAGCGGCCTCCATGAGGAGCCCTGTCCATGATGCTGAGCTCACTGACACACACACACACACACACTATAGTGTATATCTACATACAGGAATGTGATGCTCAGAGCCCCAGCACAGCAGACATACAGCAGCCTCCATGATGTGCCCTGTCCATGGTGCTGAGCTCACTGACACACAATATAGTGTATATCTACATACAAGAATGTGATGCTCAGAGCTCCAGCACAGCAGACATACAGCGGCCTCCATGAGGTGCCCTGTCCATGGTGCTGAGCTCACTGACACACACACACACAATATAGTGTATATCTACATACAAGAATGAGATGCTCAGAGCTCCAGCACAGCAGACATACAGTGGCCTTCATGAGGTGCCCTGTCCATGGTGCTGAGCTCACTGACACACACAATATAGTGAATATCTACATACAACAATGTGATGCTCAGAGCCCAAGCACAGCAGACATACAGCGGCCTCCATGAGGTGCCCTGTCCATGGTGCTGAGCTCACTGACACACACACACAATATAGTGTATATCTACATACAAGAATGAGATGCTTAGAGCCCCAGCACAACAGACATACAGCGGCCTCCATGAGGTGCCCTGTCCATAGCGCTGAGCTCACTGACACACACACAATATAGTGTATATCTACATACAAGAATGTGATGCTCAGAGCTCCAGCACAGCAGACATACAGCAGCCTCCATGAGGTGCCCTGTCCATGGTGCTGAGCTCACTGACACACACAATATAGTGTATATCTACATACAAGAATATGATGCTCAGAGCCCCAGCACAGCAGACATACAGTGGCCTTCATGAGGTGCCCTGTCCATGGTGCTGAGCTCACTGACACACAATATAGTGTATATCTACATACAAGAATGTGATGCTCAGAGCCCCAGCACAGCAGACATACAGCGGCCTCCATGAGGTGCCCTGTCCATGGTGCTGAGCTCACTGACACACACAATATAGTGTATATCTACATACAAGAATATGATGCTCAGAGCCCCAGCACAGCAGACATACAGTGGCCTTCATGAGGTGCCCTGTCCATGGTGCTGAGCTCACTGACACACACAATATAGTGTATATCTACATACAAGAATGTGATGATCAGAGCACCAGTACAGCAGACATACAGCGGCCTCCATGATGTGCCCTGTCCATGGTGCTGAGCTCACTGACACACACAATATAGTGTATATCTACATACAAGAATGTGATGATCAGAGCACCAGTACAGCAGACATACAGCGGCCTCCATGATGTGCCCTGTCCATGGTGCTGAGCTCACTGACACACACACAATATAGTGTATATCTACATACAAGAATATGATTCTCAGAGCCCCAGCACAGCAGACATACAGCGGCCTCCATGATGTGCCCTGTCCATGGTGCTGAGCTCACTGACACACACAGAATATAGTGTATATCTACATACAAGAATGTGATGCTCAGAGCCCCAGCACAACAGACATACAGCAGCCTCCATGAGGAGCCCTGTCCATGGTGCTGAGCTCACTGACACACACACACAACATAGTGTATATCTACATACAAGAATATGATGCTCAGAGCCCCAGCACAGCAGACATACAGCAGCCTCCATCAGGTGCCCTGTCCATGGTGCTGAGCTCACTGACACACAATATAGTGTATATCTACATACAAGAATGTGATGCTCAGAGCTCCAGCACAGCAGACATACAGCGGCCTCCATGAGGTGCCCTGTCCATGGTGCTGAGCTCACTGACACACACACACAACATAGTGTATATCTACATACAAGAATATGATGCTCAGAGCCCCAGCACAGCAGACATACAGCAGCCTCCATCAGGTGCCCTGTCCATGGTGCTGAGCTCACTGACACACAATATAGTGTATATCTACATACAAGAATGTGATGCTCAGAGCTCCAGCACAGCAGACATACAGCGGCCTCCATGAGGTGCCCTGTCCATGGTGCTGATCTCATTGATACACACACACAATATAGTGTATATCTACATACAAGAATATGATGCTCAGAGCTCCAGCACAGCAGACATACAGTGGCCTCCATGAGGTGCCGTGTCCATGGTGCTGATCTCATTGATACACACACACAATATAGTGTATATCTACATACAAGAATGTGATGCTCAGAGCTCCAGCACAGCAGACATACAGTGGCCTTCATGAGGTGCCCTGTCCATGGTGCTGAGCTCACTGACACACACAATATAGTGTATATCTACATACAAGAATGAGATGCTCAGAGCCCCAGCACAGCAGACATACAGCGGCCCCCATGAGGTGCCCTGTCCATGGAGCTGATCTCACTGACACACACACAATATAGTGTATATCTACATACAAGAATGAGATGCTCAGAGCCCAAGCACAGCAGACATACAGCGGCCTCCATGAGGTGCCCTGTCCATGGTGCTGAGCTCACTGACACACACACACACAATATAGTGTATATCTACATACAAGAATGAGATGCTCAGAGCCCAAGCACAGCAGACATACAGCGGCCTCCATGAGGTGCCCTGTCCATGGTGCTGAGCTCACTGACACAAACACACACACAATATAGTGTATATCTACATACAAGAATGTGATGCTCAGAGCCCCAGCACAGCAGACATACAGTGACCTCCTTGAGGTGCCCTGTCCATGGTGCTGAGCTCACTGACACACACACAATATAGTGTATATCTACATACAAGAATGTGATGCTCAGAGCTCCAGCACAGCAGACATACAGCGGCCTCCATGAGGTGCCCTGTCCATGGTGCTGAGCTCACTGACACACACACAATATAGTGTATATCTACATACAAGAATATGATGCTCAGAGCCCCAGCACAGCAGACATACAGCGGCCTCCATGAGGTGCCCTGTCCATGGTGCTGAGCTCACTGACACACACACAATATAGTGTATATCTACATACAAGACAGAGCCCCAGCACAGCAGACATACAGTGGCCTTCATGAGGTGCCCTGTTCATGGTGCTGAGCTCACTGACACACACACACACACAATATAGTGTATATCTACATACAAGAATGTGATGCTCAGAGCCCCAGCACAACAGACATACAGCGGCCTCCATGAGGTGCCATGTCCATGGTGCTGAGCTCACTGACACACACACAATATAGTGTATATCTACATACAAGAATGTGATGCTCAGAGCTCCTGCACAGCAGACATACAGTGGCCTCCAAGAGGTGTCCTGTCCATGGTGCTGAGCCCCACTGCCTATAGTCTCTGAAGTTGCTCACATCAGAGCCTACTTCTGCCAACCTTCACTCCACAAGATCCATGGCATGGACTATTGACATTTCTGGAGAGACCTGATGACGACTTGAGGATATGGAGCTAAACATTACTCTAGAAGACTGTAAATACCACAAGAACATCTCCAGCAGAAGTCTACACCAGAGACCATCAGCCTGAGGAGTGAGTCAGAGCCCTGTGCGTCAGCTCCAAGAGCAGGAGGATGGGGGTGCGGGTGTACAAGACCACCCTGCTCTGCCCACCACTGGTGATGTGGTGAGGAGCATATGGGTGTATGTATAGTGCTATGGAGGGGAGGGGGAGACCTGCTGTCCACTGTCAGGGGCGATAGATGGAGAGATAGAGAGATTAGATAGATAGATAGATAGATAGATAGATAGATAGATAGATAGATAGATAGATATGAGATGGATAGATAGATAGATAGATAGATAGATAGATAGATAGATATGAGATAGATAGATAGATAGATAGATAGATAGATATGAGATATATAGATATGAGATAGATAGATAGATAGATAGATAGATGATGGAAAGATAATATATATGAGATGGATAGATAGATGGATATGAGATTTGATAGACAATAGAGAGATAGATAATAGATAGATAATAGATAGATAGATAATAGATAGATAGATGATAGATAGATAGATAGATAGATAATAGATACATTGATAATAGATAGATGATAGATAGATAATAGATAGATAGATAGATAATAGATAGATAATAGATAGATAGATAATAGATACATTGATAGTAGATAGATGATAGATAATAGATAGATAGATGATGGATGGATAGATAGATAGATAGATAGGTAGATAGATAGATGGATAGATGATAGATAATAGATAGATAATAGATAGATGATAGATATAGATAGATAGATAGATAGATAGATGATGGATAGATGATAGATAGATAATAGATAGGTAGATAGATAGATAGATAGATAGATAGATAGATAGATAGATAGAAGATGGATAGATAGATAATAGATAGATAATAGATAGATGATAGAGATAGATAGATAGATAGATAGATAGATAGATAGATGATGGATAGATAATAGATAGATAATAGATAGATGATAGAGATAGATAGATAGATAGATAGATAGATAGATGATGGATAGATGATGGATAGATAATAGATAGATATAGATAGATAGATAGATAGATAGATAGATAGATAGATAGATGATGGATAGATGATGGATAGATAATAGATAGATAGATAGATAGATAGATAGCACTACTTCCGAATCTCCATCTGCTGTGTGTCGCCCCCCCCCCCCCCCCCCTTCTGGGTCAGTACAGACACAGGAGACCTCACAGCTTCTGTATTATACAGGTTCCCGGTACTACTGGGAATCCCAGCCCCTGTACAGGAGTGCATGTACCTGTGGCACCAGCAGAGCTATGAGTAGGCTCAGGGCAGGCCCCACAGACAGGTGACAGCTCGCCCTCCATCAGGTGGTCGCTGGCAGCAAGCGGTGGGCTCTCTGTGGGCGGGGCATAGTGTGAAGGGTGTGTCCGTGAGGGGAGGCTATATAAGCCAGGTGGCAGGCACAGAGCCGGGATCCCGGGGCTGGAAGAGTGGACGGAGGAGGGTTCCAGACAGAAGCAACAGGGGGAGCGGCTCTTTAGACGGGCTGAAGGAGGAGGCCGCCGCTTCCCCTGCCCGGCTCCGCTCAGCTTTATGGACGAGCACCTCAGCCTCCTGCACTCGCCTCCGCCGTCCTCCACCAGACACCGCACCAACAGCAACATCGTGAACCCGGGCTACACAGACGAGATCATGACGGTGGTGGCGTGTGACAACGTCCTAGAGGAGGCGGCGGCGCTGCCCGGGCACCACTCCTCCGAGGCGTACGAGCAGGACGACCACGAGTGCTGCGAGCGGGTGGTCATCAACATCTCCGGCCTGCGCTTTGAGACCCAGCTGAAAACTTTAGCGCAGTTCCCGGACACGCTGCTGGGCGACCCCAAGAAGCGGATGCGTTACTTCGACCCGCTGAGGAACGAGTACTTCTTTGACAGAAACCGCCCGAGCTTTGATGCCATCCTCTACTACTACCAGTCCGGGGGCAGAATCCGAAGACCCGTCAACGTGCCCATAGACATCTTCTCGGAGGAGATCCGTTTCTACGAGCTGGGCGAGGAGGCAATGGAGAAGTTCAGGGAGGACGAGGGCTTCATCAAGGAAGAGGAGCGCCCGCTGCCCTCCAATGAGTTCCAGAGACAAGTATGGCTGCTCTTCGAGTACCCGGAGAGCTCGGGTCCAGCCAGGGGCATCGCCATCGTGTCAGTGTTGGTCATCCTCATCTCCATCGTCATCTTCTGCCTGGAGACCTTACCGGAGTTCAGAGACGACAAGGAGTACAATGGGCCGGTGTTACCACCTGTCAACGGCACCGGCCCCTTGCTCAGCAGCTCCTTCACCGACCCCTTTTTCGTGGTGGAGACTTTATGCATCATCTGGTTCTCCTTTGAGCTCTTGGTCAGGTTCTTCGCCTGCCCAAGCAAAGCCACTTTCTCCAAGAACATCATGAACATCATTGACATTGTAGCTATCATCCCTTACTTCATCACCTTGGGCACTGAGCTGGCTGAGCGCCAGGGCAATGGGCAGCAGGCCATGTCCTTGGCCATCTTGAGGGTGATCCGCTTGGTAAGGGTCTTCCGTATCTTCAAGCTTTCCAGACATTCCAAGGGGCTTCAGATTTTGGGGCAAACCCTAAAGGCCAGCATGAGGGAGCTGGGACTGCTCATCTTCTTCCTTTTCATAGGTGTCATCTTGTTCTCCAGCGCTGTGTATTTTGCTGAGGCTGATGACCCTTCCTCGGGGTTCAGCAGCATCCCGGATGCCTTCTGGTGGGCAGTGGTCACCATGACTACTGTTGGGTATGGGGATATGCACCCAGTCACCATAGGGGGTAAAATAGTGGGGTCTTTGTGTGCAATTGCTGGGGTGCTCACCATAGCCCTGCCAGTGCCTGTCATAGTCTCCAACTTCAACTACTTCTACCACAGGGAGACTGAAGGAGAGGAACAAGCCCAGTACCTCCATGTGGGAAGCTGCCAGCACTTGTCCTCTAATGAGGACCTCAAAAAGACCCGTAGTAATTCCACCCTCAGCAAATCAGAGTACATGGTCATAGAAGAAGGGGTGAGCCCTGGACCCTTCAAGCAGCCCAGCTTTAAGACTGCCAACTGTACCACCAACAACCCCCCCAACTGTGTGAACATCAAGAAGATCTTCACAGACGTGTAGCAGGTGTCGGGGTCCTGGAGGTGTTCAACTCTAGAAATGTCCCTGCCATCGACATCAGCCTGTCCCACTTTTTAGTGTTCATTTTCCAGCAGAGCTGCACCTGTAGGATACCTCAGGGGTGCAGGAGCACGAGGAGGCTGCTCATTCATTTACCCTTATCATTTTGCAAGGAGGTAAGTGGCCCCTTGGTCTCAAGTGCTGCTTTTAGTAACCTCATCCATAGAGAGAAGGATCAGGCTGGGAAGACCTAGGACTTACAGAGCATTTCATGGGGTGGTTTTGGATTGATCTCCATTTTACCTCAATTTAAGGCACATTTCTTCTTTCTTTGAAGTTTGGATTTCCTATCATCATGCTCAGTGTAAGGACAGACTCCTATAATAATCTTTCAAGGAGGGTAGATGGTTACTACAAGCTGTAGGACTGCAACAAGTGCCCCCTCTCTATACTAGTGCCAAGATCTGTGACAGTCTACATGCCAGAGGAAGATTAAACTGCTGGACTTGCTTCTAATCGGAAGTTACTAATTCTGACCGAGTGATGCAGTTTCCATAGTAACACTGGTTTCCTGGGAAACCCAGTTGTCATGGCATCCCTGTTTCCATAGCAACCATCCAGATGGTTCCAACTTAACACAGACGTTGCTGCTGCTGTTTGGAAAGTTAAGACCACTGAGATTTCCAGAAGTGGTATGACAATCCAAGTGCACCTGAGATGTGGGCTGTGAGGAGCCGGTCCAATTCCACACTGTGAGAGGCACCCTCATGCTTCAAGACATGAGACCTGAGGGTGCAGAAGAGGACAAAGAGCATATAGTATACACAGAGGGTCTCCATGGGTTTGGGATGGGAAATAAAGCCCCCTCCACCCCCCTCTCCCCGTAGACATTTGTCTAGACAAAATAAATTGTAGCAGTAGAAGAAAAGCACTTTACAAATGGAAATTACATCAGCACTTACATGACTCTGTACAGCAAGTGAACAAGCCTTACAAGGAGGAGCTGAGGGTACCTGGCACTAGAATGCCCACCTGGTGGCAGACCCCATCACCAAGGGGAGTGGCAGATCCTAAGAGAGGTGAGCCTTCATAAATACACTCTGTCTCAGTATGTGATAACTCTCACATTCCACAGTCCAAACATGTGGGACATGTCTGAAGATTGATATCTAGATAGATGATGGATGGAGATATGATACATTATTACACATGGATGATAGGTAATGGATGGATATACAGTATAAAAAAAATACACCAGGGCATATGGATGACAGATGATGGGTGGATATACAGTATAATACATTATTACATATGGATGATAGACAATGGATGGATATACAGTATAATAAATACATTATTACATATGGATGATAAGTAATGGATGGATATACAGTATAATAGATACATCAGGGCATATGGATGACATTATGGGTGGATATACAGTATAATAAATACATTATTACATATGGATGATAGACAATGGATGGATATACAGTATAATAGATACATCAGGACATATGGATGACAGATTATGGGTGGATATACAGTATAATTCATAATTACATTTGGATGATAGGTAATGGATAGATTTACAGTATAATAAATACATTATGATATATAGATGATAGTGAAAAGATATACAGTATAATACATACATTATTACATATGGAAGATAGGTAATGGATGGATATACAATACATACATTATTACATTTGTATGATAGATAATGGATGGATATACAGTATAATAGATACATTATTACATATGGATGGAAATATCACAAATACATTACAATGGATATACAGTATACCAGATACATTATGATATACAGATGATAATGTATGGGTATATAAACTATATATATATATATATATATATATATATATATATATATTAGATCTAGTATGGCATACAGATGATAGATAACAGGTGATATTACTAGGATTTCAATAGCATGCTCTACTCCAGAGGTGGAGACCTGGCTGAGAGTGCTGAAGATATGCATTGAACATGAGAAAGGTAATCTCTAAGAAACATGGACATTTTGGCTGGAATAACATGACACCTGATCTAGTGGTTTTCTCTTTTTCTTCTGTCTGGAACAGGGATGAGGTTGGGTTATGGAGTGAAGAGGATTTATGTAGGGTGTGTAATCATTTCCCACTGGTTTGCGCAAACAGTGCAGTGTAGAAGGTGTCTTCTCCTGTGACCAGCCAGGTTTTCCATTGTTGGATCTCAGGTTTGTGCTAAGATAAAGACTTTGGGAAGAATTTATAAAGGCTGGCCTTTCAGTCCCCAGTCTTAAAAAGAAGACCGCTGGAGTAAGATTCGCCAAATTTATTAAGGGCTATTAATGGGGTATTCCCATCTCAGACACTGGGGGCATATTGCTAGGATATGCCCCCATTGTCTGATAGGTACGGGTCTGACTTCTGTGACCCGCACCTACACTGAGAACGGAGCGGGGAAGGTGGTGGCCAGAGGACCCCAGGGTTTTCCAGGGTCCGACCACTGCCAAGTGCTCTTCCCATAGGATTGAATGGGAGCGCACCGAGCTTGCGCGGCCACCGCTCCCATTCATTTTTATGGGGCCCACAGAAATAGCCAAGCCAGCGGTCGACTTGTGTATGTTAAAACGGTGCAAAAACTGGTGTGTGCCAAAGTTTTTCGACTTTTTTAAAGTGGCACAAGTTGCATTTTCCCTTTGTATTTGGGAATACTTTAAGTGGTGGGTAAGTGATGTTTGTGGTTGTTGTGCTGTTTAGGGCTGAAACTATTACTCGATTGAATCGAGTGATTCGACACAAAAAAATCCTCGATGCAAATATTTGGGCAAGCTGATGGCACAGGGGAGAGCTGATGGCACTGGGGGATAGTGGAGCTGATGGCACTGGGGGATAGTGGAGCTGATGGCACTAGGGGATTGTGGAGCTGATGGCACTGGGGGATAGTGGATCTGATGGCACTTGGGGAGAACGGAGCTGATGGCACTGTGGGTTAGTGGAACGGATGGCACTGGGGGATAGTGGAGCTGATGGCACTTGGAGAACGGAGCTGATGGCACTGTGGGTTAGTGGAGCGGATGACACTGGGGGATAATGGAGCTGATGGCACTTGGAGAACGGAGCTGATGGCACTGTGGGTTAGTGGAGCGGATGGCACTGTGGGTTAGTGGAGCGGATGGCACTTGAGGGATAGTGGAGCTGATGGCACTGTGGGTTATTGGAGCTGATGGCACTGGGGGATAGTGGGGCTGATGGCACTGGGGGGAACGGAGCTGATGGCACTGTGGGTTAGTGGAGCTGATGGCACTGGGGGATAGTGGAGCTGATGGCACTTGGGGGAATGGAGCTGATGGCACTGGGGGATAGTGGAGCTGATGGCACTGGGGGATAGTGGAGCTGATGGCACTGGGGGATAGTGGAGCTGATGGAAATGGGGGATAGTGGAGCTGATGGCACTGGGGGATAGTGGAGCTGATGGCACTGGGGGATAGTGGAGCTGATGGCACTTTGGGAACGGAGCTGATGGCACTGGGGGATAGTGGAGCTGATGGCACTGGGGGTTAGTGGAGCTGATGGCACTGGGGGATAGTGGAGCTGATGGCACTGGGGGAAACTGAGCTGATGGCACTGGGGTGGGGGGGCTGATAGCACTGGGGGATAGTGGAGCTGATGGCACTTGGGGGAACTGAGCTGATGGCACTGGGGGTTATTGGAGCTGATGGCACTGGGGGATAGTGGGGTTGATGGCACTTGGGGGAACGGAGCTGATGGCACTGTGGGTTAGTGGAGCTGATAGCACTGGGGGATAGTGGAGCTGATGGCACTTGGGGGAATGGAGCTGATGGCACTGGGGGATAGTGGAGCTGATGGCACTGGGGGATAGTGGAGCTGATGGAAATGGGGGATAGTGGAGCTGATGGAAATGGGGGATAGTGGAGCTGATGGCACTAGGGATAGTGGAGCTGATGGCACTGGGGGATAGTGGAGCTGATGGCACTGGGGGATAGTGGAGCTGATGGCACTTGGGGAACGGAGCTGATGGCATTAGGGGATAGTGGAGCTGATGGCACTTGGGGGAATGGAGCTGATGGCACTGGGGGATAGTGGAGCTGATGGCACTGGGGGATAGTGGAGCTGATGGAAATGGGGGATAGTGGAGCTGATGGCACTGTGGATAGTGGAGCTGATGGCACTGGGGGATAGTGGAGCTGATGGCACTGGGGGATAGTGGAGCTGATGGCACTTGGGGAACGGAGCTGATGGCACTGGGGGATAGTGGAGCTGATGGCACTGGGGGATAGTGGAGCTGATGGCACTGGGGGTTAGTGGAGCTGATGGCACTGGGGGATAGTGGAGCTGATGGCACTGGGGGATAGTGGAGCTGATGGCACTGGGGGAAACTGAGCTGATGGCACTGGGGTGGGGGGGCTGATGGCACTGGGGGATAATGGAGCTGATGGCACTGGGGGGAACTGATGCACTTGAGCTGATGGCACTTGGGGAACGGAGCTGATGGCACTGGGGGATAGTGGGGTTGATGGCACTTGGGGGAACGGAGCTGATGGCACTGTGGGTTAGTAGAGCTGATGGCACTGGGGGATAGTGGAGCTGATGGCACTTGGGGGAATGGAGCTGATGGCACTGGGGGATAGTGGAGCTGATGGCACTGGGGGATAGTGGAGCTGATGGCACTGGGGGATAGTGGAGCTGATGGAAATGGGGGATAGTGGAGCTGATGGCACTGGGGATAGTGGAGCTGATGGCACTGGGGGATAGTGGAGCTGATGGCACTGGGGGATAGTGGAGCTGATGGCACTGGGGGATAGTGGAGCTGATGGCACTGGGGGATAGTGGAGCTGATGGCACTGGGGGATAGTGGAGCTGATGGCACTGGGGGTTAGTGGAGCTGATGGCACTGGGGGATAGTGGAGCTGATGGCACTGGGGGATAGTGGAGCTGATGGCACTGGGGGATAATGGAGCTGATGGCACTGGGGAGAACTGATGCACTTGGGCTGATCGCACAGGGGGAACAAAGGGTGTTGGGGACTGATTGCAGGGGGTCTGATGAGTTTTTATAAAGTAAAACAGTCTATTAATTCATTTTTTCTTATTAGATTACTCGATTAATCGTAAAAAATAATCGATAGAATACTCGATTTCTAAAATAATAGTTTACTGTAGCCCTAGTGCTGTTCCTTACCTGACGTAGGCTATGCTCACATAGGCATCTGAAGCCTTCCTGCCTTTTATATCCTGGAGCCCTGCTGTGTATACATAGATATAAAACATAACATCAGCCACCACAAGAGGGAGCTTAAAGGGGTCTGTAACCATGGAAACAAGCAGTGTATAATGTGAATCCAGCCAGCAAAGGAAGCAATATGGAAGATAATAATACATTAGTAAGAGACTTGTATTACAGGAGTTCTGAAGTTGGGTTAAACTGATGATCTATCCTCTGGCTAGATCATCAGCATCTGATCAGCTGTTTGAAAAGGCAGTGGCGCTCCAGCAGAGTCACGACTAGTATCAAGTGAACAGAGCTTAGCCCCCGCCCAGGCCAGTGATACTAGTCGTGACGTCACTGGACCTGCGGTAAACAGTTAGAAGGCCGAGGCGCTACTACCATCGCTGCTGCCTTCTCAAACAGCTGATCGGCGGGGGTCCCGTGTGTCGTACCCCCTCCGATCAGATGCTGAGGATCTATCCAGAGGATAGATCATTAGTTTAAAAAAAAATGCAGAACCCCTTTTACTTTCTCTACATGATAAATGCCACTTGCTGGCGTTTTGGTTTCGGTTCCGTTCAGGATCAAAAACAGATCAGTTTTGCCCTAATGCATTCTGAATGGATAAGGATCCGTTCATAATGCATCAGTTTGCCTCCGTTCCGCCTCCATTCCGTTATGGAGGCGGACACAATGTAAGTCAATGGGGACGGATCAGTTTTCATTGACACAATGCAAAATGGATCTGCCCCCCATTGACTTTCAACGGTGTTCAAGGCGGATCCGTTTTGGCTATGTTATAAAGATAATACGAACGGATCCGTTCTGAACGGATGCATGCGGTTGTATTATCGGTGCAGATCCGTCTGTGCAGATCCATGACGGATCCGCACCAAACGCGAGTGTGAAAGTAGCCTAAATGCATTCTATGTTATTATGGAAATCAGTGATGGCTTGCTCCCACATGCCCTCTACTGGTGGCAGTGGGTAGTCAGAACGCAGAGAATGTAAACGGTCAGATAAGATCACTTTGGTGACATGTATGATCTGGAACCTTGTGTAAATCTATTTTGCACTGCTAGAATTCTGCTGCCGATCAGGTTCAGTCGACATTCAGTAGCGGTCGGAGTTGACAGATATCACTAATATGATCTCACATGGTTATCACAAGATCATTTCCCATGAATTCTCCTTTAAATGCAATTATAGTGAGGACTACAGACTGTAGCTGACATTTCTGCAGGTCTGATAGATCGCCATCTAGTAGAATAGGTTTACCAATAGTTTGTGACCATAGACACACCAGTTACTGCTTAGGCATTGGTTAACCCATCCAAGACCAATTCAATTTTGGTGACATTTTAGTTTTTCCACCAGCCGTAACATTTTTATTTTTCTGTTGACATAGCCGGATAAGGGCTTGTTTTTGTGTGGATTTACTGCATTTTTTCAACTATAAGACGCACCCCAGGATTAGACTACAGAAAATTGCAAAAAATATTTTCTACTTATTAATCTTTCCCTGGTAGTTAAATGAAGTGGAGGGGTCAAGGTCACTAACTTTAGAGTCTAGTGTAGAGGGGGTTAATGGTTTTGGTCTGCTCCTGTTAACCTTAATGTGTCATCTACCGAGCATTGTAACAAATAGCAATGGTGCATGTGGTCACCTCATTAAATGTGTCTGTTACTGCTCTGCGGTGTCCTGCCATGCTTTTTCTGTTAGATTATTTCTATTTTACTTATTTATTTTTTACATTGTACAAATACACACACAGCTCTGCAGCACACACATTGTACCCATACACCCCTGCAGTATGTACGTTATACACACACCGCCCTGCAGTACGCATATTGTACACACACAGCTCTGCAGCACGCACATTGTACCCATACACCCCTGCAGTACGTACGTTATACACACACCGCCCTGCAGTACGCATATTGTACACACACAGCTCTGCAGCACGCGCATTGTACCCATACACCCCTGCAGTATGTACGTTATACACACACCGCCCTGCAGTACGCATATTGTACACACACAGCTCTGCAGCACGCACATTGTACCCATACACCCCTGCAGTATGTACGTTATACACACACCGCCCTGCAGTACGCATATTGTACACACACAGCTCTGCAGCACGCACATTGTACCCATACACCCCTGCAGTACGTACGTTATACACACACCGCCCTGCAGTACGCATATTGTACACACACAGCTCTGCAGCACGCGCATTGTACCCATACACCCCTGCAGTACGTACGTTATACACACACCGCCCTGCAGTACGCATATTGTACACACACAGCTCTGCAGCACGCGCATTGTACCCATACACCCCGGCAGTATGTACGTTATACGCACACCGCCCTGCAGTACGCATATTGTACACACACAGCTCTGCAGCACGCGCATTGTACCCATACACCCCTGCAGTATGTACGTTATACACACACCGCCCTGCAGTACGCATATTGTACACACACAGCTCTGCAGCACGCGCATTGTACCCATACACCCCTGCAGTATGTACGTTATACACACACCGCCCTGCAGTACGCATATTGTACACACACAGCTCTGCAGCACGCGCATTGTACCCATACACCCCTGCAGTACGTACGTTATACACACACCGCCCTGCAGTACGCATATTGTACACACACAGCTCTGCAGCACGCGCATTGTACCCATACACCCCTGCAGTATGTACGTTATACACACACCGCCCTGCAGTACGCATATTGTACACACACAGCTCTGCAGCACGCACATTGTACCCATACACCCCTGCAGTATGTACGTTATACACACACCGCCCTGCAGTACGCATATTGTACACACACAGCTCTGCAGCACGCACATTGTACCCATACACCCCTGCAGTACGTACGTTATACACACACCGCCCTGCAGTACGCATATTGTACACACACAGCTCTGCAGCACGCGCATTGTACCCATACACCCCTGCAGTACGTACGTTATACACACACCGCCCTGCAGTACGCATATTGTACACACACAGCTCTGCAGCACGCGCATTGTACCCATACACCCCGGCAGTATGTACGTTATACGCACACCGCCCTGCAGTACGCATATTGTACACACACAGCTCTGCAGCACGCGCATTGTACCCATACACCCCTGCAGTATGTACGTTATACACACACCGCCCTGCAGTACGCATATTGTACACACACAGCTCTGCAGCACGCGCATTGTACCCATACACCCCTGCAGTATGTACGTTATACACACACCGCCCTGCAGTACGCATATTGTACACACACAGCTCTGCAGCACGCGCATTGTACCCATACACCCCTGCAGTATGTACGTTATACACACACCGCCCTGCAGTACGCATATTGTACACACACAGCTCTGCAGCACGCGCATTGTACCCATACACCCCTGCAGTACGTACGTTATACACACACCGCCCTGCAGTACGCATATTGTACACACACAGCTCTGCAGCACGCGCATTGTACCCATACACTCCTGCAGTATGTACGTTATACGCACACCGCCCTGCAGTACGCATATTGTACACACACAGCTCTGCAGCACGCGCATTGTACCCATACACCCCTGCAGTATGTACGTTATACACACACCGCCCTGCAGTACGCATATTGTACACACACAGCTCTGCAGCACGCGCATTGTACCCATACACCCCTGGAGTATGTACGTTATACACACACCGCCCTGCAGTACGCATATTGTACACACACAGCTCTGCAGCACGCGCATTGTACCCATACACCCCTGGAGTACGTACGTTATACACACACCGCCCTGCAGTACGCATATTGTACACACACAGCTCTGCAGCACGCGCATTGTACCCATACACTCCTGCAGTATGTACGTTATACGCACACCGCCCTGCAGTACGCATATTGTACACACACAGCTCTGCAGCACGCGCATTGTACCCATACACCCCTGCAGTATGTACGTTATACACACACCGCCCTGCAGTACGCATATTGTACACACACAGCTCTGCAGCACGCGCATTGTACCCATACACTCCTGCAGTATGTACGTTATACACACACCGCCCTGCAGTACGCATATTGTACACACACAGCTCTGCAGCACGCGCATTGTACCCATACACCCCTGCAGTACGTACGTTATACACACACCGCCCTGCAGTACGCATATTGTACACACACAGCTCTGCAGCACGCGCATTGTACCCATACACTCCTGCAGTACGTATGTTATACACACACCGCCCTGCAGTACGCATATTGTACACACAGCTCTGCAGTACGCGCATTGTACCCATACACCCCTGCAGTACGTACGTTATACACACACCGCCCTGCAGTACGCATATTGTACACACACAGCTCTGCAGCACACACATTGTACACATACACCCCTGCAGTACGTACGTTATACACACACCGCCCTGCAGTACGCATATTGTACACACACAGCTCTGCAGCACGCGCATTGTACCCATACACCCCTGCAGTATGTACGTTATACACACACCGCCCTGCAGTACGCATATTGTACACACACAGCTCTGCAGCACGCGCATTGTACCCATACACCCCTGCAGTACGTACGTTATACACACACCGCCCTGCAGTACGCATATTGTACACACACAGCTCTGCAGCACGCGCATTGTACCCATACACCCCTGCAGTACGTATGTTATACACACACCGCCCTGCAGTACGCATATTGTACACACACAGCTCTGCAGCACGCGCATTGTACCCATACACCCCTGCAGTACGTATGTTATACACACACCGCCCTGCAGTACGCATCTTGTAGACACACAGCTCTGCAGCACGCGCATTGTACCCAAACACCCCTGCAGTATGTACGTTATACAGACACCGCCCTGCAGTACGCATATTGTACACACACAGCTCTGCAGTACACACATTGTACCCATACACCCCTGCAGTATGTACGTTATACACACACCGCCCTGCAGTACGCATATTGTACACACACAGCTCTGCAGCACGCGCATTGTACCCATACACCCCTGCAGTACGTACGTTATACAGACACCGCCCTGCAGTACGCATATTGTACACACACAGCTCTGCAGCACACACATTGTACACATACACCCCTGCAGTACGTATGTTATACACACACCGCCCTGCAGTACGCATATTGTACACACACAGCTCTGCAGTACGCGCATTGTACCCATACACCCCTGCAGTACGTACGTTATACACACACCGCCCTGCAGTACGCATATTGTACACACACAGCTCTGCAGCACGCGCATTGTACCCATACACCCCTGCAGTATGTACGTTATACACACACCGCCCTGCAGTACGCATATTGTACACACACAGCTCTGCAGTACGCGCATTGTACCCATACACCCCTGCAGTATGTACGTTATACACACACCGCCCTGCAGTACGCATATTGTACACACACAGCTCTGCAGCACGCGCATTGTACCCATACACCCCTGCAGTATGTACGTTATACACACACCGCCCTGCAGTACGCATATTGTACACACACAGCTCTGCAGCACGCGCATTGTACCCATACACCCCTGCAGTATGTACGTTATACACACACCGCCCTGCAGTACGCATATTGTACACACACAGCTCTGCAGCACGCGCATTGTACCCATACACCCCTGTAGTATGTACGTTATACACACACCGCCCTGCAGTACGCATATTGTACACACACAGCTCTGCAGCACGCGCATTGTACCCATACACCCCTGCAGTACGTACGTTATACACACACCGCCCTGCAGTACGCATATTGTACACACACAGCTCTGCAGCACGCGCATTGTACCCATACACCCCTGCAGTATGTACGTTATACACACACCGCCCTGCAGTACGCATATTGTACACACACAGCTCTGCAGCACGCGCATTGTACCCATACACCCCTGCAGTATGTACGTTATACACACACCGCCCTGCAGTACGCATATTGTACACACACAGCTCTGCAGTACGCGCATTGTACCCATACACCCCTGCAGTATGTACGTTATACACACACCGCCCTGCAGTACGCATATTGTACACACACAGCTCTGCAGCACGCGCATTGTACCCATACACCCCTGCAGTATGTACGTTATACACACACCGCCCTGCAGTACGCATATTGTACACACACAGCTCTGCAGCACGCGCATTGTACCCATACACCCCTGCAGTATGTACGTTATACACACACCGCCCTGCAGTACGCATATTGTACACACACAGCTCTGCAGCACGCGCATTGTACCCATACACCCCTGCAGTATGTACGTTATACACACACCGCCCTGCAGTACGCATATTGTACACACACAGCTCTGCAGCACGCGCATTGTACCCATACACCCCTGCAGTACGTACGTTATACACACACCGCCCTGCAGTACGCATATTGTACACACACAGCTCTGCAGCACGCGCATTGTACCCATACACTCCTGCAGTATGTACGTTATACACACACCGCCCTGCAGTACGCATATTGTACACACACAGCTCTGCAGCACGCGCATTGTACCCATACACCCCTGCAGTACGTACGTTATACACACACCGCCCTGCAGTACGCATATTGTACACACACAGCTCTGCAGCACGCGCATTGTACCCATACACTCCTGCAGTATGTACGTTATACACACACCGCCCTGCAGTACGCATATTGTACACACACAGCTCTGCAGCACGCGCATTGTACCCATACACCCCTGCAGTACGTACGTTATACACACACCGCCCTGCAGTACGCATATTGTACACACACAGCTCTGCAGCACGCGCATTGTACCCATACACTCCTGCAGTACGTATGTTATACACACACCGCCCTGCAGTACGCATATTGTACACACAGCTCTGCAGTACGCGCATTGTACCCATACACCCCTGCAGTACGTACGTTATACACACACCGCCCTGCAGTACGCATATTGTACACACACAGCTCTGCAGCACACACATTGTACACATACACCCCTGCAGTACGTACGTTATACACACACCGCCCTGCAGTACGCATATTGTACACACACAGCTCTGCAGCACGCGCATTGTACCCATACACCCCTGCAGTACGTACGTTATACACACACCGCCCTGCAGTACGCATATTGTACACACACAGCTCTGCAGCACGCGCATTGTACCCATACACCCCTGCAGTACGTACGTTATACACACACCGCCCTGCAGTACGCATATTGTACACACACAGCTCTGCAGCACGCGCATTGTACCCATACACCCCTGCAGTATGTACGTTATACACACACCGCCCTGCAGTACGCATATTGTACACACACAGCTCTGCAGCACGCGCATTGTACCCATACACCCCTGCAGTACGTACGTTATACACACACCGCCCTGCAGTACGCATATTGTACACACACAGCTCTGCAGCACGCGCATTGTACCCATACACCCCTGCAGTACGTACGTTATACACACACCGCCCTGCAGTACGCATATTGTACACACACAGCTCTGCAGCACGCGCATTGTACCCATACACCCCTGCAGTATGTACGTTATACACACACCGCCCTGCAGTACGCATATTGTACACACACAGCTCTGCAGCATGCGCATTGTACCCATACACCCCTGCAGTACGTACGTTATACACACACCGCCCTGCAGTACGCATATTGTACACACACAGCTCTGCAGCACGCGCATTGTACCCATACACCCCTGCAGTATGTACGTTATACACACACCGCCCTGCAGTACGCATATTGTACACACACAGCTCTGCAGCACGCGCATTGTACCCATACACCCCTGCAGTATGTACGTTATACACACACCTCCCTGCAGTACGCATATTGTACACACACAGCTCTGCAGCACGCGCATTGTACTTACGCATATGCATCTTTAACCTCTTCTTTACTGGAGTGTTTAAAAATGTGTTAAAAAAAATAAATATATATATATTTATATATATATATTTTCGGAAAAGCTGAAAATGAATATTTTTTTATATTTTTCCCTTTTTTTTTCTAACTGTTGCAAAAGATTTGAATACATTTCAAAATTTGTAAATTTTTTAAGAAAGCAAAAAGAAAAAGAAATTGCGTACGTTTGTATATTTTACACACACGCAGTCTGCTATACTATTGCTAATACTGATAAATATATTAACCCTTTCGCCACCAGTGCCATACATGTACGGAGCTGGAGCAATGTGTAAACAGCAGAGACCCGCGGCTAATTTCCGTGACCGGCAATAATGTCGATCCCGGTAATTTAATGCTTTAGACGCTGTGATCAAGTGAGATCACGACATCTAAATGTGCAAAAACCTGAAAGCTCGCGCTTCTGGGCTTCCTACCGATGGCCAGGTAGTTGTGCAGAACATTTTCTGAAAGTGTTCATGCTGCAATTCTTATTTTGGCCACCAGATGGTAGGCCAGG
Organism: Bufo gargarizans; assembly: GCF_014858855.1. Classification (NCBI taxonomy): domain Eukaryota; kingdom Metazoa; phylum Chordata; class Amphibia; order Anura; family Bufonidae; genus Bufo; species Bufo gargarizans. Next base: position 414,626,240 of record NC_058082.1, read on the forward strand.
ATAGGAAATGAGCAATATTCAGTTTAAATCGCATTTTAAAAATCCCTGATGGAACAAAATGAAAAACAAAAAATAAAAAAAACATAATGTATAGGCTAGTATATGAGCCTAAAAATCATCGCAAAAAATGTTAAGGGTACTTTCACACTTGTGTCAAAGTTTTCCGGTATTGAGTTCCGAAAGCAATCCATTCAGGATGCATTAGGAGGTCTTCAGTTCAGTCCTTTTACGGTATTTGGACAAAGAAAAAAACGCGGCATGCTGCGGCCAAAAATCCTGAGCACTTGCTGGAATGCCGGATCTGGCATTTTTTTCCATTGAAATGTATTAGTGCCGCATTGCCGGATCCGGTCTGCACATGCGCAGACCTTTAAAAATGTAAAAAAAAAAATATATTGGATACATTTTTTCCGGATGACACCAGAGAGACGGATCCGGTATTGCAATGCATTTGTGAGACGGAGCTGCATCCAGGATCCGTCTACAAATGGTTTCCGTTTGCATACAGATTGCCGGATCCGGCAGGCAGTTCCAGCAACGCAAGTGTGAAAGTACCCTAAAAAATATATAAAAAAATAAAAAAATATAAAAGTTTAAATCACCCCCCTTTCCATATAATAAAAAAATAAATACCATAATAATAAATATAAACATCATGAGTATCACTGCGACCGAAAACGCCCATACTATTAAAATATAAAATAAACTTCCAATACAGCGAATGGCGTAACGACAAAAATGGTCAAAATGGCCGATTTGCCATTTTTTCATTGCTTCTCAGCCAAAATTTGTTTTATAAAATGGCATCAGTAAAAACTACAGATTGTCCCACAAAAAATGAGCCTCTAGAGAGCTTAGTAGACATAAGTATAAAAAAGTTATCAGAATCTAGCGATGTAAAAAAAAATTTTTTAATCAAAGTTTAAGATTATTTTTACACTATTTAGACATAAAAAACCTATACATATGGGGTATCATTATAATTGTACGGACCCAGAGAATGAAGGACATGGGTCATTTTTTTCCGCAAACGAAACGCCTTGGGAACAAAACCCGTAAAGCGGTGGAGGAATTGCGTTTTTTTCCAATTCCACCCCCATTTGGATTTTTTTCCGCTTCCCAATTCTATGCTATAATTAATGGTGGCATTAGAAAGTACAACTTGTTCCACCAAAAATAAGCCCTTATACAGCTATGTGACCGGAAATATAAAATAGTTATGGCTCAAGGAACATAGGGAAGAAAAATGAAAAAGCAAAAATGAAAAAAACCTCCGGTAGTGAAAGGGTTAAAAGGAGGAAAATGTGTGTATGTGTGTACATAGTCTGCTATACTATTGCTAAAACTAGAAGCTATTTATAACTTTTATATATTTTTTTCCAATTTTTAGCATTATTTTTTTACAATTTTTTATTTGCTACATTTTTTTGCTTTTTATTTTTTAATGCAAAAACTTAATTAACTCCTTCCTGACACAGTCAGTTCAGTGCAGAATGGGGTTCCTTCACAGCCTGCGTGCTCACTGTTAAAGGGTTGGCCGCTTTCTGGCTACTTGTGACCAATGTGTAGATACGGTGACTATAGGGCACTTACTAATACAGCCTTAGTCGGTGTTCTGTGCCATTTGCTATATTTCATAAGTCATGTCCCCTTGTTAGGCAATTCTTCTGTGCTGTCCACACAGGAGACCTGTCCATGAGATGGCTGCTGATTGAGGGTCATGTGACCAGGCAAAAATAACTTCAGACACGTGTGTGTGATGTATGTGGGACAGTGTGTGATGTGATGTATACATGTGTGTGCTGTATGTAGTGCAGTGTGTGATGTGATGCATACATGTGTGTGATGTATGTAGTACAGTGTGTGATGTGATATATACATGTGTGTGATGTGATGTACACATGTGTGTGATGTATGTAGTGCAGCGTGTGATGTACACATGTGTGTGATGTATGTAGTACAGTGTGTGATGTATACATGTGTGTGGTGTATGTAGTACAGTGTGTGATGTATACATGTGTGATGTATGTAGTACAGTGTGTGATGTATGTAATGCAGTGTGTGATGTATACATGTGTGCGCTGTATGTAGTGCAGTGTGTGATGTGATGCATACATGTGTGATGTATGTAGTGCAGTGTGTGATGTATACATGTGTGTGATGTATGTAGTACAGTGTGTGATGTGATATATACATGTGTGTGATGTGATGTACACATGTGTGTGATGTATGTAGTGCAGCGTGTGATGTACACATGTGTGTGATGTATGTAGTACAGTGTGTGATGTATACATGTGTGTGGTGTATGTAGTACAGTGTGTGATGTATACATGTGTGATGTATGTAGTACAGTGTGTGATGTATGTAATGCAGTGTGTGATGTATACATGTGTGCGCTGTATGTAGTGCAGTGTGTGATGTGATGCATACATGTGTGATGTATGTAGTGCAGTGTGTGATGTATACATGTGTGTGATGTATGTAACACAGTGTGTAATGTGATGTATACATGTGTAGGATATATACATGTGTGTGATGTATGTAGTGCAGCGTGTGATGTACACATGTGTGTGATGTATGTAGTACAGTGTGTGATGTATACATGTGTGTGGTGTATGTAGTACAGTGTGTGATGTATACATGTGTGATGTATGTAGTACAGTGTGTGATGTATGTAATGCAGTGTGTGATGTATACATGTGTGCGCTGTATGTAGTGCAGTGTGTGATGTGATGCATACATGTGTGATGTATGTAGTGCAGTGTGTGATGTATACATGTGTGTGATGTATGTAGTGCAGTGTGTGATGTATGTAGTGCAGTATGTGATGTATACATGTGTGTGATGTATGTAGTACAGTGTGTGATGTGATGTATACATGTGTGTGCTGTATTTAGTGCAGTGTGTGATGTGATGCATACATGTGTGTGATGTATGTAGTACAGTGTGTGATGTGATATATACATGTGTGTGATGTGATGTACACATGTGTGTGATGTATGTAGTGCAGCGTGTGATGTACACATGTGTGTGATGTATGTAGTACAGTGTGTGATGTATACATGTGTGTGGTGTATGTAGTACAGTGTGTGATGTATACATGTGTGATGTATGTAGTACAGTGTGTGATGTATGTAATGCAGTGTGTGATGTATACATGTGTGCGCTGTATGTAGTGCAGTGTGTGATGTGATGCATACATGTGTGATGTATGTAGTGCAGTGTGTGATGTATACATGTGTGTGATGTATGTAACACAGTGTGTAATGTGATGTATTCATGTGTAGGATATATACATGTGTGTGATGTATGTAGTGCAGCGTGTGATGTACACATGTGTGTGATGTATGTAGTACAGTGTGTGATGTATACATGTGTGTGGTGTATGTAGTACAGTGTGTGATGTATACATGTGTGATGTATGTAGTACAGTGTGTGATGTATGTAATGCAGTGTGTGATGTATACATGTGTGCGCTGTATGTAGTGCAGTGTGTGATGTGATGCATACATGTGTGATGTATGTAGTGCAGTGTGTGATGTATACATGTGTGTGATGTATGTAGTGCAGTGTGTGATGTATGTAGTGCAGTATGTGATGTATACATGTGTGTGATGTATGTAGTACAGTGTGTGATGTGATGTATACATGTGTGTGCTGTATTTAGTGAAGTGTGTGATGTGATGCATACATGTGTGTGATGTATGTAGTGCAGTGTGTGATGTATACATGTGTGTGATGTATGTAGTGCAGTGTGTGATGTGATATATGCATGTGTGTTATGTGATGTATACATGTGTGTGATGTATGTAGTGCAGTGTGTGATGTGATATATGCATGTGTGTTATTTGATGTATACATGTGTGTGATGTATGTAGTGCAGTGTGTGATGTTATGTATACGTGTTTGATGTATGTAGTGCAGTGTGTGATGTGATATATACATGTGTGTGATGTGATGTATACATGTGTGTTATGAATGTAGTACAGTGTGTGATGTGATGTATACATGTGTGTGCTGTGTGTAGTGCAGTGTATGATGTGATGTATACATGTGTGTGCTGTATGTAGTGCAGTGTGTGATGTGATGCATGCATGTGTATGATATATGTAGTGCAGTGTGTGATGTATACATGCGTGTGATGTATGTAGTGAAGCTTGTGATGTACACATGTGTGATGTATGTAGTACAGTGTGTGATGTATGTAGTGCAGTGTGTGATGTGATGCATACATGTGTATGATATATGTAGTGCAGTGTGTGATGTATACATGTGTGTGATGTATGTAATGCAGTGTGTGATGTACACGTGTGTGATGTATGTAGTACAGTGTGTGATGTATACATGTGTGTGATGTATGTAGTGCAGTGTGCGATATATACATGCGTGTGATGTATGTAGTACAGTGTGTGATATGATGTATACATGTGCGTGATGTATGTAGTGCAGTGTGTGATGTGATATATACATGTGTGTAATAATGTTTGTAGTGCAGTGTGTGATGTGATGTATGTAGTACAGTATGTGATGTATGTAGTGCAGTGTGTGATGTTTACATGCGTGTGATATATGTAGTGCATTGTGTGATATATACATGTGTGTGATGTATGTAGTGCAGTGTGTGATATATACATGTGTGTGATCTATGTAGTACAGTGTGTAATGTGATGTATACATGTGTGTGATACATGTAGTGCAGTGTGTGATGTAATGTATGCATGTGTGTGATGTATGTAGTGCAGTGTGTGATGTATACATGTGTGTGATGTATGTAGTGCAGTGTGTGATATATACATGTGTGTGATCTATGTAGTACAGTGTGTAATGTGATGTATACATATGTGTGATGTATGTAGTGCAGTGTGTGATGTAATGTATGCATGTGTGTAATGTATGTAGTGCAGTGTGTGATGTGATGTATACATGTGTGTGATCTATGTAGTACAGTGTGTAATGTGATGAATACATGTGTGTGATATATGTAGTGCAGTGTGTGATGTGATGTATACATGTGTGTGATGTATATAGTGCAGTTTGTGATGTATACATGTGTGTGATGTATGTAGTACAGTGTGTGATGTGATGTATACATGTGTGTGCTGTATTTAGTGCAGTGTGTGATGTGATGTATACATGTGTGTGATGTATATAGTGCAGTTTGTGATGTATACATGTGTGATGTATTTACGTAGTACAGTGTGTAATATATACATGTGCGTGATGTATATAGTGCAGTGTGTGATATACATATATGTGTGTGTGATGTATGTATTGCAGTGTGTGATATATGCATGTGTGTGATGTATATAGTACAGTGTGTTATGTATACACGTGTGATATATGTAGTGCAGTGTGTGATGTGATGTACACATGTGTGTAATGTATGTATTGCAGTGTGTGATGTGATGTATACATGTGTGTGATGTATGTAACACAGTGTGTAATGTGATGTATACATGTGTGGGATATATACATGTGTGTGATGTATGTAGTGCAATGTGTGATATATGCATGTGTATGATGTATGTAGTACAGTGTGTGATATGATGTATACATGTGTGTGATATATGTAGTGCAGTGTGTAATGTGATGTATACATGTGTGTGATGTATGTAACACAGTGTGTAATGTGATGTATACATGTGTAGGATATATACATGTGTGTGATGTATGTAGTGCAATGTGTGATATATGCATGTGTATGATGTATGTAGTACAGTGTGTGATATGATGTATACATGTGTGTGATATATGTAGTGCAGTGTGTGATATGATGTATACATGTATGTGATATATGTAGTGCAGTGTGTGATGTGATGTATACATGTTTGTGATGTATGTAGTGCAGTGTGTGATATATACATGTGTGTGATGTACAGACCAAAAGTTTGGACACACCTTCTCATTCAAAGAGATTTCTTTATTTTCATGACTATGAAAATTGTAGATTCACACTGAGGGCATCAAAACTATGAATTAACACATGTGGAATTATACACATAACAAAAAGTGTGAAACAACTGAAAATATGTCAAATTCTAGGATCTTCAAAGTAGCCACCTTTTGCTTTGATTACTGCTTTGCACACTCTTGGCATTCTCTTGATGAGCTTCAAGAGGTAGTCACCTGAAATGGTTTTCACTTCACAGGTGTGCCCTGTCAGGTTTGATAAGTGGGATTTCATGCCTTATAAATGGGGTTGGGACCATCAGTTGCCTTGTGGAGAAGTCAGGTGGATACACAGCTGATAGTCCTACTGAATAGACTGTTAGAATTTGTATTATGGCAAGAAAAAAGCAGCTAAGTAAAGAAAAACGAGTGGCCATCATTACTTTAAGAAATTAAGGTCAGTCAGTCCGAAAAATTGGGAAAACTTTGAAAGTAAGGGCTATTTGACCATGAAGGAGAGTGATGGGGTGCTGCGCCAGATGACCTGGCCTCCACAGTCACCGGACCTGAACGCAATGGAGATGGTTTGGGGTGAGCTGGACCGCAGAGTGAAGGCAAAAGGGCCAACAAGTGTTAAGCATCTCTGGGAACTCCTTCAAGACTGTTGGAAGACCATTTCAGGTGACTACCTCTTGAAGCTCATCAAGAGAATGCCAAGAGTGTGCAAAGCAGTAATCAAAGCAAAGGGTGGCTACTTTGAAGAACCTAGAATATGACATATTTTCAGTTGTTTCACACTTTTTTGTTATTTATATAATTCCACATGTGTTAATTCATAGTTTTGATGCCTTCAGTGTGAATCTACAATTTTCATAGTCATGAAAATAAAGAAAACTCTTTGAATGAGAAGGTGTGTCCAAACTTTTGGTCTGTACTGTATGTAGTGCAGTGTGTGATGTGATGCATACATGTGTGATGTATGTAGTGCAGTGTGTGATGTATACATGTGTGTGTGATGCATGTTGTGCAGTGTGTGATATATACATGTGTGTGATGTATGTAGTACAGTGTGTGATGTATGTAGTGCAGTGTGTGATGTGATGTACACATGTGTGTGATGTATATAGTGCAGTGTGTGATGTGATGCATACATGTGTGTGATGTATACATGTGTGTGTGATGTATGTAGTAGAGTGTGTAATGTGATGCATGCATGTGTGTGATCTATGTAGTACAGTGTGTGATATGATGTATACATGTGTGTGATGTATGTAGTGCAGCGTGTGATGTGATGCATACATGTGTGTAATGTCTGTAGTGCAGTGTGTGATGTATGCATGTGTGTGATGTATGTAGTGCAGTGTGTGATGTATGTACGTTGTAGTATGTGATTTATACATGTGTGATGTATGTAGGGCAGTGTGTGATGTACACATGTGTGTGATGTATGTAGTACAGTGTGTGATGTATACATGTGTTTGATTTATGTAGTGCAGTGTGTGATGTACATATGTGTGTGATGTATGTAGTGCAGCGTGTGATGTATACATGTGTGTAATGTCTGTAGTGCAGTGTGTGATGTGTGTGTGATGTATGTAGTGCAGTGTGTGATGTACACATGTGTGTGATGTATGTAGTACAGTGTGTGATGTATACATGTGTTTGATGTATGTAGTACAGTGTGTGATGTGATGTATACATGTGTTTGATATATGTAGTACAGTGTGTGATGTACACATGTGTGTGATGTATGTAGTACAGTGTGTGATGTGATGTATACATTTGTGTAATGTATGTAGTGCAGTGTGTGATGTGATTTATACATGTGTGTAATGTATGTAGCACAGTGTATGATATATACATGTGTGTGATGTATGTAGTACAGTGTGTGATGTATGTAGTGCAGTGTGTGATGTATACATGTGTGTGATGTATGTAGTGCAGTGTGTGATGTATACATGTGTGTGATGTATTTAGTGCAGTGTGTGATGTATGCGTTGCAGTGTGTGATGTATACGTGTGTGATGCATATAGTGCAGTGTGTGATGTATACATGTGTGTGATGTATGTAGTGCAGTTTGTGATGTATACATGTGTGTGATGTATGCAGTGCAGTGTGTGATGTATACATGTGTAATGCATATAGTGCAGTGTGTGATGTATGTAGTGCAGTTTGTGATGTATACATGTGTGTGATGTATGTAGTGGTGTGTGATGTATACATGTGTGATGCATGTAGTGAAGCATGTGATGTGTATACATGTGTGTGATGTATGTAGTGAAGTGTGTGATGTATACATGTGTGTGATGTATGTAGTGCAGAGTGTGATGTATACATGTGTGTGATGTATGTAGTGGTGTGTGATGTATACATGTGTGATGTATGTAGTGCAGCATGTGATGTGTATACATGTGTGTGATGTATGTAGTGTGTGATGTGTGTAGTGCAGTGATTGATGTATACATGTGTGTGATGTATGTAGTGCAGTGTGTGATGTATGTAGTGCAGTATGTTATGTATACATGTGTGTGATGTATGTTGTGCGGTGTGTGATGTATACATGTGTGATATATGTGATGCATGCATGTGTAATGTATGTAGTGCAGTAAGTGATGATCATTACAACCTGCTCTGTCACCTTCTTCTGCAAACCATCTTTATATCTGGTCTGTAGGCTTCAGCTCCTCAGCCGCCATGCACCCGTTACTTCAGCCGCCCCTGGGAGCCGGCCCCTCCTCCTTCCAGCTCCCGCTGGCTTCCCTTACTGCAGGGTGCTGTATCGCTCCAGCGCCCGCACAAACTAACCAATAGTGAAGCTCCTTGCAGGCACAGGCAGCATTGCCCTGCGCTGATAAAAAGCAGGGAAAAGTCTAAGGCGTATTGGTACGGCTTAGACTTTTTCCGGAGAGTATATGATGCTTGTACAGGCGTTATTGCGATCTCTGGCAGGTGTTGAGTAATTGAGGAGACTGAATGATTTGCCTGGTCACATGACCCTCCATCAGCGGCCATATTAGGGACAGGTCCTCTGTGTGGACAGCACAAAAGATTTGGCCAACAAGAGACATTATAAAAATATAGAAAATGGTGCAGAATATTAACAAAGACTATATTTGGAAGTGTCATATAATCATCTCGAAAACACATTAATTAACAGTAGCCAAAAAGTGGCCAACCCCTTTAATTTTACAGTCAACAGGGGGCGCTCTCACACTTTACACTGCGATGGATGGTTGCAGCACCCCGCTACAGTGGCGCCACGCAGAGAGGCTGTCACTTTTGCTGGTCTTGGGCTGCAGACTATGATGGCAGCTGTCTAGACCGGCAGTTCACAATGTAACCTGTCTGTCGGGTTGCAGTTGAGAGCCTACCACCACTACATATAAAGTCATGCGGCGGCGGTAGCAAGGTTAATAAAACTCACATTTCTGTACACTAGTGCCGGCTGTGTAGTCTTCCTGGATTGGCCCCTCCCACTTGTGACATCATCAAAGGTTCTTCAGCTGCACCTAATAGGAGTTTTCATCTCCTTTACTGCAGCTTAGGGCCTTAAGGATGGAGAGGGCTGTGTTCCCCAACATTTTTTCTTGTTGAAAAGCGCATCTTATAGTCCAGAAAAAAAATGTGGTAATTTTATTTATTTAATGTACCATTTAACATATAATTGTTTTTCGGTTCCTGTTCACTATGTGTGATAAGACATGATAACCTTATTCTGTGGGTCGGTGCGATTAAAGTTATACCAGATTTTCTTTTAGCGCCCTTAGGGGCGATACACTGCAGTACTTCTGTTTTGCTGTCAGCTGTGTGGCACGGCCTGAGCTCCTGAGTGCACTCCATACACTTCGTTTGCACTTGTGACGGAAATCTACTTTAGGGTCCGCAGAGGGGTTAAAGGTCAGACTTGGCACAAGTTCGTCATTACTAAGGGACACTTTCTGTGAAGATATTGGAAAGTTTAGGGAAATGTGGGAACATAGTGATGCTGTTTTGACTTGAGTTGCTTCCTATGGTAGTAATACAGTTTTATTTTAGTATCTATATTACATCAAGAAGGTCCCATTGAATTGAACTTGGAACCCAATGCTCATCTAAGGTTGCTTCAGTAGAACTGTGGGATCTGTTGGGGTTTTACAGCCATAAACCACTAAAATGTGTCTATATGAAGGCCTTAAAGAGGTTATCCCTCAAACCAAATGTATCACCTATTGGCGATACATGTCTGATGGCTTCAGGGCTCCACCACTGGGACTCCCACTGATTACTAAGCAGGGGTCTCAAGTTCACTGTTTGAATAGATGGTGGTCACGCATGTGCCTCGCTGCTCTACCCAACGCCTGTGATGCTGACGGAGACAGCTGAGTGTCACTTCGTAGGACTACCATGGACTATGGTAGCCTGAATACTGACTATGGCACTTCAGACCCTGGATGTCATAGAATGGCCAGTATCTGCTGAAGCGATGCACGTCCTGGATCTTTCACTCCCTGTAGTTTTTCCTCTTTAATAGTATTTAGCTAAAACACTATTTACTGTGACATTTCTAGACACAAAGCTGCTATTTGCCTTCACATCACTTATTTCCCGCCAATACGCAGGGTCTCTATTGGTGGGAGCAGAGAGAGCTGTTGCCGGGGAAGAAACCTCTCGTAGATTTTCTCTGAAGGAATTCTGTCTCAGCAGATAGATGGAAATAGAAATGATCACAGATGGGGTTTGGGGATTTCTGTCATCTGTTGATACGCGTTATGCTACGCCTGTAGGCTTCATCTTTTCTACACATACAGATAATCATAAAGCATATTTTTACCTCTCATCAATTGACGTTTGAAGGGATTTTCTGGGAGAGATAGATATGTTCCAGATATGTTCCAGATTCTGGAAAAATTGTCCCTTCTGAACACAGTCCAAAATGCAGCCACACCTATCGATGAGTCCACACGAGGAGCTCCACTCTCCTGCAACAGTAGCATTCATACTGCTGTTGAGTCCTCACGTCATACTCACCGCTCATACTGTAGATGAACCATCTTCATTTCAGGGGACGCCGCCACTCTTCTGACGCGTACTTTACACATTGGTATTTACCCATATAACCGAGTGATTTTGGACGAAATAAAAAGACATCACAAGAAATTGTCCCTCCCCCCAGCCCTGATCTTGGAGACCACAGGTGCAAGGTTGCTGCCGCACTTCATAGGACTGTGCTCTGGGACTACATTCTCTGAACCGACCATTTCTAGTTATCTGCTGTAGATCATTAGGGATACAGACATTTGACCTTTGGTCACCTGAGATACAAATATTAACTGCTTCACTACTGTAGATCATCAGGTGTGTTGGCATTTTGCGTTTTTCACAAGTGCCTGCATCCTGCCTCTCTAAATAGATTTATACTTACCTGCTCCCGGCCGCTCTGGTCCTCTGTGATGCCTCCGCTCTGTCCCAGAGTGTTTACATCCGGTGCTGCATGGGCATAGTTATGCTTCCCCCTGGCTGAGATCAGGGAAGGCGTTCCATTGAAGTAATAAGCCAAAGCCTGTATTAGGCTTCTGGACCTATTGCTGGTATGGTATATCCCAATGCAGGCCTTTTTATATTGTAATGGATACAATGCTATTACTTTATACAAATTGCATGTTTGAGGCCTAAAAAAAATGTAAAAACGTTTTTTTAAATATAAAGAATAAAAAAAAATCTAAAAACTCAAATCAGCCTCATTTTCCCCAAAATGACAGCAAAAATAAATCAAAAAGACTCATCATAGGCATTTCCACAAAATAAAATGCTTTTACTAGAAAAAAATCAGTATGGCTGATTCACCAATTTTTCATCCCTTCACCATCCCAAAAAATGGTGTAAAACCTGGTTGAAACATCATACACACCCCAGAATAGTATCAATAAAACTACAGATCGTTACACAAAAATGAGCTCTCTTACAGCTCCATAGATGTAACACCGTGCAACAATGATTTTGCTACTGAGAGAAAAACATGTGATTTATACTAAAATTAGCGCGCTGATTCCAAATATGAACCACGGCATTTGAGGGGTTAATCCACCGGATTCGGCGTTATCACAGATGCTGGTGGATGCAGCAGGGATCCGACTGTCAGTAACAGCCAGATCTCTGACGCTGATCGCAGCACCTCACGCGCAGGGATGGGGGGGGGAGGAAGGACCGCAGGACGAGAATGCTCGTCCCCGGGCACTAAGTACCGGCCCTTTAGCATGAGCATTCTCATCCTGGGTCCTTAACGTGTTAAGTTATACATGCAAAGCCTATTCAGTTATAATATTAATGCATTATATTGGAGATATTTCGATGGACGTGTCCAGACCTGTCCGGACGCACTCAGGCTGATCTCAGCAGTAAGTATATAAGGCAAGCTGGACAGATTTAGATAAAGTGATCTGTTATAGTGCTATCAGTTTTGAAGCTTAAGATGGATAAACGCAAATGTGTTGACGATCCAGACAATTTCTGCTACATATGTGGCAAATACACTATGATCAGCGTAAGAATCTGACAAAGCGAGTGCGTCTTGCTTTCAAGTATTACTTTGACTGTAAAATTGGAGCTCAAGATAATAGTTGGGCACCTCATGTTTGTTGCACTGTGTTACTCTGGACTAACGCAGTGGTTGAATGTTAAAAGGAAAAGAATGGCTTTCGCAGTGCCTATGGTTTGGCATGAGCAGAAAAATCACCATTCAGACTGTTACTTTTGCATGACTAAAATCGCCGGATATTCAAAGAGAAACAAGTCACAAATTGTGTATCCTGACTGTGAGTCTGCTCTTAAACCACTACCACATGATGTAGAGAATCCAGTGCCTGCCCTTCCTACAGCAGGAACGGCAATTGAAACAGACAGTTCTGATCCTGATGAAGAAGATGTTGATTGTCACAATGTATTTCCTGATCCAGAAAAACTGGGGGGGGGGTCAGCCGCACTTGCTGAACAAATCAGATTTTGATGATCTGTTAAGAGATCTGTCATTATCTAAAGAAAAGTCAGAACTGCTAGCTTCTAGACTTCAGGAATGGAATTTGCTACAACGAGGCACCACAACTTCACATTTTCGTCATCAACACACCAAGTTAGCTGCATACTATGCAATTAAAAGCGATGTCTGTTTCTGTACTGATGTAAATGGTCTAATGATGTAGTTAGATGGTACAAATGTTTCCGATGAATGGAGGCTATTCATAGACTCTAGCAAAACAAGTTTGAAAACTGTCTTGTTGCACAATGGTAACGAAAAACCATCTGTTCCATTGGCTCATACGGTTGCAATGAAAGTGACCCATGCTTCAATGGAGTCAATTTTGAAAATGATCAAATACTCAGAACATAAATGGAAAATTTGTGCTGACCTGAAAGTGGTAGCACTGCTGCTTGGCCTACAGTTAGGGTACACAAAGCATATGTGTTTCTTATGCCTATGGAACAGTCGTGATGACAACAATCATTACAAAATGAGACAGTGGCCTCTCAGAGTTGAGCACACAGTTGGTCAGTACAATGTACAACACAAATCACTGATCGATCCACTTCAAGTTTATCTTCCACCACTTTACATTAAACTTTGTTTAATCAATAATGTTGTAATTGCATTTGATTATGATGGAAATGGTTTCCAGTATTTGAAGGAGAAGGTTAGCACACTGAAAACTGATGCTACAATAAAGGGCAGAATTTTTTTTGGCCCCGAAATCAACAAACTAATACATGATGACACATTCAGAACAAAACTCAACCCTCTGGAACGTCCAGCTTGGGATGCATTTGTGCTAGTAGTGCAGAACCTCCTTGGGAACAGACGAGCTGCAAACTATGCGGAATTAGTAGACAACATGCTTACAGCATATGAACAACTTGGATGCCGAATGTCATTGAAAGTCAATTTTTTACATTCCCATCTTGACTTTTTCCCACCCAATTTGAAACATGTAAGTGACGAACATGGAGAGCGGTTCCATAAAGATATTTCTACAATGGAGAACAGTTATCAAGGCCGCTGGAATCCCAACATGATGGGGGACTACTGCTGGTTTTTGCAATGGGAAAATATGACCATTCACAAACGCAAAAGCAGATGCCTGAAGCACTTATAACAGTACTGGGCCTTGCTCAAGTAAGACTTTTAAACTGAAAAAACTAGACTTTTTGAAATGTTGTTATTCCATTACATTTTCATACCCTGTTTACTACGCAAACTTTGATGTAGATCAGGTAATTGTTGGAGTAAAACTCGCTCTGTTCAAAATTATTCAATGCTTTCCAAGTGCTGACTTCTGAATTCTGACTTCGGATTTGTAATCCGCATAGTCTATTTAGTATAGGACAAATGGTTTTTGCCCAGTGGCAGACGAAAAGTTTTTTGTTTTTTTTTGTTGCGTGGTGAAAGTTATGGAGGTCAGCATATGGCGAAGAAAATACAACATGTTTTGTTTAATTTTCCTGCAGCACCACTAAATGGGAAATAAAGCATTACATGATGCCCATTGAAGTCAGTGGGTTGTATGTGTAATGCAGTGTAGAACAGGTCTTCATGAGGAAGAAAATACAGTATCTTTGGAATAGACGACCACTCTGGCCAAGAGATGAAGATCATGAACAAGGGATCCCCTGTATTAACGGATTCTCTAGAGCAGTAATGGGGTATGTGGAAATAGATAGGCAGCTTCTTTAAGACCCTAAAGTTGGCCACTAATTAAAGTCAGTCAAATCCAGGAAATGTAATGTTCTATCCCTAATTTTGCTGGCAGATTTGTCTGGCAGCAGCTTATCTCCATTCATGATGGAAATAAACATGGCAGCTGAATGGTTTTCTCCCTCTCATAAATTCTTTAGGTAGGCGTTGCAGCTGCTGCAGACCTCTCTTGCTTCTCAAAAACTCTACCACAAGGCATGCCCTTTTTAGGTAGGTCACACTCCTGACCCACGCCCGTTGTTGAACAAGTTGAAAAAAGTGGTACAAAGCTTGCACGCCAGTTGTCTGGCACAAATTGAGCCAGATTTCTAACACATTTTGATTCGTAAATCGCCCCCCCTCTGTGTTTTTATGCCTTATGATCAAAATACTGCAGCCAGATTACACAGCATTTTGGTTTTTACATTTCAGTTGCATTTTATGAAAACACTGCACGTTCTCGTTGTTTCTTTGCCATAGGCTACTCTGTAGAACTTATATAGAACTATAAAACTAATACAGACCCCATACCCTGATGCTATGATCCTGCAGTTGCGGCAAGGGCCCAACTCGGAATTACAGCTTGGGGTCAGTGCTCATGAGATCATCATGATGGATGTATCCTAGAACCCATCCATGACAATCTACACATCATAATTGGAATGAGAGTCTTCTCTGCCCGAGCCTCTTGCAAGTTTAATCTGCATTAGAAGCTGTTTGGAACTCTTAATATTGTAATATTGTTTACGTGACATGAGAATAGCACTGAGTCTTTGGTCACAGAACTGCTATAGTTGATTGATTGTTTCTTCATAGTTTTGCAAGACTGACTATTGTTTGCCCCACTACTTTGAGATGTTCACTAGCAGGTACTAGCATTCTTTCTTAGCAGCCATTAGGATATATTCACAAGTGGCATAGGTGTTGCAGAAAGTTCTGCAGCTGTCGGATTTACCAGAATGGAACCAGCACAAATCCATGTTCTGGCCACCAATACAATCCAGTTATGGAACCCATATTTATTTTATTTTTTTAAGTCTGTCAAGTATATAATACTTGAAAATGTAGTACAAATAGGATATCAACTACATCCAATTAACCCAAAGGTTTATAGCTTTATATTGGTATTGTATGCATTCTTCTAGACCAGGCATGTCCAAACTGCGGCCCTCCAGCTGTTGCAAAACTACAACTCCCAGCATGCCCTAATAGCTGTAAGCTATCCAGGCATGCTGGGAGTTGTAGTTTTGCAACAGCTGGAGGGCCGCATTTTGGACATGCCTGTTCTAGACAATATAAAAACTGAAAAAGGGTCGCAACACGGGAGTTGTCAAATAGATGTTTCAAAAACATGAAGAAGAAAAAGAAGAAACCATACTAACTGGATCACAATGTGTCATTCTCAGTGATAGAGTGAAGTTAGATAAGATACCCATAACTGGATTGCATTAGTACCCCTAACGACCACTTAAGAGGTTCTTTATGGTGCAATAAGGAGGTAAAGAATAGTGTTATCAAATCCGTGATTTCACCTGCGGTTTGGGAGGTGATGGTAAAGGGTTTCCTCTTCTACCCTGCTTAAAGCTCTCCACTTCTAATGTATCCACAAACAGATAGTACTTTAGTTGTTGGGTAATATCCGCCTTGGACAGCGTGTAGGTTAAGAGGCAATCTTTAGAAGGCATTTCTTGGCCACAAATAAAATGATGTGTAAGCGCACCTGGAGCTCGGCTCCTGTATGACCCTCCTGATCTTTGGAGAGCACTGAGTGGTATATCAGGGGTAAGGGGGCTAACTTGCCAAACCGTGCTTATATATATTCAATCACTTCCTTCCAATAAGTTTGCCTAGAAGGGCATACCCATATGCCATGGAACAAGCCCGAGTTCATTAGGTTGCACTTAGGGCCCGGTGTTTTCTTATCAGGACAGTTTGAGGGGCACATTGAACCCATATATTGCAGAATCTATGAGTTTGAAGTGGGATTCATGCAATTGTTCATTCAGAATATGTTTGCGCACAAATGACCAGCCTGTAGATATGGAGAGCCGTAGACCAGTTAGTTAAATCAGTTTACGTATTGGGCTGCATACATCCATAATTGACCCATAGATAAATCATATTAATTGTTATCAAAGGGCTGTGGGCCTGCTTCTCTGTAGAAATCTTGCACAGGATTTCAGTTGTACTGATTGGAATAGCTGACCTTCAGAAAGATGAAATACAGTCATTTGGCAAGCTCCAGAAGGGTTCTTAGGTTCAGAATTCCTGCTTTGTGCCTCAGAAGAAATAACCTTCTCTGAGAGCCTGACAGGAATTCCACATGGGACCACAGAGGTAGATATTTAGATACTCTGAAAGAGAAGCCAAACTGTTTCCATATTTCCCTCCAGGTCCATACAGTGTCTGCTCTTCGCTTGCGGGGTGAAGGATACTAGCGGTCACATAAAAACCACAGATTGCTTCTGTGTAAGCAGGTAATATTTGAATGTATCCGTATGGTGGGCCCCAAAAATAAATTTTACTGGTGGGCCCTAGGCATCCCAGTCCGACACTGCCAATATATGCCAATATATCAAAAAGCACGTCTGTCTCCAGCATACTGTATGTGCCAGTGGCTCAGTTGGCACATTAAAGAGGAGGGGTGACGGGGGACGTCCCTGTCAAGTCCATTTTTGTAATGGAAATAAATCTGATCGGTGCCTGGAGAAATAAATAGCTGTCTGGGAGTTTGAATACATAGCTCTTAGAAAATGTCAAAAACTTCCCACAATTCTAGTTTTATCTAATCTAATACTAAGTCCATCTAGGGTTGGACGATATCAAAAATATTCCCACGATAACGATATTAAGAAATTTATCGCGATAACGATATATATCGCGATAAATGCCCATTTAGAAGAAAAAAACACTTGGGGCCACAAGGAGACGTTATACTGTATGGGGGCAGCCACAAGGAGACGTTATACTGTATGGGGCAGCCACAAGGAGACGTTATACTGTATGGGGGCAGCCGGGCAGCCACAAGGAGACGTTATACTGTATGGGGGCAGCCGGGCAGCCACAAGGAGACGTTATACTGTATGGGGCAGCCACAAGGAGGCGTTATACTGTATGGGGGGCCACAAGGAGGCGTTATACTGTATGGGGGGCCACAAGGAGGCGTTATACTGTATGGGGGCAGCCACAAGGAGGCGTTATACTGTATGGGGGCAGCCACAAGGAGGCGTTATACTGTATGGGGGCAGCCACAAGGCGGCGTTATACTGTATGGGGGCAGCCACAAGGAGACGTTATACTGTATGGGGGCAGCCACAAGGAGACGTTATACTGTATGGGAACAGCTACAAGGAGGCGTTATACTGTATGGGGGCAGCCACAAGGAGGCGTTATACTGTATGGGGGCAGCCACAAGGAGACGTTATACTGTATGGGGGCAGCCGGGCAGCCACAAGGAGACGTTATACTGTATGGGGGCAGCCACAAGGAGGCGTTATACTGTATGGGGGGCCACAAGGAGGCGTTATACTGTATGGGGGGCCACAAGGAGGCGTTATACTGTATGGGGGCAGCCACAAGGAGGCGTTATACTGTATGGGGGCAGCCACAAGGAGGCGTTATACTGTATGGGGGCAGCCACAAGGCGGCGTTATACTGTATGGGGGCAGCCACAAGGAGACGTTATACTGTATGGGGGCAGCCACAAGGAGACGTTATACTGTATGGGGGCAGCCACAAGGAGACGTTATACTGTATGGGAACAGCTACAAGGAGGCGTTATACTGTATGGGGGCAGCCACAAGGAGGCGTTATACTGTATGGGGGCAGCCACAAGGAGGCGTTATACTGTATGGGGGCAGCTAGGCAGCCACAAGGAGACGTTAATTGTATTAATCATTGGTGGCAGTGGCCACAGGGTCCCCCTCCCCCTCCCATCATTGGTGGCAGTGGGGCCCCCCTCCCTCCCCAGTATTAATCATTGGAGGCCACAGGGTCATCCCCCCATCATTGGTGCCAGTGGGCCCCCCTCCTCCCTCCCCAGTATTAATCATTGGAGGCCACAGGGTCGTCCCCCATCATTGGTGGCAGTGGGCAGTTCTGATCTGAGTCCCAGCAGTGTAATGCTGGGGCTCCGATCGGTTACCATGGCAGCCAGGAAGCTACTGAAGCCCTGGCTGCCATGGTATGTTAGTGAGCAGCATTATACTCACGTGTGCCGTGGCCGCTGGGCGCTCCTTCTTCTGTCTGTGCGGCGCATTGCTAATGCTTATACCATTAGCAATGCACCGCACAGACCTATGAGAAGAAGGAGCGTCCGGCGGCCACGGCGCACGTGAGTATAATGCTGCTCACTAACATACTATGGCAGCCAGGGCTTCAGTAGCTTCCTGGCTGCCATGGTAACCGATCGGAGCCCCAGCATTACACTGCTGGGACTCCGATCAGAACTGCCCACTGCCACCAATGCAGGGACTTAAGAACATTCCCGGCACCCGACCTCTGAGAGGACGCTGTGATCACCTGAGGGGTTAATTGCGCGGATCACAGCGTCCTCTCAGAGGTCGGGTGCCGGGAATGCGAGTCACAGAATTCCTTCCCTCCCTCACGCTGGCTTAATTGTAAATGTGCTGTACGGTTCATGCTGGGGCGGGCGGCCGCGGACGCAGATTTAGAAGCGGTCAGCGCACATGACCGCTTCTATGATGTCACGAAATACCGCGGTATTTAGGAAACGGCGATATCGCCATATCGCCGTTTTTTTAATACCGCGGTATATCGTGATACCGGTATATCGCCCAACCCTAAGTCCATCCAGCACCAGAGAATGCAGTGAAATGCTTTATCCGCATCTAAATACACATTTACACTTTGCAATGAGCAGCAGATTTTCAGGAAGGAAGCGTTCCTTCCCGATAGTTGGCTGCTTGCTCAGTTGAGCGATCTCCTCCACAGTATGAGAATGAGGGATGGCTGTTGCGATCCCTCGTCCCCAAACAGAATAATTTTTTCTGGGCAGCAAATTGCTGTTTAGACACCACAAATTGCTGCCCAAAAATGATAATTTAGGTGTCTGCGCGAACTACAGGATCACCCACTGATCGGCTGCATCTTTACACAGGCAGATTGTCCAAAAAGAGCGTTTGCAGGAAAGTTAATTCCCGGTAATGTGCCCAATAATTGCAACGTTTAAATCCACCTTAAGATGGTTAGACCCCATTTCATATTAGATACTGCTGCCCTATCCTTTACAAATCCAATCTGAATTGGTTGTAATAAATTGGGATGGAACTGCACTAGTAAATGAGCCAAGATATCTGCTGATCCTGATGGATGAGGGAGACTGGGCGGTAAGATACCGGTTGAATAGGGCCTTTATTAAGTTTGGGAAGAACTCTAACATAAGCAGTGTTTATTGCAGCACTGTGTGGTCATGTAAGATGGGGATAAAATATGATGAGAGGTGTAGATATTTGGTATCTCAGCTATTTGTAGACTTCTGGTGGATATCCATCTGGTTCCAGGGCCTTATGTTTTTTTAATTGCACAATCTCCTTTACCAGTTCCTCCTGCGTAATGTCCGAGCAGGTCGAGTTGTTCATTGTTAAGCTTTGGTAGGAAGATAGATTCAAGATAGTGGCTGCATCAGGAGGCATCAAAGCATCAAATCACCATATAAATTGGAAGAAATTGCTTCATTACTGAGTTGAAATCCCAGCAACCAGTATGGTAGGGGCCGGGTCTTGTGCCAGTGTGGCCATGATCTTTTTTTTAAGATCATCTAGTTTTTTAGCCATTCATGCTTGGTTGAGAAGGAGATACTGTATGTATGAGTGAACTCCCATTAGATCATCCTCTGCTCCAGATAGTCGTTGCTCCGCTTCCCCGATTCTGGAGGCATGTGACGCTACCTCAGTTTGCAAGGCCTGTAATGAGGGTAGTGATGGTGGAAGCCAGCGTGGTTTGGATGTCCGGTGTATTTTTTCCTGGGAAGGTGCGGCTGGGCTGGGAGCAATCTTTTCTCGCTGCATGGTGAACTAGTCAGCAGGTCCTCCATCTATGTAATGTGAACAGGGAGCTCACTGAGATCAAAGTCCTCTCGATTCAGGGCTGCGTATAAATAGATAGATGTGAAGTTTGGAAGGCTATATAGCAAGGTGGTAGAGGTGCTCTCCTCTTCCTGTGTCTACATAGTATCACCAGAATTTGAAGTCAATGGAACCAATCTTGAGTTGCAGGAATTTCTTCAGAAA
This sequence comes from Bufo gargarizans, assembly GCF_014858855.1. NCBI lineage: Eukaryota > Metazoa > Chordata > Amphibia > Anura > Bufonidae > Bufo > Bufo gargarizans. Next base: position 414,647,082 of record NC_058082.1, read on the forward strand.
ATTGACCACTTCTGATTATACCCTAAGGGTATGTTCACACAGCAGACTTGTTCATTGTAAAAATCTACCACTGGATCCGTGGCAGAAATCTAAAGGTCGGCCCTTGGATTTCTGCCAAGGATTTGCATACAGGAATATTGCCATGTTGACAACTCCACAAAAGAACATTCATATGTTCTAGTTTAAAGAAGGCCTTTCCAGCCACCATTACCTGGCTAGCCGACGCTGCACAGATTCTTGTGCTGTCATTTTCTTCTTATGCCCCTGCTCCAGTGTTGGTAGTTTCAGCTCCCAATATGCTATGCAGCCCATGCACTGTCAAGTCGCCGATCCCTAGCACTGATGCTCAACGGGGAGTGAACCAGAGCTCTTTCACTCTATCCAGTCAGTATGGACACTACCCGTTAAAAATCACATTGCATCAGGAACCAAAACTACCAGTGCAAACTCTGCAACTCTCTGCTTATATTCTGCCTTGAGTTAAGAGGACTGATCTAAGTGGGCTCATTGTTCACATTTTATAGACAAATGACTTTCTAGACTAGTTGTTACTTATCATGTATCCTACGCGGCGAGAAAAGATTGCACAGATTGCTCAAGAATGGAAGGGGGCCTAGGAAAAAAAAAAAAAAGGAACCAGCATTAGGCTACTTTCACACTAGCGTTCGGGTTTCCGTTCGTGAGCTCCGTTTGAAGGAGCTCACGAGCGGACCCGAACGCAGCCGTCCAGCCCTGATGCAGTCTGAATGGAGGCGGATCCGCTCAGACTGCATCAGTCTGGCGGCGTTCAGCCTCCGCTCCGCTCGCCTCCGCACGGACAGGCGGACAGCTGAACGCTGCTTGCAGCGTTCGGGTGTCCGCCTGGCCGTTCGGAGGCGTGCGGATCCGTGCGGATCCGTCCAGACTTTCAATGTAAGTCAATGGGGACGGATCCGTTTGAAGATGCCACAATGTGGCTCAATCTTCAAGCGGATCCGTCCCCCATTGACTTTACATTGAAAGTCTGGACGGATCCGTCCCAGGCTATTTTCACACTTAGCTTTTTTTTGCTAATATAATGCAGACGGATCCGTTCTGAACGGAGCCTCCGTCTGCATTATTATGAGCGGATCCGTTCAGAACGGATCCGCCCGAACGCTAGTGTGAAAGTAGCCTTACAATCAGTGGATGGCAGCTGCAGCCAAGTAAGGCTGGTTTCACACGGGCATTGCGGGAAAAGGTGCGGGTGCGTTGCAGGAACCTGCGCGATGTAATGCGTTTTGCACACACGTGAGTAAAATCGGCATGTTTGGGCAGAAGTTCGGGCTTGGGATCGGTGTTCTGTAGATTGTATTATTTTCCCTTATAAGGCTACTTTCACACTTGCGTTTGGAGCGGATCCGTCTGGTATCTGCACAGACGGATCCGCACCTATAATGCAAACGCTTAGATCCGTTCAGAACGGATCCGTTTGCATTACCATGAACAAAAAAAAAAATATATATTTTTTTTTTTTTTTTTTTTTTTTTCTTCATGGTAATGCAAACGGATCCGTTTTGACTTTACATTGAAAGTCAATGGGGGACGGATCCGTTTGAAAATTGAGCCATATAGTGTCAAATTCAAACGGATCCGTCCCCATTGACTTCCATTGTAAGTCTAGACGGATCCGTTTGCCTCCGCACGGCCAGGCGGACACCCGAACGCTGCAAGCAGCGTTCAGGTGTCCGCCTGCTGAGCGGAGCGGAGGACAGACGGAGCCATACTGATGCATTCTGAGCGGATCCGCATCCACTCAGAATGCATTAGGGCTGGACGGATCCGTTCGGGGCCGCTTGTGAGAGCCTTCAAACGGAACTCACAAGCGGAGCCCCGAACGCAAATGTGAAAGTAGCCTAACATGGTTATAAGGGAAAATAATAGCATCCTGAATACAGAATGCTTAGTAAAATAGGGCTGGAGGGGTTAAAAAAAAATCAAAAATAATTTAACTCACCTTAATCCACTTGATCACGCAGCCGGCATCTCTTCTGTCTTCTTCTTTGCTGTGCACAGGAATAGGACCTTTGATGATGTCACTGTGCTCATCACATGGTCCAATCACATGGTTCATCACCATGGCGAGGGACCATGTGATTGGATCATGTGATGTGATAGGTCCTTAGCCGGCAGCTCAACATTACAGAAGAAGACAGAGATCCGCAACTACGCGATCAAGTGGACTCGGTGAGTTATTTATTTTAACCCCATCATCACTATTTTACTTTGCATTCTGTATTCAGAATGCTATTATTTTCCATTATAACCATGTTATAAGGGAAAATAATACAGATCGGATCCCCAGCCCGATCGTCACCTACCAACCATGCGTGAAAATCGCACCGCATCCGCACTTGCTTGCGGATGCTTGCGATTTTCACGCGGCCCCATTCACTTCTATGGGGCTTGCGTTGTGTGAAAAATGCAGAATATAGAGCTTGCTGCGAATTTCACGCAACGCACAAGTGATGCGTGAAAATCACAGCTCATGTGCACAGCCCCATAGAAATGAATGGGTCAGGATTCAGTGCAGGCGCAATGCGTTCAACTCACGCATTGCACCCGCTCGGAATACTCGCCCGTGTGAAAGGGGCCTAATAGTGGCAGCAATTCACCATTTAGGCCTCTTGCACACAACCATATGGCTCTTTTTAGTATTTTGCGGTCCGTTTTTAACAGATCAGTTTTTCCGGGGTTTTTTTTTCAGTAGCGGTTCCATTCCGTTTTTCCGTTTGTGATCCGTTTTTGGTGGATCGCAAACAGAAATAGAAGCATTATTGTTTAAACAGTAATGTTTAAACAGTAAGTACATTAAAACATTGGGCTGGGCATTATATTTTCAATAGATGGTTCCGCAAAAACGAAACGGATACGGAAGACATACAGATGCATTCTGTATGCATTCAGTATTTTTTTTGCGGAACCATGGACTCTAATGGAGCCACGGAATGTGACGAAAAAAAACAAAACAATGTACGTGTGCAAGAGGCCTCACCTTAATAGGCATGGTAACTTTATTGTAAGTGTTCTTATGAGTACAGGGTTACCTTGTATGTGCATGTCATATAGCTTAACCCCTTAGTGACCACCAATACACCTTTTTTACGGTGCTACCTTTTTTTTTTTAATCTTTTTATTTCAATTATGTAAAAAACACATACAAAACACATACAAAATCAGAAAAACTCCGAAAATCCAGACTCCATTAAACAAGAATACATAAACATTTTACCCCCCGCACCCAACCCCCACCCTTTGGAGAAGAGAGAGGAAAAAAAAAACAAAAAACACCTATCTGGCGCTAGTTCAAACATTTTCCCCATATTTTATCAATTTTTTCTGGTCTCACATTATATCTCTCAGAGACCCGTTCCAATTTAATCAAATTATCAACTGATTCTTGCCACTGTCCCACTGTAGGAGGATTTCGATTAACCCATTTCCGGAGTATGAGGCCCAGTCTAAGCGCTGAACAGGTTACCCATGCAGCGGAAAGCAGAAGCACAACTCTAACATACCAGCCGCATTCCAAGTCTAACAGCCCAGAATGGCCAAAGTGCCAATCCGGGCTGTTTAACCCCTTACATTCCACAAGCAATAGCGCCTGCAGCATGTTAGGGATTCCCTTATGGCTTTCCGTTATAACATGGTTATAATAGAATGCCCAGACAGAATGCAAAACGGAAGCCTTTAAAAGGCATTCCGTTTGCTTTCCGTCCTAATAGAAGTCTATGGGAAAGTATAATGGATCCATCTGGGTCCCGTTATGTAAGCCGGAAAACAAAGTCCTGTTGACACGACTTGGTTTTCCGTCTTGCAAAACGGGACCCAGACAGACGTCTATTAGGACAGAGAGCAAACGGAATGCCTTTTAAAGGCTTCCGTTTTGCATTCCGTCATAATACAAGATCTAAGGGCAGAAGAATGGATTCGTCCTTCCGTCTTATGGATTCCGTTATTTTCCATTATAACCATGACTACACAATTTGTATTTGGTATCACTGATCTAATATATATATATATATATATATATATATATAATATATATTATAATCACAGAGTATAATGTCTACCTATTTCCTCATTTGGCCATTTAGTGTCATCATTAGTTATTTTAGAATACAATTTTCCCATTAAGCGATTCCGTAGGTATATACATTTCAATAAATATACATTATAATAAATGTATATAGCTATAATAATGAGGACTACTTCAATTTGCCGTGAATGAGGTTCGTAACCTTTTCATGCTCACAGATACATGTTTCCAAATTTGGAATCCTTGATGAAATTCAACCACTTACAGTATTTTCAAGTGATGCCATAATCTGAATTTTTTATGATGCATAAATTAAACATTAGATGCTCAAGTAGATACCAAGCAATTTCTCCGCTCCAAATCCCTGCCCAAACACAAAAACTATTGTCTTATATCAAATGACCGTCTTCATCAGAAGTTTTGGTTCATATTACTGTGAAATTAGAGGCCCATTTAGACGAGTAGATAATCGATCAGGCGATTGACGACTTGAGCGCCCTACCGAAGCAACGGCAATGATAGCGACAAGCATTTACATGCAGGGGGTATGGTGTACAAACTTGTTCATATTCGAGCGTTGATAGTGATGAGTAAGCACCAAAGTATTCGGGTGTTCGGCCCGAACACATCTCGATATTCGTGCGCTCGGCCGAGCACTTCCCGAGATGGGAGTCAATGGGAGACAACCAGGCACCCCCTCTTCTGAAGAGGGGAGGGTGCCTGATCCATTGTAAAATGTCAGAAAGTGACAGAAACATCACAGAAATGGATCAGGAACAGCATGGGGACGATGTCTGGATGCATCTTGGACTCCCAGGTCGCTGCGGAGAACCATTTTGTCCGCGTTGTACCTAACTTTTACAGACTGATCAAAATACGCACAAAACCCCCCCAAAAAATGTATTTTACATAAAAAATTGTTAGGAAATATTCTTTCCTGTATATTAAATTGTATATAAAGTGCAAGTGCTGCAAAAAATTACAAGGAAGAGGCACTCCGATACAACCTGTATATCACATAAAGGAGGGCCTTATTCACATTGTGGTACAATTTTTCAGGTAGTGGGACTTCTACACTCATAAAGCCTATGCACTAAGTGAAAGGGCTGCCAAAAATTACAAGGAATCAGCGCTCCAATACACCCTTTGTTACACATAAAAAAGGGCATCATACACACCCTTGAAAAATTATCATTAATGGCCTGCTGGTGACCCTCAAATCTACCCCATCTAAAATATCAGGGGTGAGGGCCTGCTGCTGAGCTGACCCTCTAAAACATTAGGGGCGAGGGCCTTCTGGTGAGCTGATGCTCTAAAACATTTTATGCAAGTGCCTGCAGATGAGCCGACGCTCTCAAACATTAAATGCGTGTGCCTTCAGATGAGCAGACGCTCTTAAACATTATATGCGAGTGCCTGCAGATGAGCAGACGCTCTAAAAAAATTTGAGTTGAGGGCCTGCAGTTGAGCAGACCCAGTAAAAAAAATTGAGTTAAGGGCCTGCCGTTGAGCAGACCCTAAAAAGAAATTAGAGTGGAGGGAATATATACAATGAGGAGGAGCAGAAAACAAGATTCAACCATACACTCTTTTTTGTGGTGGAAAAGGTGCATGGGAATACACTACAGTAGATTGAGTACATTATAAGTGATTGAAATTGCCTTTATGTTCATCCTCAGCTCAGCTTTCCTCTGAGAAATCTGGGGCAATCCAGGCCTGTCAGCATTGCCAGTGGACACGTGGATATGCTTATCTGTTATGATGCCACCAGCAGCACTAAATACACTCTTAGACAAAACCCTGGCGGCAGGGCAGGCCAGCACCTCCAAGACGTAGAGCGCAAGTTTGTGTCAAGTGTCTAGTTTGGACACCCAGTAGTTGTAAGGCACTGATGGATCATTTAGGACGCTGACACTGTCTGCTATGTATTCCTTCACCATCTTCCAAAACTTTTCCCTCCTTGTACTACTAGGCTTCAGGGTGAGGTTGCTGGCGGGGTGTCATGAAAGTGTCCCATGCCTTGGAGAGTGTTGCCCTGCCTTTGTTGGAACTGCTGTGTGTTCACATTGTCTTCCTTCCTCGGTTGCCTCTGTACCTTCTGATATTGCACCATTTTACTCATCCTCTCCACCACAGGAATGAGAGATGAGAAGTTATTTTTGAAGCGGAGGTTGAGAAGGGTAAACACCCAGTAATCCTTGTTATCTAAAATGCGTATAACGCGAGGGTCGCCGGAAAGGCAGCCTAACATGAATTCAGCCATGTGTGCCAGAGTACCAGCAGGCAAGACGTCGATGTCGACATCAGGATGACTCTCCATCTCCTCCTCCTCCTCTTCTGCCCATCCACGCTAAACAGATGGAATGAAAGTTCCATGGGTACTACCCTCTGTAGCAGAGGTAACTGTCTCCAGCTCCTCCTCCTCCTGGGGTATGTTTTGATAAACCGCTGAACCACTAAGTTTAAGACGTGGGCTAGGCATGGGATGTGTGTCAGGTTCACGAGCTCCAAATCCGCCACCAAGTTACGTCCATTGTCAGACACAACCATGCCTGGTTGTAGGTTGAGTGGCGAGAGCCACAGCTTGGTCTGGCCCCTTATACCCTGCCAAAGCTCTGCAGTGGTGTGCTGTTTGTCCCCTAAGCAGATCAGCTTCAGCACGGCCTGTTGACGCTTACCCACAGCAGTGCTACACTGCTTCCAGCTAGCGACTGATGACTGACTGGTGCTGGAGGTGGAAGTGGAGGAGGATGAGACGAAGGAGGAGAAGTGGGGGTTGGAGCTAGTAACATAGCTGCTGGCGGAGAACCTGATGGACGTAGGGCCCGAAATCCTGGGCGTGGGTAGCACCTATGCCATCCCAGGGTATGACTTCCGGCCTCCACCACATTCACTCAGTGTGCGGTCAGGTCAGGGAAATGTAGCATCCTTGGTCACCAGCACTTGTCCATGTGTCCATGGTTAAGTGGATCTTCCCAGTAACTGCTTTGGTAAGGGCACGGTTGATGTTCTGGGACACATGCTGGTGTAAGGCAGGCACGGCACACCGTGAAAAATAGTGGCGGCTCGGGACTGAGTACCAAGGGATGGCTGCCGACATCAGGCTGCGGAAGGCCTCAGTGTCCACAAGCCTAAATCGCAACATTTCAAGGTCAGTAATTTTGAAAGTTGGCAGCTTAGTGCTATGGCCTGTGGGTGGGTATTTGTGCTTGCGTTCAAATGACTGTGTTATAGACATTTGGATGCTGCACTGGGACAGGGAAGTGGATGTTGTTGCTGATGGTTCATGCGAAGGTCCAGGGCGAGAGGCATCCCGGCCTGCGTCTTGGACAGGGAATTGGACAGCACATAACACAGGGGAAGAGGAGGCAGTGGTGTGACCTGCAGACCCAGATTGTAGACCCAGGCGTTTGGCCCACTTTTTAGGGCACTTGGATGCCATGTGGTGGATCATGCTGGTGGTGGTGAGGTTGCTAGTGTTCACGCCCGGCTCATTTTGATATGGCATAGGTTGAAAACTACCACTCTTTTGTCCTCTGCACTTTCCTCAAAAAGGCGCCATACTGCGGAACACCTACCCCTTGGCAAGGTTAATTTATGCATGGGGGTGCTCGGTGTAACAGGTGTGGTCCTGTTTTGCGTGGGCTGACTTCTCCCTTTTGCAACCCCACTGCCTCTTCCAGCCTGTTGCGGTGCTGCGGATTCCTCCCCCTTTGTACTGCTGTCCTCGCTCGGCTTTTCACCTTCCCATGTTGGGTCAGTAACCTCATCGTCCACCACCTCCTCTTCCACTTCCTTACTCTGCTCATCCTCCTGTCTTGGCCTAAACCACAACCTCAGTAATTGACAACTGTGTCTCATCATCATCCACCTCGTTAACGAATGATTGCCGTTCACTACCGTCATCTTCTTGAGACTGTGAAGGCTCAAGAGGTTGGGATTCAGGCCACAATATCTCAGGTCCCTCTTCAAGCGTGCTGGGCGCGAGGGCCAAATGTAATAGTGGCGCTGGAAAGAGCTCTTGGAATATCCGAGTGTGGGATCACTCGTTTGGCAAGCCTCTCCATAGTGGGAAGAAGGATGATCTGAGTGAGGATTCGGTTGACCAGACTCTTGGCTACAGAGACTGGACTTGGTGGAAGAGAGGGTGGTGATTAACCGACTGGAAGCATTATCTTCAGCAATCCAACCGACCAACTGTTCACACTGGTCCGTCTTGGACAGTGTTGTGCGCCGCCCAGTTAAGTTGGACATGAAGCTGGGTACGGTTTTCTTACATTTTTTTTGTGGTGCACTGGCAGCAGGCACAGTTTCAATGCGCCCAGTGCCACAGCCTCTGCGTGAACCATCAGCATCACGCCCACTTCCCCGTCCCTTAGTGCTCTCCTTCATATTTATAGATTTGTTACTGGTGGTGACGCTGTTTTTTATTACTGTCCACAAAAGACACCGTTTTCAGATGCAGTACAGTATATGACACAGAACAGCACAGATTTTGGACACTATTTTAGCCACAGATTATTGGAATCTGCAGTACAGACACTGTTTTATGATGTTGTTTATATTTATAACTATATTATTCCCAATATATGGCCCTATCAACCACAGATAGTGTTCAAATGCAGAGCACTGAGATTAACGGATTAAACCGCAGACAGCAAAAATGTGTTCAGATTCTGGGAAATATATATATATTATTATTTTTTCTTCACTTTTTCCCAATATATGGCCCTGAAAACCACAGACGGTGTTCAAATGCAGAGCACTGAGATTAACAGATTAAACCGCAGACAGCAAAAATGTGGTCAGATTCTGGGAAATATGTGTATATATATATATATATATATATATATATTATTATTTTTTTTCACTTCTTCCCAATATATGGCCCTGAAAACCACAGACGGTGTTCAAATGCAGAGCACTGAGATTAACAGATTAAACCGCAGACAGCAAAAATGTGTTCAGATGCTGGGAAATATCTATATATATATATATATTTTTTTTTCACTTCTTCCCAATATATGGCCCTGTAAACTACAGACGGTGTTCAAATGCAGAGCACTGAGATTAACAGATTAAACCGCAGACAGCAAAAATGTGGTCAGATTCTGGGAAATATGTATATATTTGTTTTTTTCACTTTTTCCCAATATATGGCCCTGAAAACCACAAACGGTGTTCAATTGCAGAGCACTGAGATTAACGGATTAAACCGCAGACAGCAAAAATGTGTTCAGATTCTGGGAAATATGTTTTTTGTTTTTTTTTCTTCACTTTTTCCCAATATATGGCCTTGAAAACCACAGACGGTGTTCGAATGCAGAGCACTGAGATTAACAGATTAAACCGCAGGCAGCAAAAATGTGGTCAGATTCTGGGAAATATGTATATATTTGTTTTTTTCACTTTTTCCCAATATATGGCCCTGAAAACCACAGACGGTGTTCAATTGCAGAGCACTGAGATTAACGGATTAGACCGCAGACAGCAAAAATGTGTTCAGATTCTGGGAAATATGTTTTTTTTTTTTTTTTTTTCACTTTTTCCCAATATATGGCCTTGAAAACCACAGACGGTGTTCAAATGCAGAGCACTGAGATTAAGAGATTAAACCGCAGACAGCAAAAATGTGGTCAGATTCTGGGAAATATGTATATATTAGTTTTTTTCACTTTTTCCCAATATATGGCCCTGAAAACCACAGACGGTGTTCAAATGCAGAGAACTGAGATTAACGGATTCAACCGCAGACAGCAAAAGTGTGGTCAGATTCTGGGAAATATATGTAAATAAAAAAAAAAAAATGTGCAACTTTGCACTTTCGATTTGCTGCCAACCCACACAATAGTCCTTAAAAGGACTTTTGGGTCTTTGAAACGTCTTTAAAATGCAGTAATTTGCGATCAAATTGTCCCTACACTCTCTGTCCCTTCCTAACAGCAGCTCTCCCTGACTTGCAATGAGCTGAACCCGCGTGACCGGGTGCTATATAGCACCCGATGATGCGTTCCGGCCAGCCAATCACTGTAATGCCAGTAGAAAACAAGGCTAATGGCATAACAGTGATGGCAATACTTACCAGCATGTTTATTGGCTGGTTAGCAGGCGCAAAAACTTGCAGGGAGGAGACTCGAGCATGGCGCTCGAGCACATGTGGTACTCGGCCAAGTACCACCTTGTGCCGAGCATAGCGATGCTCGAGCCGAACAGGTATTCGGACAAGCATGCTCGCTTATCATGACTATGTTCAGATAGGTCTAGTCATCGTGCTACAATTCATTAATGGCAAAAGATAATGTACTTGTTCGCATCAAACGATTTCACAAGCGTTTTTAGTAAAATCGCTACATACATTCACATTACATGATTATCGTCTACCATGAATTGTTAGCTTTCAAATCGTAACGATTATCTACTCGTCTAAATAACCCTTAATAAGGTGTGGTAAAGAAAGCTAAAGACAAAACTACATGTCTGCTAATTACAACATGTATTATAGATATACCATATTCTTTGGACTGTACTCACCCTCCATGGTCTGGGCCCTGTTCTGCACTGTGTCATGACGGTGGAACCTACAACAAAGCACTGAGGCTGAATACAATTTTATTGAAATATATATAAAAAAAACATCCAGAAAAGAGATGACAAACATACACATACTAAGTGCGGTACACCCCTGGAAGATGTAAATCACGGGTAAGACACAAAGAGGAATAGGGAGAGGACACTAAAAATAACCTGCTGTGTGGGCATCCATACATATAAAGCGCTATATAGATAATGTACAAAACAAGCCCTATTGTACAACAGAGGCAGTATCCCTGCCCTACCAATAAATACCAAATAATGTATCCAAGTAACAACATACCCTTCCAAAAGTAATATCTCTGAAGGAAGACCGCACAGGTTATTTTTAGTGCCCTCTCCCTATTCCTCTTTGTGTCTTACCCGTGATTTACATCTTCCAGGGGTGTACCGCACTTAGTATTTGTACGTTTGTCATCTCTTTTCTGGATGTTTTTTAATATATATTTCAATAAAATTGTATTTTTAGTAGCTATTCAGCCTCAGTGCATTGTTGTAGGTTCCTTTGTGTTGCTGAGCTAGCTTTGCTTGGAGGGGTTTATGCGGCTTGTTGTTTTTCCTTCTTTTGCGTGACCTATTTTTGGTCTAAACTTGTGTCATGACGGTGTACAGCATAGTGCACGTCACATCACAGTGCAGTGCAGGCCAGAAGAAGACCAAGAAGCGGTGAGTGGCAGTGCTGTCCAGAGCAAGTAAGGTAAGTTTATTTATTTATTTACGTCTGACCTGAGGTCTGATGGGGGGTACACCTGAGATCTGATGGGGGGGTCCGATCTGAGGCTGATTGGGTCTGTTCTGGGCCTGATGGGGTCTGGGCGTCCAATCTAAGGCTGGTGGGTCTGATCTGAGGCTGCTGGGGGTATGTTCTGTGGCTGATGTGGTCCGATCTGAGGGTGATGGGGTCTGTTCTGGAGCTGGATAGGTCATCAGCTGGATAGGTCATCAGTATCTGATCAACTGTTTGAGAAGGCACCGGCACTTGCAGTAGCACAGTGGCCTTTTTGCAGGATAGGTCATCAGTATAAACGTCTCGGAAAACCCCTTTAAACATTTTCAGTTATAAAGCGAAATTGAAATATAGTACTAACTTTCTCTGGGACACTGTACTTCTAGTTTGTTAGTATCAGGATGTGCAATATCCAATTTAAAATGTGTGAATGAATGGGTGTTATATTTTTCTAGCACATACGATTAGGCTAGCTCACTTTCATTATGTTTACCCACTGTTTTAAGAAACAAAGCTTTCAGAAATAGCTAAAAATGTCTAAGATGATTAAATAACCCCTTCAGTTGTAAATCTAAGGTCACCCTCGCCTCTGGCGTCATCTCTGCAGCTCCTTTTATGTTGTATAAATGCTGACTGTCGGGTGTAAGTAATATTGTCCCTATTCTGTCCCTATAATTGCTTTTATAAACAGAACAAACAATAAATCATGAAAGTATCATTAATTGTACGTTAAAATTAATCTTCCAATCATAGCAATAATCCTAGTTTCACTAGGCCCCTGACCTTTTGAGATCTGCCATAGTTATAAAGGTCGAAACATCATCCTATGGAAATAAATATTTCTTTTCTTTGCTATAGAAAATTGTCCTGGCCAACCCGCAGTCTCTTGGTTGCCATGGTAACTGGGAAGCAGCTCAGCGGATCTGATCTTGCTCCAGAGGCATTCCGCAGCAAAATTTGTGGCGCCTTATACTGTCACTGAAAGCATCAGGCTCCTTCAGTTCCTGCAGAGTTGCCCACAGACTACTCCTGACAGTTTGCTTGTGCTTATCCTATATCAGTTACTGTTGATAGAGATTCATATGGAGGCACAGAGCTTCCTCTAACAGCTGGTAATAGTCAAGTGTATGGGATCATAAGAGAGCCTGTTATGTTTATTTGGGAAGAGTGGGGACCTATTCAGTCTACTGGAGTATGTTGAATGGTGGTGGAAAGCAGCGCCTTAATTTGACTGCTGGGGTGAATCTCCTGTACTGTTGAGAGATGAGGGTCACTGCTCTGACTACTATAATAAAGGGGCACTGCTGTAACTATTGGGGGAATTGATCACTGCCGTAACTATATGGGGAGAGGGAACGCTGCTGTAGCTACTGGGGGAGGTGGAGTCCTGCTGTAGCTATTGCAGAAGCGCGACCAATGCTGTAACTATTCGGGAGAGAGAGCACTGCTGTAACTATTGGGGGAGAGTGAGCACTATTGTAACTTGGGGGAGAGGGAGCACAGCTGTAGCTATGTCACGGACATTCCCGCGACAGGTGGCAGGAGATCGGTGAGACTGGCAACACGTGGTTTGATCTGACATGTTTTCCTTTTGGATGAAATGACGTCTGTGTTGTTTCTGGTGCTTTCCTCAGGTGTGGCTATTATGGTCATTTAACCTTCTTTATTTATTATTATTTTCTCCCACTATGCTATGCGGTTTATAGCTTCTGTTTGAGTTGTGGATTGCTGGTGTGTGGATCTCGACTGAGTTCCTGGTGCTGACATAGCCACTTAAAGTTAGGTGTTTTCTTTCCCTTTTGTATTTTGTTTGGGTTATTTTGTGTTTTGCATTTCCCTGTCATTTGTATTAAGGCCTGAGGGACTCTCCTGTTCGTCCTTCCTTTTGGAGGAACAGGTTGTCTCAGTCCTGACATTAGTACCAGGGTCCTATAGAGTGAGTTAGGACACTAGGTATTCCTGTGTATGAACTCACCTACCTCTGAGGTCTGTTAATACTGTCATGACTTTGATTAGGGTTTTACTAGGAGGTGTCCATCTCCTTTCCCTAGTTTCAAGCCCTTATTCCCTCACCCCTTTCCCTCCCTCCACTAGAGGGAGCTCAAAGGGGTTGTCTCACTTCAGCAAGTGGCATTTATCATGTAGAGAAAGTTAATACAAGCCACTTACTAATGTATTTTGATAGTCCATAATGTTTTCTTTGCTAGCTGGATTCATTTTTTCATGGCATTATACACTGCTCGTTTCCATGGTTATGACCACCCTGCACTCCGGGAGAGGTGTGCGTGCTTGCCCACCATAGTGGCTGGGAGCATCGGAGCTCACATAGGCGAGTGCTTTTTTTCTGTAGCGTACAAGCAGGGCCACCACTGATGTATTTCAGGGTGGTCGTAACCATGGAAATGAGCAGTGTATAATGTGATGGAAAAATGAATCCAGCCAGCAAAGGAAGCAATATGGATAATAACAATACATTAGTAAGTGGCTTGTGTTAACCTTCTCTATGTGATAAATGCCATTTATTGAAGTTACACAACTCCTTTAATGCTAATTTCTAAGTGACAGACCACTGAAATACTACACTATACTACCTTGAGCAGCATAAGGGACCTGACAGGTTTCCTATAACTTCAGGGTAAACATGACAATTCATCCGCTATCCTGAGCTTCTCAGCACTGTAAGTCATGGCAGTCAGTGGCGTACATACCAGGGTCGCAGGGGTCGCAGTTGCGACCGGGCCCGGCACTCCAGGGGGCCCGGCCGCCTGTGGACCCCCCCCCCAGGCCGCTGGCAGGGCTCCCGCTGTACTCAGATGTAATGGAGCGCTCTGGTGGGGCCCGGCATGAAGTACAGTGGCAATTTCGGGCCCCATCAGAGCGCTCCATGCCACCATTACATGTATAATATGGGGGGTGGGGGGGCCGGAGGGTCAAGTAAGGGGGGGGGCACGCACTCACACACACAGGGCCGGCAGTTCCGTTTCTATAGTGAAGCAGGGAAACCTCTCTGCTCCCTGCTTCACTGATCTTCAGAGCTCAGGAGCTCCCCCTGCTGGCCCCAGATCGCGCTGCTGCCTGTCACTGTGGGAGGAGACCTAAAAACCCGGCAAGCTGCCTACTCTCCTCAGGGAAGAAGGTAAGTATGTAAGAATTTTTTTTTCTAATGCTGCAGACTGGGGGCAGAGGGGCAGAGGGGCAGAGGGGGGGGGGGGGATTGATGGGAACAACTAGAGTGAGGGGGCACAAAAGTTGGCATCTCTACTGAGGGGCACCTAATCTGCCATAACTAATTTGAGGGGGCACCTAATGTGGCATAACTACTGTGAGGGGGCACATATAAAGGCATAACTATGAGGGGGCACATATGAAGGCATAACTACTGTGACGGGGCATGTAAGGCTACTTTCACACTAGCGTTCGATCGGATCCGTTCTGAACGGATCCGATCATATTAATGCAGACGGAGGCTCCGTTCAGTACGGATCCGTCTGCATTAATAACTTAGAAAAAATTCTAAGTGTGAAAGCAGCCTGAGCGGATCCGTTCAGACTTTCAATGTAAAGTCAATGGGGGACGGATCCGCTTGAAGATTGAGCCATATGGGCTCATCTTCAAGCGGATCCGTTCCCATTGACTTACATTGTAAGTCTGAACGGATCCGCTCGCCTCCGCACGGCCAGGCGGACAGCTGAACGCTGCAAGCAGCGTTCAGCTGTCCGCCTGTCCGTGCGGAGGCGAGCGGAGCGGAGGCTGAACGCCGCCAGACTGATGCAGTCTGAGCGGATCCGCTCCATTCAGACTGCATCAGGGCTGGACGGAGGCGTTCGGGTCCGCTCGTGAGCTCCTTCAAACGGAGCTCACGAGCGGACCGACGAACGCTAGTGTGAAAGGAGCCTAATCTGGCATAACCAATATGAGGGGCACATATGTGAGCATATCTAATGTGAGGGGCACATAATCTGGCATAACCACTCTGAGGGGACACATATCTGGGCAAATTTACTTTGAGGGGGCACATAACCGGGCATAAATACTGTGAAGGGGCACATAATCTGGCATTATTACTGTGAGAGGACACGTAATCTGGCATAACCACTCTGAGGGGGCACATATGTGGGCATATTTACTTTGAGGGGGCACATAACTGGGCATAAATACTGTGAGGGGCACATAATCTGGCATTACTACTGTAAGGGGCATATAATCTGGCGTTACTAGGTGAGGGGCACATAGTCTGGCATTAATACTGTGAGGGGGCACATAATCTGGCATTACTACTGTAAGGGGACACATATTTGGCATAACTACTATGAGGGGGCACATATCTGGGCATAATTACTGTGACGGGAACAAAGGTGGGCATAACTACTGTGAGGGGCCACAAGGTGGGCATTAGTACCGTGTGGTTGCACTTAGGGGAAATGTCCTAGATTACCCTGCTACACATTGGCATGGCTCAGTCTTACAGGCCAGCTGGTGATTTCACAGGGGCAGTCACCATCCCTTCCTTATGTGATTATTCTTTTTTTCTCACCACAGGGACCTTGTTCTGGATCCAGCGGACATCACGCCGACGCCAGCGACACCCTGGATGAGGTAGGACCAGATTTTATTAGGACTAGGTGAGTGTAGCCATGCATTGGGCTTAGGGCTCTTTAACACAAGCGGATCCCGTGCGAGGAATCCGCTGCGTAAATGAGAGCCAAGCCCCGTTCCAGACAGCAGAGACACAGAGCAGTAACATGACTGATTATGCTCCGTGCCTCTCTGTGATCTCTTTACTACAAAATCACAGAGACATAAAGTTGTCACCGTGATTTTGTAGTAAAAAGATCACAGTCAATCATGTCACTGCTCCGTGTCTCTGCTGTCTAGAATGGGGCTTGGCACTCAGTCACGCCGCGGATTAGCCGCACGGAAAGAGCCCTTAGTAAAAAAAATCTGCCGGTTCTTTGAAAAAATGTTTGCACTGTGGCCCATAACACTATAGTTACACCACTGGTAGGGGAGGTAGTGGGGGGGGGGGGGGCTAGGAGGCAGGTTGGGGGGGGGGGCGACGGGGAGGGGGCCCCATAGATCAGTTTCGCACCGGGGCCCCATGGATTGTGTGTACGCCACTGATGGCAGTATTATTATTTTCAGTTTGCATGCACAGCCCTTCTTTTCAATATGTCAGACCACATGTTTTCTACATTTTCTACATGAGGATTTATTTAAAGGATTGTCTGACTTGAAATGTTAATTACAGATGGCTCACATAAGTAGGGATGAGCGAACTCGAACTGTATAGTTCGGGTTCGTACCGAATTTTGGGGTGTCCGTGACACGGACCCGAACCCGGACATTTTCGTAAAAGTCCGGGTTCGGGTTCGGTGTTCGTCGCTTTCTTCGCGCTTTTGTGACGCTTTCTTGGCGCTTTTTGAAAGGCTGCAAAGCAGCCAATCAACAAGCGTCATACTACTTGCCCCAAGAGGCCATCACAGCCATGCCTACTATTGGCATGGCTGTGATTGGCCAGAGCACCATGTGACCCAGCCTCTATTTAAGCTGGAGTCACATAGCGCCGCCCGTCACTCTGCTCTGATTAGCGTAGGGAGAGGTTGCGGCTGCGACAGTAGGGCGAGATTAGGCAGATTAACTCCTCCAAAGGACTTGATTAACTGATCGATCTGCAGCTGTGGATCATTGAGCTGCTGATCCTCAATTGCTCACTGTTTTTAGGCTGCACAGACCGTTTGTCAGTCTCATTTTTCTGGGGTGATCGGCGGCCATTTTGTGTCTTGTGGTGCGCCAGCACAAGCTGCGACCAAGTGCATTTAACCCTCAATGGTGTGGTTGTTTTTTGGCTAAAGCCTACATCAGGGTGAAGCTGTGACACCAAGTGCATTTAACCAGCAATAGTCTGTTCATTTTTTGGCCATATACAAAATCAGGGGCAAGCTGCGCCTGTCACCAAGTGCATTTAACCCTCAATGGTGTGGTTGTTTTTTGGCTAAAGCCTACATCAGGGTGAAGCTGTCACACCAAGTGCATTTAACCAGCAATAGTCTGTTCATTTTTTGGCCATATACAAAATCAGGGGCAAGCTGCGCCTGTCACCAAGTGCATTTAACCCTCAATGGTGTGGTTGTTTTTTGGCTAAAGCCTACATCAGGGTGAAGCTGTCACACCAAGTGCATTTAACCAGCAATAGTCTGTTCATTTTTTGGCCATATACAAAATCAGGGGCAAGCTGCGCCTGTCACCAAGTGCATTTAACCCTCAATGGTGTGGTTGTTTTTTGGCTAAAGCCTACATCAGGGTGAAGCTGTCACACCAAGTGCATTTAACCAGCAATAGTCTGTTCATTTTTTGGCCATATCCCAGTCTAATTCTGTCACTAAATCCATACCGGTCACCCAGCGCCTAAATACTAGGCCTCAAATTTATATCCAGCTAAATCTGTCCCTAGTGCTGTAGCTGGGCGAGTTATTTAGTGTCCGTTCAAGCACATTTCTTGTTCTGGGTTGAAATACAATTCCCAATTTAGCAATTTCATAATTTAGTGGTTCCTGCTATATCAGAGCTCTTTGAAATCTATCCCAAAAAGGGTATATAATATTGAAGGTGCACATAGGGTCATTCAGAGTAACTTCACACACACCCGCTACTGTGTATTTCCAAGTCTAATTCTGTCACTAAATCCATACCGGTGACCCAGCGCCTAAATACTAGGCCTCAAATTTAATTCCCTCTAAATCTCTCGTTACCCACCGCTGTACTGTTGTTGCTGGGCAAGATATTTAGTGTCCGTCAAAGCACATTTTTTGTTCTGGGTTGAAGTACAATTCCCAATTTAGCAATTTCATAATTTAGTGGTTTCTGCTATATCAGAGCTATTTGAAATCTATCCCAAAAAGGGTATATAATATTGAAGGTGCACATAGGGTCATTCAGAATAACTTCACACACACCCGCTACTGTGTATTTCCAAGTCTAATTCTGTCACTAAACCCATACCTGTCACCCAGCGCCTAAATACTAGGCCTCAAATTTAAATCCCTCTAAATCTCTCGTTACCGTTGTCCTGTTGTAGCTGGGAAAGTTATTTAGTGCCCGTCAAAGCACATTTTTTGTTCTGGGTTGAAGTACAATTCCCAATTTAGCAATTTCATAATTTAGTGGTTCCTGCTATATCAGAGCTATTTGAAATCTATCCCAAAAAGGGTATATAATATTGAAGGTGCACATAGGGTCATTCAGAATAACTTCACACACACCCGCTACTGTGTATTTCCAAGTCTAATTCTGTCACTAAATCCATACCGGTGACCCAGCGCCTAAATACTAGGCCTCAAATTTAATTCCCTCTAAATCTCTCGTTACCCACCGGTGTACTGTTGTTGCTGGGCAAGATATTTAGTGTCCGTCAAAGCACATTTTTTGTTCTGGGTTGAAGTACAATTCCCAATTTAGCAATTTCATAATTTAGTGGTTTCTGCTATATCAGAGCTATTTGAAATCTATCCCAAAAAGGGTATATAATATTGAAGGTGCACATAGGGTCATTCAGAATAACTTCACACACACCCGCTACTGTGTATTTCCAAGTCTAATTCTGTCACTAAACCCATACCTGTCACCCAGCGCCTAAATACTAGGCCTCAAATTTAAATCCCTCTAAATCTCTCGTTACCGTTGTCCTGTTGTAGCTGGGAAAGTTATTTAGTGCCCGTCAAAGCACATTTTTTGTTCTGGGTTGAAGTACAATTCCCAATTTAGCAATTTCATAATTTAGTGGTTCCTGCTATATCAGAGCTATTTGAAATCTATCCCAAAAAGGGTATATAATATTGAAGGTGCACATAGGGTCATTCAGAATAACTTCACACACACCCGCTACTGTGTATTTCCAAGTCTAATTCTGTCACTAAATCCATACCGGTGACCCAGCGCCTAAATACTAGGCCTCAAATTTAATTCCCTCTAAATCTCTCGTTACCCACCGGTGTACTGTTGTTGCTGGGCAAGATATTTAGTGTCCGTCAAAGCACATTTTTTGTTCTGGGTTGAAGTACAATTCCCAATTTAGCAATTTCATAATTTAGTGGTTTCTGCTATATCAGAGCTATTTGAAATCTATCCCTAAAAGGGTATATAATATTGAAGGTGCACATAGGGTCATTCAGAATAACTTCACACACACCCGCTACTGTGTATTTCCAAGTCTAATTCTGTCACTAAACCCATACCTGTCACCCAGCGCCTAAATACTAGGCCTCAAATTTAAATCCCTCTAAATCTCTCGTTACCGTTGTCCTGTTGTAGCTGGGAAAGTTATTTAGTGCCCGTCAAAGCACATTTTTTGTTCTGGGTTGAAGTACAATTCCCAATTTAGCAATTTCATAATTTAGTGGTTCCTGCTATATCAGAGCTATTTGAAATCTATCCCAAAAAGGGTATATAATATTGAAGGTGCACATTGGGTCATTCAGAATAACTTCACACACACGCTTCTGTGCATTTCCAAGTCTAATTCTGTCACTAAATCCATACCGGTGACCCAGCGCCTAAATACTAGGCCTCAAATTTAATTCCCTCTAAATCTCTCGTTACCCACCGCTGTACTGTTGTTGCTGGGCAAGATATTTAGTGTCCGTCAAAGCACATTTTTGTTCTGGGTTGAAGTACAATTCCCAATTTAGCAATTTCATAATTTAGTGGTTTCTGCTATATCAGAGCTATTTGAAATCTATCCCTAAAAGGGTATATAATATTGAAGGTGCACATAGGGTCATTCAGAATAACTTCACACACACCCGCTACTGTGTATTTCCAAGTCTAATTCTGTCACTAAATCCATACCGGTGACCCAGCGCCTAAATACTAGGCCTCAAATTTAATTCCCTCTAAATCTCTCGTTACCCACCGCTGTACTGTTGTTGCTGGGCAAGATATTTAGTGTCCGTCAAAGCACATTTTTTGTTCTGGGTTGAAGTACAATTCCCAATTTAGCAATTTCATAATTTAGTGGTTTCTGCTATATCAGAGCTATTTGAAATCTATCCCTAAAAGGGTATATAATATTCAAGGTGCACATTGGGTCATTCAGAATAACTTCACACACACACGCTTCTGTGCATTTCCAAGTCTAATTCTGTCACTAAATCCATACCGGTCACCCAGCGCCTAAATACTAGGCCTCAAATTTATATCCCGCTGAATTTGAATACAATACATTGGGCCAAATAATATATTTGTTGTTGTGGTGAACCATAACAATGAGAAAAACATCTAGTAAGGGACGCGGACGTGGACATGGTCGTGGTGGTGTTAGTGGACCCTCTGGTGCTGGGAGAGGACGTGGCCGTTCTGCCACATCCACACGTCCTAGTGTACCAACTACTTCAGGTCCCAGTAGCCGCCAGAATTTACAGCGATATATGGTGGGGCCCAATGCCGTTCTAAGGATGGTAAGGCCTGAGCAGGTACAGGCATTAGTCAATTGGGTGGCCGACAGTGGATCCAGCACGTTCACATTATCTCCCACCCAGTCTTCTGCAGAAAGCGCACAGATGGCGCCTGAAAACCAACCCCATCAGTCTGTCACATCACCCCCATGCATACCAGGGAAACTGTCTCAGCCTCAAGTTATGCAGCAGTCTCTTATGCTGTTTGAAGACTCCGCTGGCAGGGTTTCCCAAGGGCATCCACCTAGCCCTTCCCCAGCGGTGAAAGACATAGAATGCACTGACGCACAACCACTTATGTTTCCTGATGATGAGGACATGGGAATACCACCTCAGCATGTCTCTGATGATGACGAAACACAGGTGCCAACTGCTGCGTCTTTCTGCAGTGTGCAGACTGAACAGGAGGTCAGGGATCAAGACTGGGTGGAAGACGATGCAGGGGACGATGAGGTCCTAGACCCCACATGGAATGAAGGTCGTGCCACTGACTTTCACAGTTCGGAGGAAGAGGCAGTGGTGAGACCGAGCCAACAGCGTAGCAAAAGAGGGAGCAGTGGGCAAAAGCAGAACACCCGCCGCCAAGAGACTCCGCCTGCTACTGACCGCCGCCATCTGGGACCGAGCACCCCAAAGGCAGCTTCAAGGAGTTCCCTGGCATGGCACTTCTTCAAACAATGTGCTGACGACAAGACCCGAGTGGTTTGCACGCTGTGCCATCAGAGCCTGAAGCGAGGCATTAACGTTCTGAACCTGAGCACAACCTGCATGACCAGGCACCTGCATGCAAAGCATGAACTGCAGTGGAGTAAACACCTTAAAACCAAGGAAGTCACTCAGGCTCCCCCTGCTACCTCTTCTGCTGCTGCCGCCTCGGCCTATTCTGCTGCTGCCGCCTCGGCCTCTTCCTCCGCCTCTGGAGGAACGTTGGCACCTGCCGCCCAGCAAACAGGGGATGTACCACCAACACCACCACCACCACCTCCGTCACCAAGCGTCTCAACCATGTCACACGCCAGCGTTCAGCTCTCCATCTCACAAACATTTGATAGAAAGCGTAAATTCCCACCTAGCCACCCTCGATCCCTGGCCCTGAATGCCAGCATTTCTAAACTACTGGCCTATGAAATGCTGTCATTTAGGCTGGTGGACACAGACAGCTTCAAACAGCTCATGTCGCTTGCTGTCCCACAGTATGTTGTTCCCAGCCGGCACTACTTCTCCAAGAGAGCCGTGCCTTCCCTGCACAACCAAGTATCCGATAAAATCAAGTGTGCACTGCGCAACGCCATCTGTAGCAAGGTCCACCTAACCACAGATACGTGGACCAGTAAGCACGGCCAGGGACGCTATATCTCCCTAACTGCACACTGGGTAAATGTAGTGGCAGCTGGGCCCCAGGCGGAGAGCTGTTTGGCGCACGTCCTTCCGCCGCCAAGGATCGCAGGGCAACATTCTTTGCCTCCTGTTGCCACCTCCTCCTTCTCGGCTTCCTCCTCCTCTTCTTCCACCTGCTCATCCAGTCAGCCACACACCTTCACCACCAACTTCAGCACAGCCCGGGGTAAACGTCAGCAGGCCATTCTGAAACTCATATGTTTGGGGGACAGGCCCCACACCGCACAGGAGTTGTGGCGGGGTATAGAACAACAGACCGACGAGTGGTTGCTGCCGGTGAGCCTCAAGCCCGGCCTGGTGGTGTGTGATAATGGGCGAAATCTCGTTGCAGCTCTGGGACTAGCCAATTTGACGCACATCCCTTGCTTGGCGCATGTGCTGAATTTGGTGGTGCAGAAGTTCATTCACAACTACCCCGACATGTCAGAGCTGCTGCATAAAGTGCGGGCCGTCTGTTCGCGCTTCCGGCGTTCACATCCTGCTGCTTCTCGCCTGTCTGCGCTACAGCGTAACTTCGGCCTTCCCGCTCACCGCCTCATATGCGACGTGCCCACCAGGTGGAACTCCACCTTGCACATGCTGGACAGACTGTGCGAGCAGCAGCAGGCCATAGTGGAGTTTCAGCTGCAGCACGCACGGGTCAGTCGCACTACAGAACAGCACCACTTCACCACCAATGACTGGGCCTCCATGCGAGACCTGTGTGCCCTGTTGCGCTGTTTCGAGTACTCCACCAACATGGCCAGTGGCGATGACACCGTTATCAGCGTTACAATACCACTTCTATGTCTCCTTGAGAAAACACTTAGGGCGATGATGGAACAGGAGGTGGCCCAGGAGGAGGAGGAGGAGGATGAGGAAGAGGGGTCATTTTTAGCACTTTCAGGCCAGTCTCTTCGAAGTGACTCAGAGGGAGGTTTTTTGCAACAGCAGAGGCCAGGTACAAATGTGGCCAGCCAGGGCCCACTACTGGAGGACGAGGAGGACGAGGATGAGGAGGAGGTGGAGGAGGATGAGGATGAAGCATGGTCACAGCGGGGTGGCACCCAACGCAGCTCGGGTCCATCACTGGTGCGTGGCTGGGGGGAAAGGCAGGACGATGACGATACGCCTCCCACAGAGGACAGCTTGTCCTTACCCCTGGGCAGCCTGGCACACATGAGCGACTACATGCTGCAGTGCCTGCGCAACGACAGCAGAGTTGCCCACATTTTAACCTGTGCGGACTACTGGGTTGCCACCCTGCTGGATCCACGCTACAAAGACAATGTGCCCACCTTACTTCCTGCACTGGAGCGTGATAGGAAGATGCGCGAGTACAAGCGCACGTTGGTAGACGCGCTACTGAGAGCATTCCCAAATGTCACAGGGGAACAAGTGGAAGCCCAAGGCCAAGGCAGAGGAGGAGCAAGAGGTCGCCAAGGCAGCTGTGTCACGGCCAGCTCCTCTGAGGGCAGGGTTAGCATGGCAGAGATGTGGAAAACTTTTGTCAACACGCCACAGCTAACTGCACCACCACCTGATACGCAACGTGTTAGCAGGAGGCAACATTTTACTAACATGGTGGAACAGTACGTGTGCACACCCCTCCACGTACTGACTGATGGTTCGGCCCCATTCAACTTCTGGGTCTCTAAATTGTCCACGTGGCCAGAGCTAGCCTTTTATGCCTTGGAGGTGCTGGCCTGCCCGGCAGCCAGCGTTTTGTCTGAACGTGTATTCAGCACGGCAGGGGGCGTCATTACAGACAAACGCAGCCGCCTGTCTACAGCCAATGTGGACAAGCTGACGTTCATAAAAATGAACCAGGCATGGATCCCACAGGACCTGTCCGTCCCTTGTCCAGATTAGACATTAACTACCTCCCCATAACCATATATTATTGGACTCCAGGGCACTTCCTCATTCAATCCTATTTTTATTTTCATTTTACCATTATATTGCGATGCTACCCAAAGTTGAATGAACCTCTCCTCTGCCTGTGTGCTAGGCCTAAATATATGCCAATGGACTGTTGCAGTGGTGGCTGACATGAAGCCTGATTCTCTGCTATGACATGCAGACTAATTCTCTGCTGACATGAAGCCAGATTGTCTGTTACGGGACCTCTCTCCTCTGCCTGGGTGCTGGGCCTAAATTTATGACAATGGACTGTTGCAGTGGTGGCTGACGTGAAGCCTGATTCTCTGCTATGACATGCAGACTGATTCTCTGCTGTCATGAAGCCAGATTGTCTGTTACGGGACCTTTCTCCTCTACCTGGGTTCTGGGCCTAAATTTATGAAAATTGACTCTTACAGTGGTGGGTGACGTGAAGCCTGATTCTCTGCTATGATATGAAGACTGATTCTCTGCTGACATGAAGCCAGATTGTCTGTTACGGGACCTTTCTCCTCTGCCTGGGTTCTGGGCCTAAATTTATGAAAATTGACTCTTACAGTGGTGGGTGACGTGAAGCCTGATTCTCTGCTATGATATGAAGACTGATTCTCTGCTGACATGAAGCCAGATTGTCTGTTACGGGACCTTTCTCCTCTGCCTGGGTTCTGGGCCTAAATTTATGAAAATTGACTCTTACAGTGGTGGGTGACGTGAAGCCTGATTCTCTGCTATGATATGAAGACTGATTCTCTGCTGACATGAAGCCAGATTGTCTGTTACGGGACCTTTCTCCTCTGCCTGGGTTCTGGGCCTAAATTTATGAAAATTGACTCTTACAGTGGTGGGTGACGTGAAGCCTGATTCTCTGCTATGATATGAAGACTGATTCTCTGCTGACATGAAGCCAGATTGTCTGTTACGGGACCTTTCTCCTCTGCCTGGGTTCTGGGCCTAAATTTATGAAAATTGACTCTTACAGTGGTGGGTGACGTGAAGCCTGATTCTCTGCTATGATATGAAGACTGATTCTCTGCTGACATGAAGCCAGATTGTCTGTTACGGGACCTTTCTCCTCTGCCTGGGTTCTGGGCCTAAATTTATGAAAATTGACTCTTACAGTGGTGGGTGACGTGAAGCCTGATTCTCTGCTATGATATGAAGACTGATTCTCTGCTGACATGAAGCCAGATTGTCTGTTACGGGACCTCTCTCCTCTGCCTGGGTGCTGGGCCTAAATATATGCCAATGGACTGTTGCAGTGGTGGCTGACGTGAAGCCTCATTCTCTGCTATGACATGCAGACTAATTCTCTGCTGACATGAAGACAGATTCTCTGTTACGGGACCTCTCTCCTCTGCCTGGGTGCCGGGGCCTAAATATCTGAGAATGGACTGTTCCAGTGGTGGCTGACGTGAAGCCTCATTCTCTGCTATGACATGCAGACTAATTCTCTGCTGACATGAAGACAGATTCTCTGTTACGGGACCTCCCTCCTCTGCCTGGGTGCTGGGCCTAAATATATGCCAATGGACTGTTGCAGTGGTGGCTGACGTGAAGCCTCATTCTCTGCTATGACATGCAGACTAATTCTCTGCTGACATGAAGACAGATTCTCTGTTACGGGACCTCCCTCCTCTGCCTGGGTGCTGGGCCTAAATATATGCCAATGGACTGTTGCAGTGGTGGCTGACGTGAAGCCTCATTCTCTGCTATGACATGCAGACTGATTCTCTGCTGACATGAAGCCAGATTCTCTGTTACGGGACCTCTCTCCTCTGCCTGTGTGTGTGCTGGGCCTAAATATATGCCAATGGACTGTTGCAGTGGTGGCTGACGTGAAGCCTCATTCTCTGCTATGACATGCAGACTGATTCTCTGCTGACATGAAGCCAGATTCTCTGTTACGGGACCTCTCTCCTCTGCCTGTGTGTGTGCTGGGCCTAAATATATGCCAATGGACTGTTGCAGTGGTGGCTGACGTGAAGCCTCATTCTCTGCTATGACATGCAGACTAATTCTCTGCTGACATGAAGACAGATTCTCTGTTACGGGACCTCCCTCCTCTGCCTGGGTGCTGGGCCTAAATATATGCCAATGGACTGTTGCAGTGGTGGCTGACGTGAAGCCTCATTCTCTGCTATGACATGCAGACTGATTCTCTGCTGACATGAAGCCAGATTCTCTGTTACGGGACCTCTCTCCTCTGCCTGTGTGTGTGCTGGGCCTAAATATATGCCAATGGACTGTTGCAGTGGTGGCTGACGTGAAGCCTCATTCTCTGCTATGACATGCAGACTGATTCTCTGCTGACATGAAGCCAGATTCTCTGTTACGGGACCTCTCTCCTCTGCCTGTGTGTGTGCTGGGCCTAAATATATGCCAATGGACTGTTGCAGTGGTGGCTGACGTGAAGCCTCATTCTCTGCTATGACATGCAGACTAATTCTCTGCTGACATGAAGACAGATTCTCTGTTACGGGACCTCCCTCCTCTGCCTGGGTGCTGGGCCTAAATATATGCCAATGGACTGTTGCAGTGGTGGCTGACGTGAAGCCTCATTCTCTGCTATGACATGCAGACTAATTCTCTGCTGACATGAAGACAGATTCTCTGTTACGGGACCTCTCTCCTCTGCCTGGGTGCCGGGGCCTAAATATCTGAGAATGGACTGTTCCAGTGGTGGGTGACGGGAAGCCAGATTCTCTGCTATGGAACCTCTCTCCAATTGATTTTGGTTAATTTTTATTTATTTAATTTTTATTTTAATTCATTTCCCTATCCACATTTGTTTGCAGGGGATTTACCTACATGTTGCTGCCTTTTGCAGCCCTCTAGCTCTTTCCTGGGCTGTTTTACAGCCTTTTTAGTGCCGAAAAGTTCGGGTCCCCATTGACTTCAATGGGGTTCGGGTTCGGGACGAAGTTCGGATCGGGTTCGGATCCCGAACCCGAACATTTCCGGGATGTTCGGCCGAACTTCTCGAACCCGAACATCCAGGTGTTCGCTCAACTCTACACATAAGTCTTCAGCGCTCCTACCTACTCAGCTAAGGATTCCTAAAGTGTAGGCACAAGGGGGGTCATTTACTAAGACTGGTGACCTTAATAATCCCTGAACTGGTGGCGGATCTGCTGAAGTTACGTAGAGATGCCGACCTCTACATAACTTCAATGCAGCCACCGCCGGTCTAAATCTACGCCCACTTCCTTGCTTCCCCTGTTTTAGGCCTAAAAAATGATAAATGAGACAGGCCTAGAGGTACATCCCATGTTTTAGACCGGACCAGACGTGAGCTGGGAAAAGTCACAGATTGTGGAACAAATAACCTTTGTGTTGCATTCTGCGACAAATATATGCTAGAAAACTGGTGTATATCATTTAGTAAATGACCCCCAAGATGTCCTGCTGTTTCTTATGGACCTATTTACCATGCATATACCCAAGCTGAACTTACTGTAAATACTATATACAATATACCATTAGTCACCTTTCTCAGCATTCTCATAAATCTAAAGTATTTCAGATTATATGAGGCCTTATTACTCATAATGACAAATTTAGAAGTCTGCTTATATTTGTTAAATTTCACTGGAAAAAAAAAAAGAATACATGGACTGTAGGAGGCTACTACAAGGAGCAAATCCAAACGTTTCACAGTTGAAGTTGACTGTATATCCCCCTTAGGGATCCATTGTAGATTCCCTTTGTCCATCATGCGGCTGGGTGGTAGGTGTGCCTGCCCTGGACCCCTATAACCATATACTTTAGGGTACTTTCACACTAACGGTTTTGTTTTCCGGTATTGAGTTCCGTCACAGGAGCTCAATACCGGAAAAAAAACTGATCAGTTTTATCCTAATGCATTCTGAATGGAAAGCAATCCGTTCAGGATGCATCAGTTCAGTCACTCTTACGTTTTTTGGACGGAGAAAATACAGCAGCATGATGCAGTTTTCTCTCCGGCCAAAAATCCTGAACACTTGCCGAAATGCCGGATCATTAATTTACCGGCATTAATTTACATTGAAGTGTATTAGTGCCCGATCCGGCATTCCCGTCTGCGCAAGCGCAGACCTTTAAAAATGCCCCAAAAAATTAATACCGGATCCGTTTTTTCCAGCTGACACCGTAAAGACGGATCCGGTATTTCAATGCATTTGTCAGACGGATCCTTCTGACAAATGCCATCAGTTTGCATCCGTATTGCCGGATCCGGCAGGCAGTTCCGGCGACGGCACTGCCTGCCGGAATCCTCTGCCGCAAATGTGAAAGTAGCCTTAGCGCTTGATATAATTTCATAATTGATTGAAACCCGGGTTGTTAACATGCTGAGCTCAGCAGCAATGAAGCTAATTATGTCTAAAACAGAAGCATTAGGAATTCTATATAAATCTATATAGCACTGCTTACCGGTAAATTGGTTAAAAAACGTAACAAAAACTAGAAATGGACAAACCTGAAATTGTTGAAAAATAACTTTAGACTTCATTTGAGAAAGTACATTGGGATCTCATTGCAGGAGCGCCACAATGTTTTCAACATATAGCACATTTATACTAATTTATTTGGTACCAGTGGCAGAAATAAGGCTTTATCAGTAATGTCACCAGAAAAGTACTTTTGGAATGGAAAATAAAATTCTCCCCTACAATTTAGATTTTTTTTTTTACATTTGTCTACGTAAAGAGGTTCTCTGGCAATTAAGAAAATGAAAATACTATATTACTTTATTATAAATATATTCTCAAATAGCTTTCATTAGTTATAATGGCTTGTTTTGTCTATGGAGCAATTGTTAGGAGAAATAAAATGGTTGCTGTCCTATTAGTACACACAGAACCTGTCCTAATAACACAGGAGGACAAGTTACTTCACAACACTGAGCTAAAGAGCTGCCTTATCCTCCTGTCTGCTCTGCTTATTAGGGATTATGATCCTAAATACAGATGATAAGATCTTCAGCTGAATCTCTGTAGGAATAGAGTCCATGAGGAGATATGAAGTACAGGGAGGAGGGTGGGGTGTAGTAATGAGCAGCATCACTTGTATGCAGTCTCGATTACCACAGTCTGTCCTGTCCATCCTCTCTGTACTTCATGTCTCCCCATGAACTCCATCCCCACAGAGATTCAGCTTAAATTGTAGTCAGGATCATAATCCCCGACAAGCAGAGCAGAGAGGAGGATGAGGCAGCATTTGCTTCAAAATGCTTAATGCACTTGTAAGAACAAGGAAGACATTGGATAATTAGTATGTTTGGGTATGTTTTCAGCTATACCTGTATGCGTCTGTCAAAAGTAAATGATTTATTTATCCCCAATGGTGAGTCAAATCTGCCCTTTTCAGATCCCCCATCTGGTACTCACTAAATTAGGCAACCAGGTGGTGGATTTTCTATGAATAATTTCAGTCCTATGGGTCCCCAGACAACAAAAGTAGATGCACTGCTAACAATACGACTATATGAGTGCTAGTCACTCAAAGGAGCCAAGTAGAAAAATACTGCAGAAAGCATCAGCCAATATCTTGACAGCTAGCTAGCCCCATTATGTGCTGCCTCTCGACATCTCAATTCCCACAACACAGTTTACTAAATGCACAATTTATTAGAGAATGAATTTAAATTAATTACTGTGGTATTTTAGGTGATAAATGATTGGAACGGATTCATTTTCCCTCATGTTTTATTATATTTGCAGAAACAATGCTTTCATATACCGTATGTTCCTAATGTCAGTTTTTCAACTTTATATGCTAGTACAGAAAGTTTCAGTCACTCCTAAAGCTCCTCTATTGCTATTCCTACATTAACCCCTTCCTAAGTGATTTTCAGTTTTTGTTTTTCGCTCCCTGCCTTTCCCCAGCCATAACTTTTTTAATTTTCAGTTCACATAACCATAATTTTGCAGGATAAGTTGTACTTTCTAATGCCTTTATTTAATATGAGGGAAGATGGAAATAAACTCTGAATGGTGTGGAACTGGAAAAATACACAGTTCCACCACAGTTTTATGCGTTTTGTTTCTACAGCATTAACTATGCAGTAAGTCCTCATGCACACGACCGTATGTATTTAGCTGTCCGCAAAAAATGTATCCGCAAAAAACACTGATGACGTCCGTGTGCATTCCGTATTTTGCTGAACGGAACAGCTGGCCCCTAATAGAACAGAACTATCCTTGTCAGTAATGCGGACAATAATAGGACATGTTCTATTTTTTTGCGGAACAGAAATACGGACATACGGAAATGGAATGCACATGGAGTAACTTCGTTTTTTTTTTTGCGGACCCATTGAAATGAATGGTTCCGAATATGGTCCGCAAAAATACCAGAACGGACACGGAAAGAAAATACGTTAGTGTGCATGAGCCCTAAAATTGACTTGTGCTCATCATTCTCTGGGTCAGTATGATTACGGTGATACCACACTTATATAGTTTTTCTTGTGTTTTAATAGTGGACAAAAAACTTTTCAAAATGTTTTTGTGGGACAATCTGTATTTTAATTTTTTTTTTAGAGAAGGGGGCGGGATTTGAAAAAAAAAAAATATATATCATATATATAAAAAAGAATTTCTGTCTGTCTGTCTGGACGTTCAGCCAAACGACTGGACCGATCTTTACCAAATTTGGAACACAGGTACATCAGGTGTCCTCTAGGACGTACCATTCCCAAAAAATAACCCACATTAGCCAATACAAGCCTGCAAGTCTTTCTCTTCAAATTCCAACTGCCATAAACACAGTTTTACTCCAGGTTTCCATAACAACCTAGCCATTTTTCTTTACTGCTTAA
The DNA here is from genome assembly GCF_014858855.1 of Bufo gargarizans. Lineage (NCBI taxonomy): Eukaryota > Metazoa > Chordata > Amphibia > Anura > Bufonidae > Bufo > Bufo gargarizans. The sequence goes on from NC_058082.1 coordinate 414,677,984, forward strand.
AGGGGCAGGTACTGTGGAGGTGACTGTTTTTAAAGAGGCGGGTACAGTGGAGGTCACTGTTATTAAAGGGGTAAGCACTGTGGAGGTCACTGTTATTAAATGGGCGGCACTGTGGAGGTCACTGTTATTAAAGGGGCGGGCACTATGAAGGCCCCTGTTAAGGGGCGGGCACTGTGAAAGTCACTGTTAAAGGGGCGGTCACTGTAAAAGTCACTGTTAAAGGGGCGGCCACTGTGAAACGGCTATACGGCCATATTTCACCTTAAGGAACAGGCAATTTTTTGCAAATCTGACCAGTGTCACTTTAAGTGGTGATAACTTCAAAACGCTTTGACTTATCCAGGCCATTCTGAGATTGTTTATTTGTCACAAATTGTACTTCATGATACTGGTAAAATGAAGTAAGAAAAATCATTTTTATTTATAAAAAAATACCAAATTTACCAAAAATTTGTAAAAAATAGCAAATTTCCAAGTTTCAATTTCTCTACTTCTATAATACATAGTAATACCTACAAAATAGTTATTACTTTACATTCCCCATATGTCTACCTTATGTTTGGATCATTTTGGGAATGCTATTTTATTTTTTGGAGACGTTACAAGGCTTAGAAGTTTAGATGCAAAACTTTTCGGAAATTTTCAAAAACCCACTTTTTAGGGACCAGTTCAGGTCTGAAGTCACTATGTGAGGCTTACATGATAGAAACCACCCAAAAGTGACCCCATCCTAAAAACTACACCCTTCAAGGTATTCAAAACTTATTTTACAAACATCATTAACCCTTTAGGTGATGGCAAATGGAGATGAAATTTCAGAATTAAAATTTTTTGTGCAAATTTTCCATTTAATTTTTTTTTTCCACTAACAAAGCAAGGGTTAACAGCCAAACAAAACTCTATATTTATTGCCCTGACTCTGCGGTTTACAGAAACACCCGATAAGTGGTCGTACACCACTGTACGGCCCCACGTCAGGGCGTAGAGGGAAAGGAGCGCCGTGTGGTTTTTGGAAGGCAGATTTTGCTGGACTGGTTTATTTACACAATGTCCCATTTGAAGCCCCCCTGATGCACCCCTGTAGTAGAAACTCCCTAAAAGTGACCCCATCTAAGAAACTATACACTTCAAGGTATTAAAACATTATTTTACAAGCTTTATTAACCCTTTAGGTGTTCCATAAGATTTAATGGAAAATGGAGATAAAATTTCAGAATTTCCCTTTTTTGTAAGATTTTCCATTTTAATAATTTTTTTCCAGTAACAAAGCAAGGGTTAACAGTCAAACAAAACTCAACATTTATTGTCCTGATTCTGTAGTTTGCAGAAACATGTGGTCGTAAACTACTGTACAGGCACACGGCAGGGCATAGAGGGAAAGGAGCACCGTGTGGTTTTTGTAAGGCAGATTTCGCTGGACTGGTTTATTTACACCATGTCCCATTTGAAGCCCCCTGATGCACCCCTAGAGTAGAAACTCCAAAAAAGTGACCCCATTTTGGAAACTACGGGATAAGGTGGCAGTTTTTTTGGTACTATTTTAGGGTACATATTATTTTTGGTTGCTCTATTACACTTTTTGTGAAGCAAAGTAACAAAAAATAGAAATTCAGAAATTTCATCTCCATTTGCCATTAACTCTTGTGGAACACTTAAAGGGTTAACAAAGTTTGTAAAATCAGTTTTGAATACCTTGAGGAGTGTAGTTTCTTAAATGGGGTCACTTTTTGGAGTTTCTACTCTAGGGGTGCATCAGGGGGGTTTCAAATGGGATATGGTGTCAAAAAACAAGTCCAGCAAAAACTGCCTTCCAAAATCCATATAAAATTCCTTTCCTTCAGGCCCTGTTGTGTGGCCATACAGCAGTTTACGACCACATATGGGGTGTTTCTGTAAACTAAAGAATCAGGGCAATAAATATTGAAGTTTGGCTGTTAACCCTTGCTTTGTTACGGGAAAAAATTATTTTATTATTTACAACGTTCATCTGACAGATTAGATCATGTGCTATTTTTATAGAGCAGGTTTTTACGGACGCAGGGATACATAATATGTTTACTTTTTTAAATGTATTTAAGTTTTACACAATAATATCATTTTTGAAACAAAAAAAAAATCATTTTAGTGTCTCCATAGTCTGAGAGCCATATTTTTTTAATTTTGTTTTTGTCAATTGTCTTAGTTAGGGTTTCATTTTTTGCAGGATGAGATGACTGTTTTAATGGTATGATTTTGGGGTGCGTATACCTTTTTGATCGCTTGCTATTATACTTTTTGTGATGTAAAGTGACAAAATTATGGCTTTTTTGACACTATTTTTACTTTTTATTTTTACGTTGTTCACCTGAGGGGTTATGTCATTTGATATTTTTATAGAGCAGGTTCTTACGGACACAGCAATACCTAATATGTATACCTTTTTTTATTTATTAAGGTTTCACACAATAATATCATTTTTTTTTGTCATAGTTTTTTCAGTTTTTAGGCAACTGTCTCAGGTTGGGTACCACTTTTGCGGGATGAGATGACGGTTAGATTGGCACTATTTTGGGGAGCATACGACTTTTTGATCGCTTGCTATTGCACTTTTTGTGATGTAAGGTGACAAAAAATTGCTTTTTTGACACCGTTTTTTTTTTTTACGGTGTTCACCTCAGGGTTTAGGTCATGTGGTATTTATATAGAGCAGGGTCTTCCGGACGTGAGGATACCTAATATGTCAACATTTTTTTTTTTTTACGTTTAACATAAAAATGCATTTTTGAAAGAAAGAAAATCATGTTTTAGTCTGAGAGCCATAGTTTTTTTTATTTTTTGGGCCATTGTCTTATATAGGGGCTCATTTTTTGCGGGATGAGGCGAAGGTTTGAATGGTACTTTTTGGGCATACAGACGACTTTTTTGATCACTTTTATTACTTTTTTTGCGAAAGAAGGCGGGCAAAATTTCAATTTTATCATAGTTTTTTTTTTTTTTTTTATGGTGTTCACCATGCGGGGAATGTAACATGACCGTTTTATAGATCAGGCAGTGCGGCAGTGATCAGAACTACACAGGACGTACCGATACGCCCTGTGTCCTTAAGTACCAGGCATCAGGGCGTACCTGTATGCCTGTGTCCTTAAGAGGTTAAAGGGGCGATCACTGTGAAAGTCACTGTTAAAGGGACGGTCACTGTGAAAGTCACTGTTAAAAGGGGCGGCCACTGTGAAGGTCACTGTTAAAGGGGCGGGTCCTTCTGCTAGTATATATATGTATATATATCCCCAAAAATCCCCATTCCAATAATGGAATTTGCTCCTGACATCCGCCCATACATGTACGGCAGATATCGGGAAGGGGTTAAAGACGCTTTATGTAGGGAAGGTAATTATTTATTTCCCCCATTTATTGTCTGGTCATCTCATTTGCTTAACATGGCACTATACTTTCAGTAAACCTTTAATATGGCATAGGGACAAATCAAAAATTAAGACCGGTGGTGGTCTGCGCTTTTTCAGAGCACATCTCTAGAAAGAGTGGAGTAGCTCTTGCTTACCTCGTTCTCTCTCCTCTCTGCAGGACAGTAAGCAAGACAGACCCTGTGCCCATCTTGTGCAGTGAGGAGCTAAGTGAGCGCGTCTCTTCCCTCTTTCTAGAGATCGTGATGGTCTCAGCACTCAAACCTCTACCAATCTAAACTTTTGTTTTCATGGAATGACCCCTTTAAAGAGCACATGTCAGCAGAATCAGCCCTATTAAACTAGGCTTAATGCCTGGTAGGGTAGACCCTCCTAATTAAAGTAATACTTGACTTGTGAAAATCATTCACAGCATTCCCGAGAAAAAATACTTTTATTTTTTATACAAATTTTGGCACTAAGGGGCGTGACCAGCATTGATAAGCTGAGGGTCTAGGCCACTCGCCTTGGGGCACTGAAGTCCTCAGTTGCAAAAAAAAATTAAAGTTTTTTTCTTGGGAACACTGCAAATAACAAGACAGGTATCATTTTAATCAGTGGGATCAGCCCTATACGGTAGTCTGCCTGGTTAAATATGGTTGATCCTGCTAACAAATGATGATTAATTAAAGCAGGTTCTTTCCTGCCATGCTCTAATTTCTGTTCAATCTCAGGCTACTTTCACATACCAGTTTTCTGTCAGTATTTTGCATTGTTGTTTGTAAGCCAAAATTAGAAGTAGAGCATACATAGTTAAATAGTATAATGGAAAGATTTGCACTTCTTTCCTGTTTTGGACCCACTCCTGGTTTGGCTGAAAAATTGGTATCCATCCCACCAAAAAATTGTCAATAATCACCATTAGAGTAACAAAAGAGTCCTTTATTGAAAACACAATAATTACACATAGACGATCGTAAAATAGTACTAAAATTAGCAAAGGATAGATCAATACAGGAGAAGATAAATAGGAGGGAGCCACAGGGCTGGAGCGCCAAGGGTGGTAAAAATGGAAATAAGGTAGATAAGCCTGACACAAAAATCACTAGAACGGCACTAGAAAAAATCAAAAGGTAAATCCCAATATCAAAAAGTAATAACACCGAATATATAGCGATAAAGGTCATAGCAATATAAATAGCAATCTATATAATACCATCAAGCAGCGCACCAACTCTGTGGCCACCTCCTCCCAACGCCGTTTCACCACACTGGGCTTCTTCTGGGGATAAAGGTCAACTAAGAAACTTCCTCCTTTTTTGGTCCCATCACATTTAATTAAAATAGAATAATTCTCAATAGCTGATTCTAGGGCGCAGGTGCTGTACCAAACATAATGTGTACGCCCAATGCCTTGCGCACACATTATACAACAATATTGTTCTTCTGTAGCAGTTTATAGAATTGATAAGGCCTCCTATATAGAAAGGTAATCTTTTGTCAGTTTACTGCTGCTGTGAGGGAAAGATGTGATCTGCCAGGTAATTCTAGTAAGTAGTTAAAGGCATTAGACACCATCAAGACATTTTTATGATTGAATTTTACACATTTTTTCTATTGGTCTTATTGAGCAGTTTTTGTGATATGTGTGGTTAAAAATCAGTCATTTTGCAGACTATCCCTCCTGAGTTCTGTCGGCTCACGGCTCATGTGAGAGCTTATGTCGGCTGACCACATAAGCACTTATTATAGATAAACCCTTATCAAACTGATGAGAATATGGCTTAAATGACTTCACTGATGATTTTTAACTGTATGTAACACAAAAACTGCTAAAATTTTTTAATAAAGAATAATTTAAAAAAAGATTTTTAGCCCAAAATGAGTAAAATACAATGTTAAACAAAATTGCCTTGAATGTATCCATAGGCCGCCTTAAAGGCTGCGGACACCTTTTTGAGCATTTTTTTATTTATTTCATTCTACTTATCGTCGGCTAAATATGTTTTAGGTTTGTCTTCATTCAAAATGTCCAATTGTTTGTCCTCTATTCTGATTTCATTGTACCTCCATACTGCTCCTTTGAAGTTTGCTGAAATCTGTCAGTACTGTTCTAACAGCTAAATCTGTAACCCTTATCTCTGATGTCCTGACAGCTTACAAACAGTCATTGTAGTGGAAACCTTATCAGTTGGCTAACTTAAATGTGTATTTATGAGCTTTTAAGCCTGGAAGAAGGAGATGCACAGAAGAAAGTCAAGTGTAAAGTATGTGCAAAAACGTACAATACAGTATGTTACTGCAGTAAAATTTAACTTTAAGGGCTATGTACACATTTGGGGATCATTCTTTTTTTTATTATTATTGCATTGTACTCATTTTTAGCTAAAAATCTATTTTTCTTTTGGTCCTTCTTAAAAATTTTGAGCTCCTTTCTCTGTACAGTCTCGAGACTCTCTAGTAGTCTGCTTTGGATTTTTACCGTTTCCTGTCAGGCAGCCTAGCTGACCTGGTAAACACTCATAATAGCTCAATTCTTATCTTACTGACAAGAATGTGGCTTAACTAAGTATTTATGGCCTTTTAGTAATTTAGAGATAAGGTTTATTAGATGATCTGCACAAATTGAACGTGAAAGTAGGACAGTTAACCCTTTGTGACAGAACGGCAAAATATTTTTAATTGAAAACACAGTTTTAGCCTAAAATGCGTAAAATGCAATCATAAAATAAATTTCCCCACAAAGATGTACATAGCCTTTAACTCTTTAAATAATAATATAATGTCTGCTGACAATAGCTTCATAAAATAGTGACAGGAGACAATAAATCACCACAAAATTCATAGGGATCCACTGATCAGTGTAAGCATTCATACTGTGGCATACATTATTTCTAGAGTGAATTTCCTGACCAAAGCTAATAGAGATTGCTGATCAGAGCAGGGGGCAGCACTTCTCATGATCAGACATTATAATCATATTTAATATCATTATTACTGTGTGATTATCCAAAAACACAGCAAAGCAAGTGTTTTGATAGCTAAGCATAAGGATCAGAAATAATTTATGATGGTTATACACAGGTGACATGTAATGAGTGAAGACTAATGAGTCACAGAACAAGATAAATGTCTTGGCTTAGCTTTCATATGTGGTGTGGAAGACACCTACTGACTGTAGCATATTGAGGGATGACTGATAGGGAAATGTGATAAAAAGGAAATAACCAGATGTGACTAATAATAAGTGTGAACCATGAGGTGTTATAAATCTATTACAATATCATGATTTGCCAGTTTCAAAGTCAGTGTCTCTGTGAATCATTTTAGTCCCTAATGTCAAGCATTAGAGAAGCACTTGGTGTATCACAGCCTCCATCATCATTATACATGGTGGAGATGCTGGAAGTGGTTTCCGCCAATGGCTATCCAGAGTTGTGCATGAATTCCATACATGAATTTCAGTTTCAGTTCGGGCACCATCTGGGGATTAGTTTTATAAACCCCACCCTTCAGGTAACCTCACAGATAAAAGTCACACAGTTAGGTCTGGTGACGTGGAGGCCACAAGCCCTTGCTCATCAAACGTTCTTCTGTGAATGCCACTTTAACTTGACACAGAGAATGTTTGTGACATATGGCAAGTTGCCCCATCTTTCTGAAAGAAACAGTACTCATGCTTAAGAGTATTGTGTGGGGCACAAAAAAAAGAACCTTGTTTCTCTTGTGTGCTTTGTAGAGCATATTGGATAATGGAGGAGCAACATAATTATCCATTACAGGAGATGCTGGAAGTGGTTTCCATCAGCAGCTATGCAAAGTTTTGCCATCTTATCATGTTCAGGGACATTTTCTGAAACACCACATGGTCCATATGCCATACATACATTTCAGTTTGCTGTTTCAGTTCAGACAGTGGCTGAGGATAAGTGTTATAAACCCCACCCTTTAGGTGACATCACAGATATAAATTTCACATCCTTAGGGCATGTTACCATAGAGGTCACTATACATCCTTTCTGAATGGTACGTGAATTTGACATGGCCTGCAACATATCGCAAGTTGTGCCATCTTGCTAAAACAGTACATACTCTCATCATAAGTTAACTGTGCATAGGATTGCTCAGAAGTGTTCATGTACACATCTGTGTGTGTAATTCGGCCTCAACTATTCCAATTTTTTGTTGAATTGAATATGGCAAGTTGGACACACTCGTGCACAACTCTATTGCCCCCCGCAAAGAGTACTACTTGACTGGCAGGAAAGGATACAGTGGCCCTCATTTATGACTGAACAAACACCCTGCAACCATTGTTGGAAGAACACAAGCAGGTGGTGGCAGCATTATAGTCTGGGGAATGTTTTCATGGCATTCTTTTGGCCCACTCATCCATCTAGAAGCCACTCCCAAAGCTGATCTGAACTGAAGAGGCACAGCTGAGCACTTCTGCCCCTTTGTTTCTGCGATCAGTGGGGTATCAGCACCAAGACCCCCACTGATCAAACCTTTCTGAAATGATAGGTACCCTATAGGTCTCTGTGCAGTAGACACATTCGCAGTCAGGAGTTATTAAAGGTATTTAGCCACTAATAACACCTATCCTCTATCCCCAGGATCTGATCACAAGAACGGGTGATCTTCCCCATGGGAATGGAGCGGTGGTGCACACCTGTGTCCTCTACTCCTCTAGTGTATGTTGTATCAAGTGAATGTTGCAAAGGATACAAATGTGCACCCGTGCTCCATTTTCATGGGACAGTTTTGCAGCACTTGCAGGTCCCCATTCTCTTGATCGCTGTAGGTCCTAGTGATCAAACACGTAACACCTATCCTGAAGATAGGGGACGAGTGATACTAGTGGCACAACCTGTTTAAGCAATGATTAATCCCATATTAATACTACATACCAAGGGCAGTATACAGCAATCATTCAAGCCATTCACAACCACCTAGTATTATTTAGTGGCATATAATGGTATTACCATAATATTTGGACACTACTTGTCAGTATTACATGTTTTATGGGAAATAATTTCAAAAGTTAGCAAGGGATTTACTTTGCTGGTAGCTCAGGGTATGATTTTCTGGAAAACCTGCTTTAAGCAAAGATTTATGACATCAAGGGGGTTGAAAACAAAGATGTTTGCATCATACTCACTACTGCAATCCTTAAAAGGGTTCTCCAGAATTTCAATATCAGATCATTGGTGTTTGACACCCCCACCCCTGCTGATCAAATGGTCTGCAGTAGTTCCAGTGCTGGAAGTTGGTGCCAAAACTACACTACTCCATCCTCTATGTAGTGGCAGATTTGGTTACTGCAGCACTGCTCCCATTGAAGTAAATAGGGGCAGCGCTGCAATAGCCAGATCTGTCCCCCATACAGTGTAGCTGTGGAGCTACTGCAGAACAGCTAATTGGCAGAGGTGCTTGGGAAACGGACCCCAACAAGTTGATATTGATGACCTAGCCTAAGCATAGGCCCATTGGCATTTTTTGGCATTGTGTTTCCTTGGCCTTCATGATATATTGTCACTAGTGGTTGTAGGCTGATATGACATCTTTATGCACAGGTACAATATATGTGGAGCTAGCATTGGATAACACAGCTATGTAACAGTCAATGCATGTGGTCCAAGGAGCAATACTGGGATAAGTGAAAGGGGGATGTGGATGTACTACTATAGAGCGTGCTGCTATAAAAATAGAACTTGGATATTTTTTCCTTTTTGTGTTGTTTAGTGTTATTCTTGACACTTTTAGTGTCATACTTTGCACTTTTAGTGTCATACTTTACACTGTATAAGAATATGAATCACAGTGTTATGGAAACTGCAGTCATCGTCCAGACCACCGCTAGTGTGCCCAAAACCTGCTACCAGACTTCTGAAACCTCTCTGGGTAGTGGGAAAGTAGGGCTACCCTTAGATGTTCACCAGAACCCTCCGCAAAGCAGGATGGACTTGGCTGCTAAGGACCCAGGATACATCTGTGGATCAAGATATCAGATTATAGGTGCAGGCACTCTCAGGATTACCAGGTAAGTAAAAGAAGTGTCAGCAGGCAGGGTCATAATACCAGGAGAGACAAACACGATGATTGCAGCAAACAAAGGGAAATCCAAAAACAAGCCAGGGTCAAAACCAGAGAGCACAATAGTACAGAGCCTGGACAAACTAAATACCAGGCACTGATGATTGGAACTAGTTAATTTAAATACCCCATCTCACTCTATGATTGGACACAGAATTATTGGCTTTGTTTCCAGTCGTACTGACAGGTCCAGCAGCAGCGGCTTGTCTGGTTGGCATAGAAACCCTCCCAGACTGACTCTGCACAGCAATATAAGGCAAGCTCCTGGCACACAAATTCACTATCCTGGTGCATGGACCTTTGTGAATTTGGAATGTCGTAAATCCTGCATCAGACTATGGCTACATGCACAACAACGTTGTTTGTTTCTTTGTCCGTTCCGTTTTTTTTGGGGCCGATAGGATGCGGACCCATTCATTTCAATGGGTCCGCAAAAAATGCGTGTTGTCAGTGCATCAGTATGTCCGTTCCGTAGCCCCGCAAAAAAAAATAAAAAATTACAGGTTCTGTTCTTGTCCATTTTAGGCATTGTTACAATGGATCCACAAAAAAAAAAAAAACGGATGGCATGTAGCCATATGCTAACATTTCATCTGTGTGCCAAAAATTCTGTTCGTGTGCCAAAAAAACTGTCTAGTCTAAGTTTGCACTGCTTATAAGTTGGCATAGTTTTAACATTTTGTCACATGTTTGTTGCGCCGGGGGTTGCACATTTAGGTCACACCCCTTTCTAGTAAAGGCATACCCCTTTCTGGCAAAGCCGTATCCTCTTGTTGGACAAGGAGGAAAAAGCTTAGAAAAGCATGCATGCTAGTTGTTTGGTGCAAATTGCGCCAAAAAACTGTTGCTTTTTCGTTAGTAAATCAGCACCTGTGTCTGTTACTGGATAACCTATACTTCAGCAACTTGTACTGGACTGAAAACAGCGGGGGAGATTTATCAAGACTGGCGTTCCCATACTGCAGTCTTGATCCCCTTGTGCAGGAGGAAGATGTGCCTGATTTATTAAGACGCATTAGTAGCATCTTTGGCGCTCTGTCCGCTAGAAACTCAAATCTAGAAACCCAGTTTATGGCGTAAGTTATAGTACATTTGGCAGGATGCACTAAACCCCTCCCCATCCCGCTAAGCCCTGCCCCTTCCACTTCAGAAAAGTGTTGAGAAGCTCAAAAAGTTGCAAATTATTGCGCACACATGGTGTGCACCATAATTTGCTACTTTTTTGCACCACAACAGTGGCGTAAATAGCTTAATAAATGTCCCCCAGTGTATTAACCCCTTAGGGACCCATGACGTACCGGTACAGCATGGATCCCGAGTCCTTAAGGACCCATGACGTACCGGTACGTCATGAGTTTAAATTGAGATTGTGGCGCCCCAGGGGTTAATCCGCACAAGATGCCGGCTGAAATCATTCAGCCAGCATCCTGTCACAACGCCTGGGGGGGTCATATGACCCCCCCGTATCGGCGATCGCAGCAAACTGCAGGTCAATTCAGACCTGCGGTTTGTTGCGATTTCTGCTGTTTCTAATCGCCGCGGTCCCTGACCGCGGCGATCAGAAACTTTAGTGTGGCACAAATATATAGTTATCACCCCCCCCCCCCCCTGCACCCCTGCATGATTTGGGAGGTGCAGGGGGGAGGGTGTTGCGGGCGGTGTGGGCGGTGCAGGGGATCGCAGAAGCTAGAAGCCAACGATTATTCGGCGAGAGGCGGGCGGGGGAAAAAAAAAGTGAAAATCAAAAAACACATTTAGCACTAATTAAAAATGAAAAAAATTAAATTCCCTACACATGTTTGGTATCGCTGCGTCCGTAACCACCTGATCTATAAAACGGTCATGTTATTTTCCCCGCACGGTGAACGCCATAAAAATAAAAAAATTAAAACTATGAGAAAATTTAAATTTTGCCCACCTTACTTCCCAAAAAAGGTAATAAAAGTGATCAAAAAATTTGCATGTACACCAAAATAGAGCCAATCAAACCGTCATCTCATCCCGCAAAAAATGAGACCCTACCCAAGATAATCTCCCAAAAACTGAAAAAACTATGACTCAGACTATGGAAACACTAAGGCCCCTTTCACACGGGCGACTTTTCCGTGCGGGTGCGATCCGTGCGGCGAACGTATGGCACCCGCACTAAATCCTGACCCATTCATTTATATGGGGCTGTGCACATGAGCGTTGTTTTTAACGCATCACTTGTACGTTCAGTGCAAATCGCAGCATGCTCTATAATGTCCGATTTTGACGTGACGCAGGCCCCATAGAAGTGAATGGGGTGCGTGCAAATCGGATGGCATCCGGATGGCAACGCGTTGCGTTCAGTTTTTTTTGACGGAAGTCACTTAGCAACACTCCTGGGCTATATAATACAGGAAGTAGGCGTTTTTTTTCTCTGTCTCGGTCTGCATGTGCTTTTTGGCAGCACATGAGAGAGAAGTTTGCTGGATCTATTTCAAGCCCTCGCGGAGCGAATTATCTGCAGCATGCCCAAAAATCCTAGAGCCATGGATGTTGAGAAGCTGATTGTCCTGGTGCAGGATAGGCCCTGCCTCTGGGATCTCCGTTGTTCGGAATACCAGGACCGATATAAAAAGGACGCTGCCTGGGAGGAGGTTACCCAGGATCTATTTGCAGCCATATGGCAAACGACAAAAGGGCAAAGTCGCCGGAATTTAAGTAAGTTAAACAATGTATACATGTCCTCCCTAGTATATAGGCCTTGTTATACCTTTGTTTACCTATCACTTTAGAAATTGATCCATGTTCCTTTATTGCCTTTCTATTACCAGTTGAAGAGGTCAAGAATCGTTGGAGGAGCTGCCGAGACCAATTCCGCAAGGAAATGCGAAAGCAGGGGCGGAGCGGGGCTGGTCTCCCCAAGAAAAGGCCGTACCTCTTCCGGGAGCAGCTAATGTTCCTCCGCGCTGTCATGGATCTGCGTCCGTAAGTCCATTCTACACAATAAGCTATACGCACTGTATGGGGAATTTTTACATACTGTGAATGTTTTGAATGGATCAATGTGAAATGTCCTATTTATCACTAGCAAACATTCGCATTGCTCCTTTCTTAACCTAAAGTAGGAGATTTAAATGATAAGTTGAGTAAAGATTGATGGTACGTAAATAATGTAGCAGGATGAACCCACATGCTCTATGGAACATAAGATGTGTAATAAATGTATTTTCAAATTTTAGTTTCCTCGTTTTGGTTAAAGTTAACACGATAGTATACATGAGTATAGACCTTGTATTTCTGAGTGTGTGGGTTATCCCTGCTACATCTATACTACCACAATTACCACATATGTCTATTTTAGGTTGGCAGGGGAGTTGCTAGTGTGTGAAAACATCTGAGGCACAAGGCCACTGTCCAACACCCCCGTGAATCAAAGTTCCACCCATGAAGCTATGTCGCTATCCCCGGGGGGGAGGGGGGCATCACACTAGTTATTAACCCCTTTCAGCAGTCCCCCCTTCAGTGAATGGGGGAGTGCTGAAAGTGGTTTAATAACTACTGCGAAGAGACTAGCCATCTGGGCGACTCCCAGATCAACCCCCAACCCCCCTTGTACTAGTTCCGCTACTTATCTGCTGCGTTGGCATGAGTTCAGTCACTTCTGTGCCATCGGTGCTCAATCGCAGCAGATAAGTAGCGGAACTAGTACAAGGGGGGTGATCAGGGGGTTGGGCAGTTCCAATCAATGGAAAAATTCACTGGAATATTTCCTTAACATTCTATCAGCAATCCAGCATAACATTCAGGGCACTGGACCAAACATATGGGGCACAAGCCCCGAATGGTTAGCCAAAAAGAAACCTCGGTTTGTTGTGCCTGTTAGTACTATGTGACAAATGTAGATGGTGTAGCTCATGACAGGAATATGTTAATTGTTTTTTGGCGAATCGTCATGTTTATATATTTTCATCCTTTTGTAGAACGGAGGACAACCTAGAGGAGGATGAAGAAGAATCTGCACCCCAGTTGTCAAGTGCCTGTGACGAGGAGCCGACAGCTGGGCAGCAGGAGAGTCTTCCGGGACCAACACCAGGACCTTCCGAGCCTCCTGCAGCATCAGGAGCTGATTCCCCCCCCCCTCCCTCTGGCTCTACCCATCAGGTCCAGACGACGGGCAAATCCCCCTGCCGAGTCCAACGTGAATGTCCAAGTTTTGGATTATTTATCTCGGGCTCGGCAGGAGGATCATCACGATATGTTTGCCCGTAGTCTGGCCCATTATATGCGGCAGCTACCTTCCAGAACGATTGTTACGGACAAGAACTTCCGTAGAAATCGTTCTGGAGCTAGCGAATTCGCTTCCTGATCCCTCGATCATGCATGATGCCCTCGAAAACTTACGCCGCTATGGGCAACTAATTGTCCCCAAACACCCCACTGTTTCCCAGCCATTCCCCGACCAACCACAAATGCCCCCCCCAAGGGATCATTATGGGCCACCGATGGCGCCATATGTTCCCCAGATTCAGGGGGAGCCGAGCTATGGTCCTCCGGGACCCTCGCCCAGTCGAGCTGGGCCACCTTCCCAGGCCCAATATTCAAGGGCTCCTTTCCAGGGCCAATATTCCTGCCCCCCTTCCCAGGGCCAATATTCCGGCCCCCCTTCCCAGGGCCAATATTCCGGCCCCCCTTCCCAGGGCCAATATTCCGGCCCCCCTTCCCAGGGCCAATATTCCGGCCCCCCTTCACAGGGCCAATATTCCAGGGCTCCTTATGAGGGACAAGGTCCAAATCAGGCTGGACCCTCACAATATTCTGGCCCTCCTTATCAGGGATCTTGTTCGCCCTCAAGCCAATATGTTAATTTGTAGGATTTTTGGCGGATAAATGTATTTATTTTCATATACCCCAGATTTTATTTTAATATTGTGTGAAATTAAACACATTTTTGTTTTCAAGCTGCTAATGTGTGTGATTTTATTTTATTGTGCATACACATACCACAATATATAGCTAGTACATTTGGACTAGACATTAGTAACCACTTAGGACACAATAGAAAAGTTAATTTTGCACACAAACACTGAGGTTCAATAGTTTTTATTTTTAGGGCTTCTTACATCAAAATGTTGGTCATAATAAATGTAAATGAGTTTGTTTTATTATACATACATACAAAACATTTAAATAAACAATTCCGCAGCACATCCACGTAGTAGGAAAAATGACAAACTTTATTCACCAAGCATGCGACGTTTCAATCCTCTCAATGGGATTTTCCTCAAACCGAAAATAAACCATTTGGACAAATTTGAGAAATTTTGCCCCGTTTTAGAGGTAATAGAGAAATGAGGTATTAGTACATATTTCACCTACCAGGTAGATTCGACTCTTTTTTTGCAAAATATGTAAGCTCGCAACCCACGTCAAGGGTCCTCATTATCTTGCGAGTCCCTAACTTCAAAAAAGCAAAACTGAACTAAACTCAAACCATCCTGGTTATGAAAATAGACTGCCAAACACAAAAGTCCATGAATTGACGACTATTGTGGAAATGGAAAAGAACCGATAGGGGACATAAAATAATCAGAAAAAAAATCACGCACTCTGAGTCCAGCAGATACAGATCGTCCAAGTAGTAAAGTGTCTCTTGATGATGGTGTACTGTACACTTGGGCATCTTCTTCTGGTGTGGCCTCATAGGTGCTTATGTAGTTATGCAGCACTACACATGCCTTGATGACCTGATTGACATTTTGTGGTGCCAGCTGTATTGACGACTGGAAAACACGCCATTTATTTGAAAAAATGCCGAATGTGCACTCCACAAACCTTCTGGCTCTACTTAACCGATAATTAAAATTGCGCCTCTTGGCATCCAAACCGCGTCGAGGATAAGGACGCATCAGGTGGCTAGAAAGGGCAAATCCCTCGTCCCCTACGACCACATAAGGCGCAGGTGGCCCAGTAGAGCCAGGAAGGTTTGCTGGCTGTGGTACGTCCAGTTGGTTGGACTGAAGCCAGCGACCCATTCTGGAAGCCCTGAAGATGCGAGCATCTGCAGAACTTCCATAGGACCCAATATCTACAATGATAAACCTGTAGTTTGTGTCAGCCAAGGCCAACAAAACTACAGAGAAAAACTGCTTATAATTATAGTATTGGGACCCTGAGTTGGGTGGCTTCTTAACCCGTATGTGCTTCCCGTCTAGGGCACCAATACAATTCGGAAATTGAGCCCTTTCCTGGAAGCCATGGGCTATATCAAGCCACTGCTGCCTGGTTGGTTGTGGCAGCACTGAAGCCTTCAGTGTCAACCAAATGGCGGCACATGTAGCCCGTACCACGCCAGCTATTGTGGAAGTGCCCATTCGAAAAACAAAATGCAAACACGAAAATGAATTACCAGTCGCCAGATATCTGCAAAGAAAAAAAAATGGAATTAGATACTTTCATAGCATATGTTGGTAAATCGACAACATTACTTGACATTATTTAATGGAAAAGTAGCTGGTAAATATAAATGAAACAAGCACATAGTGGTATATTTAGTTAACCAATATTTTATATTCTGATATCAAAGTAAATAAGGAATAGCATTTAAACCTTGATAAAGTTCTAGACAATTAACATATACACACCCAGGTGAGGTGTCCTCATCATTACAGGCTGCATTAGAATAATTAACCCCTGCGGAACTGGATTCTGGTGTGACTAATCTAACCACACACAGTTTCTCACTACAAATCAGGGAGTTTCAATACAGGTCTACTTCATTTACGCACTCAGGCAGATAATATTTAAACTTTAGAATACATAGGCCATTGACCGAAAAAATATGTATTTGAAAATAGGGTGGCATTAAATAAGTATTTAGTAGGAAAATATATATAGTCTTACCTTAAAGTAATAATAAGCCGTTCTTCAGGTGACACACTCCGCCGCATATTGGTGTCCTGAAAAGTTAAGGAAGGCCTCAACTCCTCCAACAGACGATCAAACGTAGACACCGACATGCGGCAATAATTGAAGAACTTTGGAGGGTGCGCACGGAGCTCTGCGTACAAGCCAACAAAGATACCTTTGCTGGCACGCTGCGCAAGTATAGGATGCACCCACATGCGCTTCCTCTGCGGCTCCTCCTCAAGCATTTCTGGCTGTTCGCCAAAACAGCGGGAGACCAGCCAGTGCAAAAAGACATGGTCAGTGGATGACAGGGTGAAAGTGGACATCCTGCAAAGGAAAATCCACTAACAAACACACACACCAATCAACACACAAACCACTCCACCAAAAAATGGAGCTGTCCAACAAAACAATGCATGATGGGGGTATTTATATGGTGTGTGCAGTTACAGGTGAATGTAGTGGATTGATCAGTTTTTTTTAACGCGCGTTGAAAAAAACGCATGCCATCCAGATGTCACACGCACGGGAAAAACGACGGAACGCGAGCCAAACGTATAATGAACTGACAGCACTCGCCTGAAAAATCGCAAGCTTTTAACTGAACGCACCCTGAACGCATCCGGCTAAAAAACATGACGCCCGTGTGAAAGAGGCCTAAAACATGATTTTTTTTGTTTCAAAAATGAAATCATTGTGTAAAACTTACATAAATAAAAAAAGTATACATATTAGGTATCGCCGTGTCTGTATCGACCGGCTCTATAAAAATATCACATGAGTTAACCCCTCAGGTGACCACCGTAAAAAAATTAAAATAAAAACGGTTTAAAAAAAGCAATTTTTTTGTCATCTTACGTTACAAAAAGTGCAATAGCAAGCGATCAAAAAGTCATATGCACCCCAAAATAGTGCCAATAAAACAGCCATCTCATCCCGCAAAAAATGAGACCCTACATAAGATAATCGCCCAAAAACTGAAAAAAACTATGGCTCTTAGACTATGGAGACACAAAAACTTTTTTTGTTTTAAAAATGAAATCATTGTGTAAAACTTACATAAATAAAAAAAAAAAAGTATACATATTAGGTATAGCCACTTCCGTGATAACCTGCTCTATAAAATTACCACATGATCTAACCTTTCAGATGAATGTTGTAAATAACAAAAAAAAGGGTGCCAAAAAAGCTATTTCTTGTTACCTTGCCGCACAAAAAGTGTAATATAGAGCAACCAAAAATCATATATACCCTAAACTAGTACCAACAAAACTGCCACCTTATCCCGTAGTTTCTAAAATGGGGTCACTTTTTTGGAGTTTCTACTCTAGGGGTGCATCAGGGGGGCTTCAAATGGGACATGGTGTCAAAAAAACCAGTCCAGCAAAATCTGCCTTCCAAAAACCGTATGGCATTCCTTTCCTTCTGCGCTCTGCCGTGTGCCCTTACAGCTGTTTACGACCACATATGGGGTGTTTCTGTAAACTACAGAATCAGGGCCATAAATAATGAGTTTTGTTTGGCTGTTAACCCTTGCTTTGTTACTTGAAAAAATATATTAAAATGGAAAATCTGCCCAAAAAGTGAAATTTTTAAATTGTATCTCTATTTTCCATTAAATCTTGTGCAACACCTAAAGGGTTAACAAAGTTTGTAAAATCAGTTTTGAATACCTTGAGGGGTGTAGTTTCTTAGAGGTGGTCACTTTTAGGGAGTTTCTACTCTAGGGGTGCATCAGGGGGCTTCAAATGGGACATGGTGTCAAAAAACCAGTCCAGCAAAATCTGGCTTCCAAAAACCAAACGGCACACCTTTCACTCTACGCCCCGCTGTGTGGCCGTACAGTAGTTTACGGCCACATATGGGGTGTTTCTGTAAACGGCAGAGTCAGGGCAATAAAGATACAGTCTTGTTTGGCTGTTAACCGTTGCTTTGTTAGTGGAAAAAATGAGTTAAAATGGAAAATTAGGCAAAAAAATGAAATTCTCAAATTTCATCCCCATTTGCCAATAACTCTTGTGCAACACCTAAAGGGTTAACAAAGTTTGTAAAATCAGTTTTGAATACCTTGAGGGGTGTAGTTTATAGAATGGGGTCATTTTTGGGTGGTTTCTATTATGTAAGACTCGCAAAGTGACTTCAGAGCTGTAGTGGTCCCTAAAAATTGGGTTTTTGTATATATCTGAAAAATTTCAATATTTGCTTCTAAAGTTCTAAACCTTGTAACATCCCCAAAAAATAAAATATCATTCCCAAAATAATTCAAACCTGAAGTAGACATATGGGGAATGTAAAGTCATCACAATTTTTTGGGGTATTACTATGTATTACAGAAGTAGAGAAACTGAAACTTTGAAATTTGCAAATTTTTCCAAATTTTTTGTAAATTTGGTATTTTTTTCTGCAAAAAAAATATTTTTTTTGACTTCATTTTACCAGTGTCATGAAGTACAATATGTGACGAAAAAACAATCTCAGAATGGCCTGGATAAGTCAAAGCGTTTTAAAGTTATGAGCACTTAAAGTGACACTGGTCAGATTTGCAAAAAATGGCCAAGTCCTTAAGGTGAAATAGGGCTGAGTCCTTAAGGGGTTAAAGGGGTTGTCTTACAAGTAGAATTCTACAAAATGATTTTACAAAAGGCTTAGAATAGGCAACACTTACCTCACCAATTGCCCATCGTTACTATTCCATCAGTTCTTGGGCCAAGCCTTTCTCTACAGGAAATATGACCACCCGGCCAATCACTGGCCACATTGGCTGGGCAGTGATGGGCTGAGAGTTCATTTACTGTGTGTTTATAGAGTCCTGGAAGGAGAGACTAGTGTGGGACCTGGGAAGCATTATAAAGTATTGGTAAGGTGAGTATTTTTTTAAAGTTTTATTAACCTATTTGTAGCCTTTTGTAAAAGATTTTCACTCACCATACAACCCTTTGAAATGTCAGGGTTCTTCTACGCATCCGCTAGAGTGCTGCCTCCATCTAGAGTGCTGCCTCCAAGATGTCACCTCAGATCTTTGGCACTTTCTATAAATCAGAGCTCAGATAACTAAAGCCTTTAAATATGGTGTCCACTAGATCATTGGTTTTGGCACATGGGCTTAAGCCTGGTTGGGCAGGTAAATACCTACATT
The DNA here is from genome assembly GCF_014858855.1 of Bufo gargarizans. Classification (NCBI taxonomy): domain Eukaryota; kingdom Metazoa; phylum Chordata; class Amphibia; order Anura; family Bufonidae; genus Bufo; species Bufo gargarizans. Next base: position 414,697,472 of record NC_058082.1, read on the forward strand.
TGCCAAATGACTTCTGTCATTCTGTATGTTACTGATATTAATAGTGATTGCATCAGCTTCCTGAGCTTTGTGTATAACATAATGATCTTTAACAAGACATGGCCTCTAACTGCATCTCGTGCAATTTTCCAGCATAACAAGTGGCGTGAGGAATCTGTAGCTGCCTGTCTTCTCTAAACAGGACCCCAAGGACTGTTCAGTGGTAAATAGCTATTTAATTGCATAGGGATATTTTCCTATTTCATGTTCCTTTTCTCCAGAGCCTGACTCCTGAACAGAGCACAGCGTGTAACCAGCAGGTCATGAACATGAAGGTTTATGTGGTTTTCAAGTGCCTACTACCATCCCAGATCATTGGTATTGGCCTATTCAGACCATTATTACATCTGTCATTTGTTTGCTATAGTTTGGCAAGAAATGGCACATCTCCTTGATTAACAGGGCCAGGCGAGATGGCCTGCAGGAACCTGTCTCTGTCATTAAAGAAGGAGAGAGAGGGTCTGACAAAGTAAGCAGGAGGAGCAAGGGTGCACAGAATGGCTTGAGCCTGCCTTATAACTGCTTGTTTGCATATGGATTAAACTTTTTCACCAGAATAAAGTGGTGGATCCTTCTACACTGCTCTAATTAGTAGAAAGATGGCTGCACAACTTTAGAAAACAATCTGTAATTTGTGATGTCTGTTTTGATTTGTACATGTACCCTCTGGATTGTAAAGGACAGTGTTATATGGTGGCACCATATAAATAAAGATTATTTTTATCAATAGATTGCTAAGTGAAATGTATCATTACATTCAGCAGAGCTAGGCCTGTAACACATTGGGGGAGTTATAACATTACTTTTAGGCCACAAAAGTGGCTTTAAAAAGTCAAAAAACTATGGTGGACACCATATTGTGCCATAAGTTGCGGCTTTTAGAGCTCTTGCCACTTTTCTAAAGTAGTGATTAAAGGGGTGGCACTCTGCAGCCCACCGTATTTACTCTCATTTATGCCAGAAACTGGCTTTAAGGGATTATCCTACTCTTTGTAAGTGATGACCTAACCCAGTGATGGCTAACCTCCGGCACTCCAGCTTTGGTAAAACTACAACTCTCAGGATGCTCCATTCATTTCTATGGAGTTCTCAGAACAGACAAGCAAGTGTGCATCTTGGGAGTTATAGTTTTACCACAGCTAGAGTGCCGAAGCTTAGCCATCACAGACCTAACCTCTTGAGGGGTCATCACCACTCCGTCAATCAACTGTTTGAGAAGGCCGCCCTGGTTTTCTTGCTGCTCACCCTAGGCCAGTGACGACCATCTATCACGTTATCTAATGGCAGCTCAACCCCATTCAGTTAAAGTGCCAGGGCTTTCTCAAACAGCTGCTGATTGGCAGAGGTCCAAGGTGTTAGACTCCCACCAATTAGATGCTGATGACCTATCCAGAGGATAGGCCATCAGTTACAAAAAGTCGAATAACCTCTATAACCCCTTTAAATTATAGCTCACTTCCATGCCAGCCCTCAGATGGTGCCGATTTGAGTTTCTGGTGCACAGAGTGCCAAAGATTTACCTGGTTTATTAAAAAGGCATCTGCCTCATAATCAATTTGGCTTATCACAATCCAGTGCAGGGAGATCAAGACTGGTGTAAGGAACGCAAGTCTTGATAAACCTCCACCATTGTGTCTGATTTAACAGTGAATTTCCTTATGACAGACTGCTTTTAAGAAATACAAAGAGGGACAATAAAAAGGGCCACCTGGATTTTTTTTTTCTGTTATACCACACCTCCAAACCAAAAAGTTCACACGATTTTGGGAAAACTATCATTCTCAGCATTCTTTGATTGTCTGCATTTGTCAGGGTCTACTGATATTTGTAGTTTCCCAAAAGAACTAATGGCCAGAGGTATGAACTCCTGGAATAGGCCATAGCTCCCAGGCTCATTTTCCTCCTGTGGCCCAGGCTCTGTGCTCCTTGCATGCTGCAGTCCAGAACTGCAACCCATGGGCAGGGATAGTGTGAGAGGGGTAGCCACACATCACCAGATCTTCAATGTATTGCTGTGTGACGGCTCCCTCCCTACTTAGGGAGTTACTGCAGTAGCAGGGAGATGAGGGAGCATGCACCAAGCTCTCCCCCACCTGCTTGGCCTTGCAAGGCACCATACAGTCTTGGCGAACAACAGACATACACTGAGCTTCCAGGGACAGCAGCACAACATATGAAGAAACATGACTACTCCACTCGATCTGTGGTGGTTGGAAGGCATGTTTTAGGCAGCTCAAATACAGTAGCTCCTTAGAACAAAAGTCAGGCTCACAGATCCAACTTTTTGGTGGTAGTGCACCTCTTGGTTAGAGTCTGTTGACTGCAACACATGCACTCAAAGGCATTTTGCGCCAGTTGACAGACAAAACGCCCGCCATCTAGACTATTATGACCGAACTGTTAGGAGGTTTTGGGTACAGTGGTTACATGAGGGCAAGCACACACAGCAAACAGAATTCAGATGGCCCATACAGGCCAGTGGAGAGGATGGTTTGATCTGCTGACAAGCACAAGCAGCTCCCACAAATTCGTTGTTCACCATCCATACACATCGCTCGCCTGGAACAATATCGTCTTTAGCAACGAATCCAGGAACTGTTTGGGATCAGGTTTGAGTATGGTGTCCTTGTGGTGAGTAGGGATGAGCGAACTCGAACTGTATAGTTCGGGTTCGTACCGAATTTTGGGGTGTCCGTGACACGGACCCGAACCCGGACATTTTCGTAAAAGTCCGGGTTCGGGTTCGGTGTTCGTCGCTTTCTTCGCGCTTTTGTGACGCTTTCTTGGCGCTTTTTGAAAGGCTGCAAAGCAGCCAATCAACAAGCGTCATACTACTTGCCCCAAGAGGCCATCACAGCCATGCCTACTATTGGCATGGCTGTGATTGGCCAGAGCACCATGTGACCCAGCCTCTATTTAAGCTGGAGTCACATAGCGCCGCCCGTCACTCTGCTCTGATTAGCGTAGGGAGAGGTTGCGGCTGCGACAGTAGGGCGAGATTAGGCAGATTAACTCCTCCAAAGGACTTGATTAACTGATCGATCTGCAGCTGTGGATCATTGAGCTGCTGATCCTCAATTGCTCACTGTTTTTAGGCTGCACAGACCGTTTGTCAGTCACATTTTTCTGGGGTGATCGGCGGCCATTTTGTGTCTTGTGGTGCGCCAGCACAAGCTGCGACCAAGTGCATTTAACCCTCAATGGTGTGGATGTTTTTTGGCTAAAGCCTACATCAGGGTGAAGCTGTCACACCAAGTGCATTTAACCAGCAATAGTCTGTTCATTTTTTGGCCATATACAAAATCAGGGGCAAGCTGCGCCTGTCACCAAGTGCATTTAACCCTCAATGGTGTGGTTGTTTTTTGGCTAAAGCCTACATCAGGGTGAAGCTGTCACACCAAGTGCATTTAACCAGCAATAGTCTGTTCATTTTTTGGCCATATACTAAATCAGGGGCAAGCTGCGCCTGTCACCAAGTGCATTTAACCCTCAATGGTGTGGTTGTTTTTTGGCTAAAGCCTACATCAGGGTGAAGCTGTCACACCAAGTGCATTTAACCAGCAATAGTCTGTTTATTTTTTGGCCATATCCCAGTCTAATTCTGTCACTAAATCCATACCGGTCACCCAGCGCCTAAATACTAGGCCTCAAATTTATATCCAGCTAAATCTGTCCCTAGTGCTGTAGCTGGGCGAGTTATTTAGTGTCCGTTCAAGCACATTTCTTGTTCTGGGTTGAAATACAATTCCCAATTTAGCAATTTCATAATTTAGTGGTTTCTGCTATATCAGAGCTATTTGAAATCTATCCCTAAAAGGGTATATAATATTCAAGGTGCACATTGGGTCATTCAGAATAACTTCACACACACCCGCTACTGTGTATTTCCAAGTCTAATTCTGTCACTAAACCCATACCTGTCACGCAGCGCCTAAATACTAGGCCTCAAATTTATATCCAGCTAAATCTGTCCCTAGTGCTGTAGCTGGGCGAGTTATTTAGTGTCCGTTCAAGCACATTTCTTGTTCTGGGTTGAAATACAATTCCCAATTTAGCAATTTCATAATTTAGTGGTTTCTGCTATATCAGAGCTATTTGAAATCTATCCCTAAAAGGGTATATAATATTCAAGGTGCACATTGGGTCATTCAGAATAACTTCACACACACCCGCTACTGTGTATTTCCAAGTCTAATTCTGGCACTAAACCCATACCTGTCACCCAGCGCCTAAATACTAGGCCTCAAATTTATATCCCGCTAAATCTGTCCCTAGTGCTGTAGCTGGGCGAGTTATTTAGTGTCCGTTCAAGCACATTTCTTGTTCTGGGTTGAAATACAATTCCCAATTTAGCAATTTCATAATTTAGTGGTTTCTGCTATATCAGAGCTATTTGAAATCTATCCCTAAAAGGGTATATAATATTCAAGGTGCACATTGGGTCATTCAGAATAACTTCACACACACCCGCTACTGTGTATTTCCAAGTCTAATTCTGTCACTAAACCCATACCTGTCACGCAGCGCCTAAATACTAGGCCTCAAATTTATATCCAGCTAAATCTGTCCCTAGTGCTGTAGCTGGGCGAGTTATTTAGTGTCCGTTCAAGCACATTTCTTGTTCTGGGTTGAAATACAATTCCCAATTTAGCAATTTCATAATTTAGTGGTTTCTGCTATATCAGAGCTATTTGAAATCTATCCCTAAAAGGGTATATAATATTCAAGGTGCACATTGGGTCATTCAGAATAACTTCACACACACCCGCTACTGTGTATTTCCAAGTCTAATTCTGGCACTAAACCCATACCTGTCACCCAGCGCCTAAATACTAGGCCTCAAATTTATATCCCGCTAAATCTGTCCCTAGTGCTGTAGCTGGGCGAGTTATTTAGTGTCCGTTCAAGCACATTTCTTGTTCTGGGTTGAAATACAATTCCCAATTTAGCAATTTCATAATTTAGTGGTTTCTGCTATATCAGAGCTATTTGAAATCTATCCCTAAAAGGGTATATAATATTCAAGGTGCACATTGGGTCATTCAGAATAACTTCACACACACCCGCTACTGTGTATTTCCAAGTCTAATTCTGGCACTAAACCCATACCTGTCACCCAGCGCCTAAATACTAGGCCTCAAATTTATATCCCGCTAAATCTGTCCTTAGTGCTGTAGCTGGGCGAGTTATTTAGTGTCCGTTCAAGCACATTTCTTGTTCTGGGTTGAAATACAATTCCCAATTTAGCAATTTCATAATTTAGTGGTTTCTGCTATATCAGAGCTATTTGAAATCTATCCCTAAAAGGGTATATAATATTCAAGGTGCACATTGGGTCATTCAGAATAACTTCACACACACCCGCTACTGTGTATTTCCAAGTCTAATTCTGGCACTAAACCCATACCTGTCACCCAGCGCCTAAATACTAGGTCTCAAATTTATATCCCGCTAAATCTGTCCTTAGTGCTGTAGCTGGGCGAGTTATTTAGTGTCCGTTCAAGCACATTTCTTGTTCTGGGTTGAAATACAATTCCCAATTTAGCAATTTCATAATTTAGTGGTTTCTGCTATATCAGAGCTATTTGAAATCTATCCCTAAAAGGGTATATAATATTCAAGGTGCACATTGGGTCATTCAGAATAACTTCACACACACCCGCTACTGTGTATTTCCAAGTCTAATTCTGGCACTAAACCCATACCTGTCACCCAGCGCCTAAATACTAGGCCTCAAATTTATATCCCGCTAAATCTGTCCTTAGTGCTGTAGCTGGGCGAGTTATTTAGTGTCCGTTCAAGCACATTTCTTGTTCTGGGTTGAAATACAATTCCCAATTTAGCAATTTCATAATTTAGTGGTTTCTGCTATATCAGAGCTATTTGAAATCTATCCCTAAAAGGGTATATAATATTCAAGGTGCACATTGGGTCATTCAGAATAACTTCACACACACCCGCTACTGTGTATTTCCAAGTCTAATTCTGGCACTAAACCCATACCTGTCACCCAGCGCCTAAATACTAGGCCTCAAATTTATATCCCGCTAAATCTGTCCTTAGTGCTGTAGCTGGGCGAGTTATTTAGTGTCCGTTCAAGCACATTTCTTGTTCTGGGTTGAAATACAATTCCCAATTTAGCAATTTCATAATTTAGTGGTTTCTGCTATATCAGAGCTATTTGAAATCTATCCCTAAAAGGGTATATAATATTCAAGGTGCACATAGGGTCATTCAGAATAACTTCACACACACGCTTCTGTGCATTTCCAAGTCTAATTCTGTCACTAAATCCATACCGGTCACCCAGCGCCTAAATACTAGGCCTCAAATTTATATCCAGCTAAATCTGTCCCTAGTGCTGTAGCTGGGCGAGTTATTTAGTGTCCGTTCAAGCACATTTCTTGTTCTGGGTTGAAATACAATTCCCAATTTAGCAATTTCATAATTTAGTGGTTTCTGCTATATCAGAGCTATTTGAAATCTATCCCTAAAAGGGTATATAATATTCAAGGTGCACATAGGGTCATTCAGAATAACTTCACACACCCGCTACTGTGCATTTCCAAATCTAATTCTGTCACTAAACCCATACCTGTCACCCAGCGCCTAAATACTAGGCCTCAAATTTATATCCCGCTAAATCTCTCATTACCGCTGTCCTGTTGTGGCTGGGAAAGTTATTTAGTGTCCGTCAAAGCACATTTTTTGTTCTGGGTTGAAATACAATTCCCAATTTAGCAATTTCATAATTTAGTCGTTTCTGCTATATCAGAGCTATTTGAAATCTATCCCTAAAAGGGTAGATCATATTGAAGGTGCACATAGGGTCATTCAGAATAACTTCACACACACGCTTCTGTGCATTTCCAAGTCTAATTCTGTCACTAAATCCATACCGGTCACCCAGCGCCTAAATACTAGGCCTCAAATTTATATCCCGCTGAATTTGAATACAATACATTGGGCCAAATAATATATTTGTTGTTGTGGTGAACCATAACAATGAGAAAAACATCTAGTAAGGGACGCGGACGTGGACATGGTCGTGGTGGTGTTAGTGGACCCTCTGGTGCTGGGAGAGGACGTGGCCGTTCTGCCACATCCACACGTCCTAGTGTACCAACTACCTCAGGTCCCAGTAGCCGCCAGAATTTACAGCGATATATGGTGGGGCCCAATGCCGTTCTAAGGATGGTAAGGCCTGAGCAGGTACAGGCATTAGTCAATTGGGTGGCCGACAGTGGATCCAGCACGTTCACATTATCTCCCACCCAGTCTTCTGCAGAAAGCGCACAGATGGCGCCTGAAAACCAACCCCATCAGTCTGTCACATCACCCCCATGCATACCAGGGAAACTGTCTCAGCCTCAAGTTATGCAGCAGTCTCTTATGCTGTTTGAAGACTCCGCTGGCAGGGTTTCCCAAGGGCATCCACCTAGCCCTTCCCCAGCGGTGAAAGACATAGAATGCACTGACGCACAACCACTTATGTTTCCTGATGATGAGGACATGGGAATACCACCTCAGCATGTCTCTGATGATGACGAAACACAGGTGCCAACTGCTGCGTCTTTCTGCAGTGTGCAGACTGAACAGGAGGTCAGGGATCAAGACTGGGTGGAAGACGATGCAGGGGACGATGAGGTCCTAGACCCCACATGGAATGAAGGTCGTGCCACTGACTTTCACAGTTCGGAGGAAGAGGCAGTGGTGAGACCGAGCCAACAGCGTAGCAAAAGAGGGAGCAGTGGGCAAAAGCAGAACACCCGCCGCCAAGAGACTCCGCCTGCTACTGACCGCCGCCATCTGGGACCGAGCACCCCAAAGGCAGCTTCAAGGAGTTCCCTGGCATGGCACTTCTTCAAACAATGTGCTGACGACAAGACCCGAGTGGTTTGCACGCTGTGCCATCAGAGCCTGAAGCGAGGCATTAACGTTCTGAACCTGAGCACAACCTGCATGACCAGGCACCTGCATGCAAAGCATGAACTGCAGTGGAGTAAACACCTTAAAACCAAGGAAGTCACTCAGGCTCCCCCTGCTACCTCTTCTGCTGCTGCCGCCTCGGCCTATTCTGCTGCTGCCGCCTCGGCCTCTTCCTCCGCCTCTGGAGGAACGTTGGCACCTGCCGCCCAGCAAACAGGGGATGTACCACCAACACCACCACCACCACCTCCGTCACCAAGCGTCTCAACCATGTCACACGCCAGCGTTCAGCTCTCCATCTCACAAACATTTGATAGAAAGCGTAAATTCCCACCTAGCCACCCTCGATCCCTGGCCCTGAATGCCAGCATTTCTAAACTACTGGCCTATGAAATGCTGTCATTTAGGCTGGTGGACACAGACAGCTTCAAACAGCTCATGTCGCTTGCTGTCCCACAGTATGTTGTTCCCAGCCGGCACTACTTCTCCAAGAGAGCCGTGCCTTCCCTGCACAACCAAGTATCCGATAAAATCAAGTGTGCACTGCGCAACGCCATCTGTGGCAAGGTCCACCTAACCACAGATACGTGGACCAGTAAGCATGGCCAGGGACGCTATATCTCCCTAACTGCACACTGGGTAAATGTAGTGGCAGCTGGGCCCCAGGCGGAGAGCTGTTTGGCGCACGTCCTTCCGCCGCCAAGGATCGCAGGGCAACATTCTTTGCCTCCTGTTGCCACCTCCTCCTTCTCGGCTTCCTCCTCCTCTTCTTCCACCTGCTCATCCAGTCAGCCACACACCTTCACCACCAACTTCAGCACAGCCCGGGGTAAACGTCAGCAGGCCATTCTGAAACTCATATGTTTGGGGGACAGGCCCCACACCGCACAGGAGTTGTGGCGGGGTATAGAACAACAGACCGACGAGTGGTTGCTGCCGGTGAGCCTCAAGCCCGGCCTGGTGGTGTGTGATAATGGGCGAAATCTCGTTGCAGCTCTGGGACTAGCCAATTTGACGCACATCCCTTGCTTGGCGCATGTGCTGAATTTGGTGGTGCAGAAGTTCATTCACAACTACCCCGACATGTCAGAGCTGCTGCATAAAGTGCGGGCCGTCTGTTCGCGCTTCCGGCGTTCACATCCTGCTGCTGCTCGCCTGTCTGCGCTACAGCGTAACTTCGGCCTTCCCGCTCACCGCCTCATATGCGACGTGCCCACCAGGTGGAACTCCACCTTGCACATGCTGGACAGACTGTGCGAGCAGCAGCAGGCCATAGTGGAGTTTCAGCTGCAGCACGCACGGGTCAGTCGCACTACAGAACAGCACCACTTCACCACCAATGACTGGGCCTCCATGCGAGACCTGTGTGCCCTGTTGCGCTGTTTCGAGTACTCCACCAACATGGCCAGTGGCGATGACACCGTTATCAGCGTTACAATACCACTTCTATGTCTCCTTGAGAAAACACTTAGGGCGATGATGGAAGAGGAGGTGGCCCAGGAGGAGGAGGAGGAGGAAGAGGGGTCATTTTTAGCACTTTCAGGCCAGTCTCTTCGAAGTGACTCAGAGGGAGGTTTTTGGCAACAGCAGAGGCCAGGTACAAATGTGGCCAGCCAGGGCCCACTACTGGAGGACGAGGAGGACGAGGATGAGGAGGAGGTGGAGGAGGATGAGGATGAAGCATGGTCACAGCGGGGTGGCACCCAACGCAGCTCGGGTCCATCACTGGTGTGTGGCTGGGGGGAAAGGCAGGACGATGACGATACGCCTCCCACAGAGGACAGCTTGTCCTTATCCCTGGGCAGCCTGGCACACATGAGCGACTACATGCTGCAGTGCCTGCGCAACGACAGCAGAGTTGCCCACATTTTAACCTGTGCGGACTACTGGGTTGCCACCCTGCTGGATCCACGCTACAAAGACAATGTGCCCACCTTACTTCCTGCACTGGAGCGTGATAGGAAGATGCGCGAGTACAAGCGCACGTTGGTAGACGCGCTACTGAGAGCATTCCCAAATGTCACAGGGGAACAAGTGGAAGCCCAAGGCCAAGGCAGAGGAGGAGCAAGAGGTCGCCAAGGCAGCTGTGTCACGGCCAGCTCCTCTGAGGGCAGGGTTAGCATGGCAGAGATGTGGAAAACTTTTGTCAACACGCCACAGCTAACTGCACCACCACCTGATACGCAACGTGTTAGCAGGAGGCAACATTTCACTAACATGGTGGAACAGTACGTGTGCACACCCCTCCACGTACTGACTGATGGTTCGGCCCCATTCAACTTCTGGGTCTCTAAATTGTCCACGTGGCCAGAGCTAGCCTTTTATGCCTTGGAGGTGCTGGCCTGCCCGGCAGCCAGCGTTTTGTCTGAACGTGTATTCAGCACGGCAGGGGGCGTCATTACAGACAAACGCAGCCGCCTGTCTACAGCCAATGTGGACAAGCTGACGTTCATAAAAATGAACCAGGCATGGATCCCACAGGACCTGTCCGTCCCTTGTCCAGATTAGACATTAACTACCTCCCCATAACCATATATTATTGGACTCCAGGGCACTTCCTCATTCAATCCTATTTTTATTTTCATTTTACCATTATATTGCGATGCTACCCAAAGTTGAATGAACCTCTCCTCTGCCTGTGTGCTAGGCCTAAATATATGCCAATGGACTGTTGCAGTGGTGGCTGACATGAAGCCTGATTCTCTGCTATGACATGCAGACTAATTCTCTGCTGACATGAAGCCAGATTGTCTGTTACGGGACCTCTCTCCTCTGCCTGGGTGCTGGGCCTAAATTTATGACAATGGACTGTTGCAGTGGTGGCTGACGTGAAGCCTCATTCTCTGCTATGACATGCAGACTGATTCTCTGCTGACATGAAGCCAGATTGTCTGTTACGGGACCTCTCTCCTCTGCCTGTGTGCTAGGCCTAAATATATGCCAATGGACTGTTGCAGTGGTGGCTGACGTGAAGCCTGATTCTCTGCTATGACATGCAGACTGATTCTCTGCTGACATGAAGCCAGATTGTCTGTTACGGGACCTTTCTCCTAGCAAAATCAGGGGCAAGCTGCGCCTGTCACCAAGTGCATTTAACCCTCAATGGTGTGGTTGTTTTTTGGCTAAAGCCTACATCAGGGTGAAGCTGTCACACCAAGTGCATTTAACCAGCAATAGTCTGTTCATTTTTTGGCCATATACAAAATCAGGGGCAAGCTGCGCCTGTCACCAAGTGCATTTAACCCTCAATGGTGTGGTTGTTTTCTGGCTAAAGCCTACATCAGGGTGAAGCTGTCACACCAAGTGCATTTAACCAGCAATAGTCTGTTTATTTTTTGGCCATATACTACATCAGGGGCAAGCTGCGCCCGTCACCAAGTGCATTTAACCCTCAGTAGTGTGGTTGGTCAAGCTGTGACACCAAGTGCATTTAACCAGCAATAGTCTGTTCATTTTTTGGCCATATACTACATCAGGGGAAAGCTGCGCCCGTCACCAAGTGCATTTAACCAGCAATAGTGTGGTTATTTTTTGGCCATATCCCAGTCTAATTCTGTCACTAAATCCATACCGGTCACCCAGCGCCTAAATACTAGGCCTCAAATTTATATCCCGCTAAATCTCTCGTTACCGCTGTCCTGTTGTAGCTGGGAAAGTTATTTAGTGTCCGTCAAAGCACATTTTTTGTTCTGGGTTGAAGTACAATTCCCAATTTAGCAATTTCATAATTTAGTGGTTTCTGCTATATCAGAGCTATTTGAAATCTATCCCTAAAAGGGTATATAATATTCAAGGTGCACATTGGGTCATTCAGAATAACTTCACACACACCCGCTACTGTGTATTTTCAAGTCTAATTCTGTCACTAAACCCATACCTGTCACCCAGCGCCTAAATACTAGGCCTCAAATTTATATCCTGCTAAATCTCTCGTTACCGCTGTCCTGTTGTAGCTGGGAAAGTTATTTAGTGTCCGTCAAAGCACATTTTTTGTTCTGGGTTGAAGTACAATTCCCAATTTAGCAATTTCATAATTTAGTGGTTTCTGCTATATCAGAGCTATTTGAAATCTATCCCTAAAAGGGTATATAATATTCAAGGTGCACATTGGGTCATTCAGAATAACTTCACACACACCCGCTACTGTGTATTTTCAAGTCTAATTCTGTCACTAAACCCATACCTGTCACCCAGCGCCTAAATACTAGGCCTCAAATTTATATCCTGCTAAATCTCTCGTTACCGCTGTCCTGTTGTAGCTGGGAAAGTTATTTAGTGTCCGTCAAAGCACATTTTTTCTTCTGGGTTGAAATACAATTCCCAATTTAGCAATTTCATAATTTAGTGGTTTCTGCTATATCAGAGCTATTTGAAATCTATCCCTAAAAGGGTAGATCATATTGAAGGTGCACATAGGGTCATTCAGAATAACTTCACACACACCCGCTACTGTGTATTTCCAAGTCTAATTCTGTCACTAAACCCATACCTGTCACCCAGCGCCTAAATACTAGGCCTCAAATTTATATCCCGCTAAATCTCTCGTTACCGCTGTCCTGTTGTAGCTGGGAAAGTTATTTAGTGTCCGTCAAAGCACATTTTTTGTTCTGGGTTGAAGTACAATTCCCAATTTAGCAATTTCATAATTTAGTGGTTTCTGCTATATCAGAGCTATTTGAAATCTATCCCTAAAAGGGTATATAATATTCAAGGTGCACATTGGGTCATTCAGAATAACTTCACACACACCCGCTACTGTGTATTTCCAAGTCTAATTCTGTCACTAAACCCATACCTGTCACCCAGCGCCTAAATACTAGGCCTCAAATTTATATCCTGCTAAATCTCTCGTTACCGCTGTACTGTTGTTGCTTGGAAAGATATTTAGTGTCCGTCAAAGCACATTTTTTGTTCTGGGTTGAAGTACAATTCCCAATTTAGCAATTTCATAATTTAGTGGTTTCTGCTATATCAGAGCTATTTGAAATCTATCCCTAAAAGGGTATATAATATTCAAGGTGCACATTGGGTCATTCAGAATAACTTCACACACACCCGCTACTGTGTATTTTCAAGTCTAATTCTGTCACTAAACCCATACCTGTCACCCAGCGCCTAAATACTAGGCCTCAAATTTATATCCTGCTAAATCTCTCGTTACCGCTGTCCTGTTGTAGCTGGGAAAGTTATTTAGTGTCCGTCAAAGCACATTTTTTCTTCTGGGTTGAAATACAATTCCCAATTTAGCAATTTCATAATTTAGTGGTTTCTGCTATATCAGAGCTATTTGAAATCTATACCTAAAAGGGTAGATCATATTGAAGGTGCACATAGGGTCATTCAGAATAACTTCACACACACCCGCTACTGTGTATTTCCAAGTCTAATTCTGTCACTAAACCCATACCTGTCACCCAGCGCCTAAATACTAGGCCTCAAATTTATATCCCGCTAAATCTCTCGTTACCGCTGTCCTGTTGTAGCTGGGAAAGTTATTTAGTGTCCGTCAAAGCACATTTTTTGTTCTGGGTTGAAGTACAATTCCCAATTTAGCAATTTCATAATTTAGTGGTTTCTGCTATATCAGAGCTATTTGAAATCTATCCCTAAAAGGGTATATAATATTCAAGGTGCACATTGGGTCATTCAGAATAACTTCACACACACCCGCTACTGTGTATTTTCAAGTCTAATTCTGTCACTAAACCCATACCTGTCACCCAGCGCCTAAATACTAGGCCTCAAATTTATATCCTGCTAAATCTCTCGTTACCGCTGTCCTGTTGTAGCTGGGAAAGTTATTTAGTGTCCGTCAAAGCACATTTTTTGTTCTGGGTTGAAGTACAATTCCCAATTTAGCAATTTCATAATTTAGTGGTTTCTGCTATATCAGAGCTATTTGAAATCTATCCCTAAAAGGGTATATAATATTCAAGGTGCACATTGGGTCATTCAGAATAACTTCACACACACCCGCTACTGTGTATTTTCAAGTCTAATTCTGTCACTAAACCCATACCTGTCACCCAGCGCCTAAATACTAGGCCTCAAATTTATATCCTGCTAAATCTCTCGTTACCGCTGTCCTGTTGTAGCTGGGAAAGTTATTTAGTGTCCGTCAAAGCACATTTTTTCTTCTGGGTTGAAATACAATTCCCAATTTAGCAATTTCATAATTTAGTGGTTTCTGCTATATCAGAGCTATTTGAAATCTATCCCTAAAAGGGTAGATCATATTGAAGGTGCACATAGGGTCATTCAGAATAACTTCACACACACCCGCTACTGTGTATTTCCAAGTCTAATTCTGTCACTAAACCCATACCTGTCACCCAGCGCCTAAATACTAGGCCTCAAATTTATATCCCGCTAAATCTCTCGTTACCGCTGTCCTGTTGTAGCTGGGAAAGTTATTTAGTGTCCGTCAAAGCACATTTTTTGTTCTGGGTTGAAGTACAATTCCCAATTTAGCAATTTCATAATTTAGTGGTTTCTGCTATATCAGAGCTATTTGAAATCTATCCCTAAAAGGGTATATAATATTCAAGGTGCACATTGGGTCATTCAGAATAACTTCACACACACCCGCTACTGTGTATTTCCAAGTCTAATTCTGTCACTAAACCCATACCTGTCACCCAGCGCCTAAATACTAGGCCTCAAATTTATATCCTGCTAAATCTCTCGTTACCGCTGTACTGTTGTTGCTTGGAAAGATATTTAGTGTCCGTCAAAGCACATTTTTTGTTCTGGGTTGAAGTACAATTCCCAATTTAGCAATTTCATAATTTAGTGGTTTCTGCTATATCAGAGCTATTTGAAATCTATCCCTAAAAGGGTATATAATATTCAAGGTGCACATTGGGTCATTCAGAATAACTTCACACACACCCGCTACTGTGTATTTTCAAGTCTAATTCTGTCACTAAACCCATACCTGTCACCCAGCGCCTAAATACTAGGCCTCAAATTTATATCCTGCTAAATCTCTCGTTACCGCTGTCCTGTTGTAGCTGGGAAAGTTATTTAGTGTCCGTCAAAGCACATTTTTTCTTCTGGGTTGAAATACAATTCCCAATTTAGCAATTTCATAATTTAGTGGTTTCTGCTATATCAGAGCTATTTGAAATCTATACCTAAAAGGGTAGATCATATTGAAGGTGCACATAGGGTCATTCAGAATAACTTCACACACACCCGCTACTGTGTATTTCCAAGTCTAATTCTGTCACTAAACCCATACCTGTCACCCAGCGCCTAAATACTAGGCCTCAAATTTATATCCCGCTAAATCTCTCGTTACCGCTGTCCTGTTGTAGCTGGGAAAGTTATTTAGTGTCCGTCAAAGCACATTTTTTGTTCTGGGTTGAAGTACAATTCCCAATTTAGCAATTTCATAATTTAGTGGTTTCTGCTATATCAGAGCTATTTGAAATCTATCCCTAAAAGGGTATATAATATTCAAGGTGCACATTGGGTCATTCAGAATAACTTCACACACACCCGCTACTGTGTATTTCCAAGTCTAATTCTGTCACTAAACCCATACCTGTCACCCAGCGCCTAAATACTAGGCCTCAAATTTATATCCCGCTGAATTTGAATACAATACATTGGGCCAAATAATATATTTGTTGTTGTGGTGAACCATAACAATGAGAAAAACATCTAGTAAGGGACGCGGACGTGGACATGGTCGTGGTGGTGTTAGTGGACCCTCTGGTGCTGGGAGAGGACGTGGCCGTTCTGCCACATCCACACGTCCTAGTGTACCAACTACCTCAGGTCCCAGTAGCCGCCAGAATTTACAGCGATATATGGTGGGGCCCAATGCCGTTCTAAGGATGGTAAGGCCTGAGCAGGTACAGGCATTAGTCAATTGGGTGGCCGACAGTGGATCCAGCACGTTCACATTATCTCCCACCCAGTCTTCTGCAGAAAGCGCACAGATGGCGCCTGAAAACCAACCCCATCAGTCTGTCACATCACCCCCATGCATACCAGGGAAACTGTCTCAGCCTCAAGTTATGCAGCAGTCTCTTATGCTGTTTGAAGACTCCGCTGGCAGGGTTTCCCAAGGGCATCCACCTAGCCCTTCCCCAGCGGTGAAAGACATAGAATGCACTGACGCACAACCACTTATGTTTCCTGATGATGAGGACATGGGAATACCACCTCAGCATGTCTCTGATGATGACGAAACACAGGTGCCAACTGCTGCGTCTTTCTGCAGTGTGCAGACTGAACAGGAGGTCAGGGATCAAGACTGGGTGGAAGACGATGCAGGGGACGATGAGGTCCTAGACCCCACATGGAATGAAGGTCGTGCCACTGACTTTCACAGTTCGGAGGAAGAGGCAGTGGTGAGACCGAGCCAACAGCGTAGCAAAAGAGGGAGCAGTGGGCAAAAGCAGAACACCCGCCGCCAAGAGACTCCGCCTGCTACTGACCGCCGCCATCTGGGACCGAGCACCCCAAAGGCAGCTTCAAGGAGTTCCCTGGCATGGCACTTCTTCAAACAATGTGCTGACGACAAGACCCGAGTGGTTTGCACGCTGTGCCATCAGAGCCTGAAGCGAGGCATTAACGTTCTGAACCTGAGCACAACCTGCATGACCAGGCACCTGCATGCAAAGCATGAACTGCAGTGGAGTAAACACCTTAAAACCAAGGAAGTCACTCAGGCTCCCCCTGCTACCTCTTCTGCTGCTGCCGCCTCGGCCTATTCTGCTGCTGCCGCCTCGGCCTCTTCCTCCGCCTCTGGAGGAACGTTGGCACCTGCCGCCCAGCAAACAGGGGATGTACCACCAACACCACCACCACCACCTCCGTCACCAAGCGTCTCAACCATGTCACACGCCAGCGTTCAGCTCTCCATCTCACAAACATTTGATAGAAAGCGTAAATTCCCACCTAGCCACCCTCGATCCCTGGCCCTGAATGCCAGCATTTCTAAACTACTGGCCTATGAAATGCTGTCATTTAGGCTGGTGGACACAGACAGCTTCAAACAGCTCATGTCGCTTGCTGTCCCACAGTATGTTGTTCCCAGCCGGCACTACTTCTCCAAGAGAGCCGTGCCTTCCCTGCACAACCAAGTATCCGATAAAATCAAGTGTGCACTGCGCAACGCCATCTGTAGCAAGGTCCACCTAACCACAGATACGTGGACCAGTAAGCACGGCCAGGGACGCTATATCTCCCTAACTGCACACTGGGTAAATGTAGTGGCAGCTGGGCCCCAGGCGGAGAGCTGTTTGGCGCACGTCCTTCCGCCGCCAAGGATCGCAGGGCAACATTCTTTGCCTCCTGTTGCCACCTCCTCCTTCTCGGCTTCCTCCTCCTCTTCTTCCACCTGCTCATCCAGTCAGCCACACACCTTCACCACCAACTTCAGCACAGCCCGGGGTAAACGTCAGCAGGCCATTCTGAAACTCATATGTTTGGGGGACAGGCCCCACACCGCACAGGAGTTGTGGCGGGGTATTGAACAACAGACCGACGAGTGGTTGCTGCCGGTGAGCCTCAAGCCCGGCCTGGTGGTGTGTGATAATGGGCGAAATCTCGTTGCAGCTCTGGGACTAGCCAATTTGACGCACATCCCTTGCTTGGCGCATGTGCTGAATTTGGTGGTGCAGAAGTTCATTCACAACTACCCCGACATGTCAGAGCTGCTGCATAAAGTGCGGGCCGTCTGTTCGCGCTTCCGGCGTTCACATCCTGCCGCTGCTCGCCTGTCTGCGCTACAGCGTAACTTCGGCCTTCCCGCTCACCGCCTCATATGCGACGTGCCCACCAGGTGGAACTCCACCTTGCACATGCTGGACAGACTGTGCGAGCAGCAGCAGGCCATAGTGGAGTTTCAGCTGCAGCACGCACGGGTCAGTCGCACTACAGAACAGCACCACTTCACCACCAATGACTGGGCCTCCATGCGAGACCTGTGTGCCCTGTTGCGCTGTTTCGAGTACTCCACCAACATGGCCAGTGGCGATGACACCGTTATCAGCGTTACAATACCACTTCTATGTCTCCTTGAGAAAACACTTAGGGCGATGATGGAAGAGGAGGTGGCCCAGGAGGAGGAGGAGGAGGAGGAAGAGGGGTCATTTTTAGCACTTTCAGGCCAGTCTCTTCGAAGTGACTCAGAGGGAGGTTTTTGGCAACAGCAGAGGCCAGGTACAAATGTGGCCAGCCAGGGCCCACTACTGGAGGACGAGGAGGACGAGGATGAGGAGGAGGTGGAGGAGGATGAGGATGAAGCATGGTCACAGCGGGGTGGCACCCAACGCAGCTCGGGTCCATCACTGGTGCGTGGCTGGGGGGAAAGGCAGGACGATGACGATACGCCTCCCACAGAGGACAGCTTGTCCTTACCCCTGGGCAGCCTGGCACACATGAGCGACTACATGCTGCAGTGCCTGCGCAACGACAGCAGAGTTGCCCACATTTTAACCTGTGCGGACTACTGGGTTGCCACCCTGCTGGATCCACGCTACAAAGACAATGTGCCCACCTTACTTCCTGCACTGGAGCGTGATAGGAAGATGCGCGAGTACAAGCGCACGTTGGTAGACGCGCTACTGAGAGCATTCCCAAATGTCACAGGGGAACAAGTGGAAGCCCAAGGCCAAGGCAGAGGAGGAGCAAGAGGTCGCCAAGGCAGCTGTGTCACGGCCAGCTCCTCTGAGGGCAGGGTTAGCATGGCAGAGATGTGGAAAACTTTTGTCAACACGCCACAGCTAACTGCACCACCACCTGATACGCAACGTGTTAGCAGGAGGCAACATTTCACTAACATGGTGGAACAGTACGTGTGCACACCCCTCCACGTACTGACTGATGGTTCGGCCCCATTCAACTTCTGGGTCTCTAAATTGTCCACGTGGCCAGAGCTAGCCTTTTATGCCTTGGAGGTGCTGGCCTGCCCGGCAGCCAGCGTTTTGTCTGAACGTGTATTCAGCACGGCAGGGGGCGTCATTACAGACAAACGCAGCCGCCTGTCTACAGCCAATGTGGACAAGCTGACGTTCATAAAAATGAACCAGGCATGGATCCCACAGGACCTGTCCGTCCCTTGTCCAGATTAGACATTAACTACCTCCCCATAACCATATATTATTGGACTCCAGGGCACTTCCTCATTCAATTCTATTTTTATTTTCATTTTACCATTATATTGCAAGGCTACCCAAAGTTGAATGAACCTCTCCTCTGCCTGTGTGCTAGGCCTAAATATATGCCAATGGATTGTTGCAGTGGTGGCTGACGTGAAGCCTCATTCTCTGCTATGACATGCAGACTGATTCTCTGGTGACATGAAGCCAGATTGTCTGTTACGGGACCTCTCTCCTCTGCCTGGGTGCTGGGCCTGAATTTATGACAATGGACTGTTGCAGTGGTGGGTGACGTGAAGCCTGATTCTCTGCTATGACATGCAGACTGATTCTCTGGTGACATGAAGCCAGATCCTCTGTTACGGGACCTCTCTCCTCTGCCTGGGTGCTGGGCCTAAATTTATGAAAATGGACTGTTGCAGTGGTGGGTGACGTGAAGCCTGATTCTCTGCTATGACATGCAGACTGATTCTCTGGTGACATGAAGCCAGATCCTCTGTTACGGGACCTCTCTCCTCTGCCTGGGTGCTGGGCCTAAATATCTGACAATGGACTGTTGCATTGGTGGCTGACGTGAAGCCTGATTCTCTGCTATGACATGCAGACTAATTCTCTGCTGACATGAAGCCAGATTGTCTGTTACGGGACCTCTCTCCTCTGCCTGTGTGCTAGGCCTAAATATATGCCAATGGATTGTTGCAGTGGTGGCTGACGTGAAGCCTGATTCTCTGCTATGACATGCAGACTGATTCTCTGGTGACATGAAGCCAGATCCTCTGTTACGGGACCTCTCTCCTCTGCCTGGGTGCTGGGCCTAAATATATGAAAATGGACTGTTGCAGTGGTGGGTGACGTGAAGCCTGATTCTCTGCTATGACATGCAGACTGATTCTCTGGTGACATGAAGCCAGATCCTCTGTTACGGGACCTCTCTCCTCTGCCTGGGTGCTGGGCCTAAATTTATGAAAATGGACTGTTGCAGTGGTGGGTGACGTGAAGCCTCATTCTCTGCTATGACATGCAGACTGATTCTCTGCTGACATGAAGCCAGATTGTCTGTTACGGGACCTCTCTCCTCTGCCTGTGTGCTAGGCCTAAATATATGCCAATGGATTGTTGCAGTGGTGGCTGACGTGAAGCCTGATTCTCTGCTATGACATGCAGACTGATTCTCTGGTGACATGAAGCCAGATCCTCTGTTACGGGACCTCTCTCCTCTGCCTGGGTGCTGGGCCTAAATATCTGACAATGGACTGTTGCATTGGTGGCTGACGTGAAGCCTGATTCTCTGCTATGACATGCAGACTAATTCTCTGCTGACATGAAGCCAGATTGTCTGTTACGGGACCTCTCTCCTCTGCCTGTGTGCTAGGCCTAAATATATGCCAATGGATTGTTGCAGTGGTGGCTGACGTGAAGCCTGATTCTCTGCTATGACATGCAGACTGATTCTCTGGTGACATGAAGCCAGATCCTCTGTTACGGGACCTCTCTCCTCTGCCTGGGTGCTGGGCCTAAATTTATGAAAATGGACTGTTGCAGTGGTGGGTGACGTGAAGCCTCATTCTCTGCTATGACATGCAGACTGATTCTCTGCTGACATGAAGCCAGATTGTCTGTTACGGGACCTCTCTCCTCTGCCTGGGTGCTGGGCCTGAATTTATGACAATGGACTGTTGCAGTGGTGGCTGACGTGAAGCCTGATTCTCTGCTATGATATGAAGACTGATTCTCTGCTGACATGAAGCCAGATTGTCTGTTACGGGACCTCTCTCCTCTGCCTGGGTGCCGGGGCCTAAATATCTGAGAATGGACTGTTCCAGTGGTGGGTAACGGGAAGCCAGATTCTCTGCTATGATATGAAGACTGATTCTCTGCTGACATGAAGCCAGATTGTCTGTTACGGGACCTCTCTCCTCTGCCTGGGTGCTGGGCCTAAATTTATGAAAATGGACTATTACAGTGGTGGGTGATGTGAAGCCTGATTCTCTGCTATGACATGAAGACTGATTCTCTGCTGACATGAAGCCAGATTGTCTGTTACGGGACCTCTCTCCTCTGCCTGGGTGCCGGGGCCTAAATATCTGAGAATGGACTGTTCCAGTGGTGGGTGACGGGAAGCCAGATTCTCTGCTATGGAACCTCTCTCCAATTGATTTTGGTTAATTTTTATTTATTTAATTTTTATTTTAATTAATTTCCCTATCCACATTTGTTTGCAGGGGATTTACCTACATGTTGCTGCCTTTTGCAGCCCTCTAGCCCTTTCCTGGGCTGTTTTACAGCCGTTTTAGTGCCGAAAAGTTCGGGTCCCCATTGACTTCAATGGGGTTCGGGTTCGGGACGAAGTTCGGATCGGGTTCGGATCCCGAACCCGAACATTTCCGGGATGTTCGGCCGAACTTCTCGAACCCGAACATCCAGGTGTTCGCTCAACTCTACTGATCAGCACCCCCACCGATCAGCTGTTTGAGAAGGCTCCGCACTAATTGTGCAGCTGCGGGAGTGGGGAGCCTGCTGTCAGTGATGGCAGGGATGTTTTTTACTACCCCTACCTTCTCCTTTGCTGTATATGATGCGAAGCTGCAGGAGAGTCGAGAGCAGGGAGGACAGAGTGGTTGCAGTGGCAAAGGTAGGAGTAGTAGTACTCATGGTGGCAGTCCTTACCCTGGCACTCCCCTCCCCAAGCCATGCAGTGCAGTACTTGGATAGTGCACCCTTTTTCCCTCAGGGCACACCCCAGAATTTTAGGGGGTTGCTGCCTGTTTGTGGATGGGGTGCCTGTGATGGTAGGTGGATGAGTAGCAGGGTGCAAGGCAGAAGAACAAGGGTAAGGGGCTGGAGGATGAATGGTGGCATCAACGACCGTTTAGCTAGAATAAATAAAGTCTCTCTTTACTGAGCAGATGTTGGGAGTTGTAGCGAGTACACACAAAGTGGCACAGTTATGAGGTATAGAACACAACAGGATTCTCCCAACTGTTGTACGTAGGAGGTGGCAATGATGTTAGTAGACCCCCTGAGTCTCTCTCCAGGTGCACTTTGCAATCTTCCCATATAAGCAAAGTCATGCAATTACATTCTCATTATCGCGGTGTGGTGGGGACTAGAGTCAATACACTCTTTCCACAAGCAGTAAAGTATATTGCCATAAACGTGCATTAAAAACCAAAGGTCTTTCTTTCTCTTATGGGTAGTCTCTCAGTTCAGTTGCTCCCTGGCAGATTTTATTCTCATGGTAGAAAGTGAGGTGGGGTCAGCCCATCTCCTGGCAACCTAACCAAGACGGCCAATGACTACTGTATATACAGACCAGGAAGATCTCTGAGAGGGCAGGGTGTGGGTGCAAGCTTCTGGGTCTTAGCAGACCCCAATCAGCACTGTAGTGAGACTTTACAGCATTGAAAAGCCTCTGGGGGCTGTACACATACTTTCCATTATCCAACTTTAAGGGAACCGTTCACAATGAACATGAACATTTCAGCTGCAGATAGCATATTATCAAAGGCTTGAGCCCCAGATGTTTTGTACAGTACCTGAGATGTTGTGGCCATAGTTGAATAATTACAGCGGGGCACAGGAGCCCATAGCTCCCATGCCCTGCCGCCTACTCTCACAGGCTTATGATAGACTAGAACAGTGCAGGTAGTCGCTAACTAACACCTAGACTCAGGCGGAGCAACGACGATCATACATGCCTGCACTAAGATGCAGGTGGCGCATTGACTTCAGTGCACTGCCTGAGTCCAGAGGCCAGCAGCTCTGACCGCAGTGTAACTGACATTGGGGGGCTCTGTAAGTGCTGGGGGCTCTAAAAGGGGCATTGCATGTACTGGGGGCCCTATGTATGGGGGGGCACTAAAAGGGACATCATACCTTCTGGGGGCAGTACTTCAGGGGCTTTATAACTACAGTGGTCTCAGTGAGTACTGGGGGCACTAAGTGAGGCATTATACCTTCTGAGGGCACTATCCTCCAGTTGGAAAAACCTCAAAAGTTTACAGACAAGTTTTACAATAGACGAGCTTGCCAGCCTGGTGTTATGTATCACCATCCATAAAGCCCAGTAGCCCAGAAAAACAAGTACTTTGCAGGTTCTGGAGGTTTCCAAGAAGAATAAAAAGTTTGATATGCCTTAAAAAAATACAGATTGTTAAATGATTTTAAGAAATTGTTGGATGGTTAAAGGAAGGAGATGGATCAAAAATGGTGTAAAGGAAAATTGGGCTAAGCTGCCCATATTAACCAATCATATTCCACCTTTCATTTTCTAAAGAAAAATCTTATTGGTTGCTGTGGGCAATTAAGCCAATTTTCCTTTACATCAGTTTTGATAAATATACCCCGAAGCGAATGTCCCTGCACCAAATTTATCATCCAGTCTAAGCCACTGTAATAAATGGGGAGCATGTCTGATGGGGTCCATGGGCAGGTTTACAGCACCTACTCCACTGTGTTTGTGCTTTTTTATTTGTTCTGTTTTTTATTACATTGTTTAACCTTAATTGGATTTTTCGGCTGTGTCACAGACACCACACGACCTTGTCGCATGGTCATACCCTTGGACTCTCCCTAACTGTGTTGATAACTGTTCATGCTCATATATTATAAGTAGAAGTTGGCAGAGTCAGAAGCACTCACAGCGGTTCACTAGGAAGAAAGAAAAGCCATATTCACTATATGTACAGTACTTCAATAAATTATTGATACTCAGAAACCTTAAGACATCATTACTAAGTGGAGAACACACTAGCCACCTGCTTTTTCCTCTCCACATAATGACACATGGTTCTCGGGTAGCACCTCTGCAGTGGCACAGTGAAATTGCCTCATGAGAGGGAAAGGGTTAAATGACGCCAAAGCCATATGACATGTATATGGAAAAATACATGATCAATAATCATCAACATTGTCTGCTGGCGACATACAATACTTTTGGTGTGTTAATAATTTATTTAGCCACTAGATGGCAGCACTACCATGTGAAATCCCATATGAATTTTCTCACTGCAGCATTATATAACATAACAAAGATCTATAGGCATATGATTTGACATTTTGTCTGTCTCGTTGTGACAGTCAGGTGCCAATGTTCTGTCCACTTGAAATGTATATGTTCCCATCTGTACAATCTAATATGCACATGTACTGAGCAGTATTGTATTTGTGGACATAGCTGAGCATATACTGTATTTATACACTATATGGAGAAAAGTATTGGGGCACACCTCTTCATCATTGGATAGGGTGTTTCATTCATTCCCATTGCCACAGGTGTATAAAATCCAGCCCCTAGCCATATAGTCTTGCTTTTCAAACATTTTTTGAAAGAATGGGTCATTCTAAAGAACTCACTGAAATAGTGTGTGGTACTGTGATAGGATGTCAAGTGAAATGACAGAGTGGGGTCACCCAAGTTCTGAGGTGCTTAGGGCAAAAAAGTCACCCAGAGCCCTGACCTCAACCCCATCGAACACCTTTGGGATGAACTAGGCCCTCTCATCCGACATCAGCGGCTGACCTTACAAATGCTTTTCTGCATTAATTTATTAGTGATGATTCGGCTCATACCTCTACTTACAAATATGATTCGGTAACACCGGTAAATAGCATTTTCCACAAGTGGCCAGATTAACACGGCCGCAGGGCTCGCATGAAAATGATAATCGTACGCATGCACTGTTACTGTACGTACAATACCTTGCAAAAGTATTCACCCCCTTGACCTTTTTTTGGTATTTTGGTGCCTCACAACCTGGAATTATCATGGATTGTTTTAGGATTTGTAGCATTTAATTTACGGAACATGCCCACAACTATGAAGATGTTTTTTTTTATTGTGAAGCAAACAACAAAGGGACAAAATAACAGAAAAAGTCAATGTGCATAACTATTCACTCCCCTAAAGTCAATACTTTGTAGAGCCACCTTTTGTGGCAATCACAGCTCCAAGTCGCTTTGGATAAGTCTCTAGGAGCTTGTCACATCTTACCTACTAGGATTTTTGCCTATTCCTCCTTGCAGAACTGCTCCAGATCCTTCAAGTTGGATGGTTTGTGCTTGTGAACAGCAATCTTTAAGTCTGACCACAGATTTTCTATTGGATTGAGATCTAGGCTTTGACTAGGCCATTCCAACACATTTACATGTTTCCCCTTAAACCACTCAAGTGTTGATTTAGCAGTGTGTTTGGGGTCATTGTCCTGCTGGAAGGTGAACCTTCGCCCTAGTCTCAAATCACGCACAGGTGGTATAGGTTTTGCTCAAGAATATCCCTGTATTTAGCACCATCCATCTTTGCCTCAACCCTGACCAGTTTCCCAGTCCCAGCTGCTGAAAAACATCCCACAGCATGATGCTGCCACCTCCATGTTTCACTGTGGGGATGATGTTCTTTGGGTGATGTGACGTGTTGGGTTTGAACCAGACATAGCGTTTTTTATGATGGCCGAAAAGTTTACATTTTAGTCTCATCAGACCAGAGCACCTTCCTCCATACATTTTGGGAGTCTCCCACATGCCTTACAGCAATCTCACAACGAGCCCTTTTGTTTTTTTGCTGAAAGTAATGGCTTTCTTGTGGCCACTCTGCCATAAAGCCCAACTCTATGGGGCGTACAGGCTTATTGTCCTCCTATGTACAGATACTCCAGTCTCTGCTGTGGAACTCTGCAGCTCCTATAGGGTTATCTTAGGTCTCTGTGCTGCCTCTTTGATTAATGCCCCTCCTTGCCCAGTCTGTGAGTTTTGGTGGGCGGCTGTCTCTTGGCAGGTTTGCTGTTGTGCCATGTTCTTTCCATTTGGTGCTCCTGGGGATCATCAAAGATTTGGATTTTTTTTATAACCTAACCCTGACTTGTACTTCTCAACAACATTGTCGCTTACTTGTTTGGAGACTTCCTTGGTCTTCATGGCAGTATTTGGTTAGTGATGCCTCTTGCTTAGGTGTTGTAGCCTCTGGGACCTTTCAAAAAAGGTGTGTATATGTAATGACAGATCATGTGACACTTAGATTGCACACAGGTGGACATCATTTCACTAATTATGTGACTTCTGAAGGTAATTGGTTGCACCAGAGCTTTTTTGGGGCTTCCTAACAAAGGGGGTGAATACATACGCACATGCCCATTTTCTGTTTTCTATTTATAAACAATTGTTTTATTTATATATTTTTCTCATTTCACTTCACCAATCTTAGGCTAGTTTCACACTAGCAGCAGGGGACTCCGGCAGGCTGTTCCGGCGGGTGAACAGCCTGTCGTATCCGTCCTGTCGCTAGTTCACATGTGACCCCGGACTGACGCTCCGTCCCCATTGACTATAATAGGGGCGGGGGCGGAGTTCCGGTGGCGGAACAGCAGCACAAGGCGAGAGGCAGCCAGACTAAAAGTACTGCATGCAGTCTCATCTCAGATCTTACTCCTCATGAAACTGCTTTAGACTCTGGACCAAAAACCATGAGGGGAATATGCAGTTTTAAAATACACACCCACTGGTTAAAAAAAAAAAAACGTACAAAAAAGGTGTCAAACTGCACAAAAAAACACAGCTTCATTGGAGGTAGATTATTCAAAATCCGCCATGTGAAAGGAACCTCATGTGGTGGAAAGATTTGATAAGATCCCACTTTGCCCAGCGGCCTTCCCTATTGCCTTGCAGTTACTGCTCAATCTATATTAGGCGATTCTGAATGAGCACAGACTTTTGTGATAATGTCCCAGCATTATCAAATAAGAACAAGCCTGGAGCGAAGAAACATTTCCAGGAAGAAATCTAGAAAAGGAATCAGCCAATTCATGAACCGGAGAATATACAGATGCAAAGCCATATTTATAGAGCTCACAACGAGCTGCATGTACGATGTCTGATTATGGATTTTCTTTCTTTACTGCAGCCTCGCCATGAAGCCGTTTGTAGGATTTACAGCACAGGAGGGAAATGAGAAAAGTGTAACACGGAGATATTCTCCCTTAGTAAATGTGGGATTTTGTACATAATAGTAATTTTTTTGCTCTGTTTGATTTTTATGTATGAATTTATTATGTTTGGTTGTGAGCTTTAAACATAGGCATAAGTTATTACCTTTAGCTGCTGTTCGTCCCCATGAAAATAGAGTTCGGTCTGCAGCATGTTATAGAGCAGAAGCAGCTGAGCAGAGGTTTGTTGGCAAAAGATTATACACAACTTGTCATTTATTCATTTAATTCTCTGCTCCTTCTGTGCTTAAGAGTCATGTGGGTGGTCCTGTTGGTGATTGATTATATTCAGATCCAGTGGAGGTCCGACACGCAGGACCCCAGCTGATCATCTGTTTGAGGAGGCCATGGTGCTTCAGTGAATGCCGTGGTCTCTTCTTAGCCCAGTGACTAGAGATGAGCGAAGTTCTGAAAAATTCAATTCCGCTGCTTAGCCGAAATTCGATTTGGGGCAAATTACTTTGTATGTAGCAGGCAAAATGATGTGAATGGTGATTGTGCCTCCCCCGTCATTGAACCCCTCAGATGTCGTGTCCATCGCTGATCACGCCATCTGAGAGTACAATTTTGGCCTTTTAGGGGTTAATCAGGGTAAAAAAATACTCACCCTATCCATTTGCTCAAGTAGAGGCCATCGCAGCCATCTTGATTGTGCACTGTGTGAGATTCACGGACATGGTGATGTCATCACTGATAATATCAGCGCGCCAGCGTGGTGATGCAATATGTCACCCCGCGTAAATGTGATATGGCCTCTTTGTGCGCAAATGGATGGGTTTTTATTTTGCCCTGATTAACCCCTGGAAGGCCAAAATGGTAGCCTCAGATGCTGTGATGAATGCCATTACAGGAAAGATTCATCACCACGAAGTGCAAGGAAATTCGGCTTTGAGGAGAATTGTGTTTTTCCTGAAATTCGGATCGAAGTTCATTGGTCCCATGGTCTAGGTACAGCTCAGTCCCATTCAAATGAATGAGGCTGAGCTGTGATACCAAGCACACTCCCTATCCAATGGACGGCTCTGTGCTTGGTAAGCTGCGAGAAGGCCTCCTTATCTGATTGGGTGTCGGACCCTGCCGATCTGATATTTATGACCTATACTGAGGATAGGTCATCAGTATCTGAATCTCAAGCATACAGGCAAGACAGTCATTGAATAGGATCGCCAAGCAGTTATGAATCATTTTCCATAAAACTATATAGCAGTCTGCTCAGCTTCTCCTGCTCCATAGCATGTTTCCTGCAGCTTGCGCCGTATTTCGTGGTGACAGGTTCTCTTTTAGTTCTGCTCCATTTGGACAAATTTATGAGAAATGACTGAGGTTTTGTTAAATTGTCTATTGAAACTGAGGTAGTCTGAAATCCCTGAAGTAGTCTGAAGTTCTATTTCCTGCTTTACCATACCACCTTGCTTTACACAGCAGCTCTGCTTATTAAAGGGGTTATCCAGCTTCAGCAGGACACTGGACTTCAGTTGTTACACTTGAACTACGGGAAATGAGGAATATTTTTTTTTTATCTACAGCATATATTATTTATCTATATATTTATTGTCTTACTAATAAGGGAAGATGGCATGCACCAAGCTAGAGCTGTTGTATGCACACTGGTTTTTGTGTTGTTTTTTGCAAAATATGCTGCAGGTTTGCAAAAATAAGTAAAAATGCAAATAAAAGTAAATTCATAATATTTTTCAGAGCAGATGAAATCTTTATTAGACTATTTTATTAGCTCACCACAAGATCATCAGGGGGTCAGTAAATGGAAAACCGATTTCTGTTAAACCAAGGATAGAATGAGATCACACAGGGCAGATTATTCGCAGAAGATTTTCTGCTGCAGATATTGCCATGATTGCAAAGGGTACATTGTAACGGGTAATATCCACAGTGGATATCCGCAGCATAAATTGACATCATGCAGATTTAAAATCCACACTGGAGGTCAAATTTTTCACAGTGTATAGATGAGATTTTTTGAAATCTCACCCATTTTTACTTTTAGTGTAAATCGCTGTGGATTTGACGCACAAAAATCGATGGTAGCAAATTTGCAGCTTGTGCATCCTGTGTGGACTTCCCCTTTAAAGGGTTTTCCTATGGCATATCCACACAGTATACTGTGCCATAAATGACTGAAGGATGTAGGTCCCTCCTCCTGCATCTATCAAGAGAACAGTGTTTAGCATGGATATGTTATGGAAGCGGATGCGCATCCGCTGTGTCACTTGAACAGACTTGGCTTGGGGCTACTCCTAATTTATTATTTAGGGGCCGTCCTGGTCTTTACCTCTAAACAGGGGAACAACCAGGTAACTATCTCTTTGAGTATTTCAGTGGCTGCTGACTCACAAAAGTTGAGACACACCGATGCAGGGCAGCAAGGAATCAAGCAAAACCATAGACAGTGGACGACCCAAGGTCAGCGCGGGCAGCGTTCATATTATCCAGTAAAGGTTAGGGCGGGCAGCACAGGGTCAATATGAGGAATAGGCAGAGGTCAGGTCAGGCAGAAAAGGGTCAAATCCAGTAAACAGGCACGGGTTGTTACACAGGCAAATGAACAATAGAATGGCCCACCTTCACAGGAAACTAGTAACTAGAACCTGTTGCTCAGGCAGGGTGCCTTAAATGCCCTAAGAAGACTAGTCATAGACTGGGCAGATTAAACCACGTGCTGGCCCTTTAAAAACTGGAAGAAGTGTGTGCACTCTATAGGCAGATAGAGGCGTTGCAGGCCAAGGGCAGATGGCAGTCGATGGAGCAGCGAGACGCCAGTGGGCACAGGCCACCAGAGCGCATAAGCAGGGACTTGAGTTAGCACTTCCGCAGCCATACCTGCTGGGAACAGGAATATGGCAGTGTCCATGGACCACTGGCATCACAGGTTATTTCTCCACTCGGTAACAGTACACCATATGGGGAGTATTGCAGAAGGCATCATCCAAAGTAAGACTGTACTTGCTGTTAATGCACTTTTGTATAAGCTCCCAATCGGGACCCCCAAAACATCACTCTTGTAGGATTTCAGTATACCTTATGATGCATTCTGGGATGTTGAGCTAAAACCTAGCTGAGAGAATATAATATTTTTTATGTTAAAACATAGTGGTTTAACCATTGTATTCTTATGAAAGTTTAATTAAGAGACTATTTAAGGCCTACTTTCATATACTGTATGTAGATATAAAAAACAGAATGAATTGATGTCTTAGTCATTGTCTAGGCCCTTGCAGTCCATATTAATAATAGATTCAAGATATAATAACTACATGCAGTCTGCATTTTAGCAATATTACCATCCAAATGTACTCATTCAGTACTCATTCTGGGAACCCTGAATAGTAAATCAATATTCAGAACATAATTATAAGGTTAAAGGAAACAATAAATCAAGAAAATTAGCAACAGAATACATTTTATTGTGAAAACTTGTGTCATATCACTGTTTGCATTTAGCCTTTGATAGTAATTACTGTCTGTAAGGTTATGCAAATCAAAGAACCAGCATGTTCCACTAAGATTTGGAGATAATCAAATTTTCAAGCAACTAGCTCTAATTTGTGGCATGTGGAAGGGACATAAAAGTCAGATTGAAAAGATACTATTTTTAGCCACATGAAACCTCAAATATCGTATCAAGTCATGTGGGATTATTCTGCGGTGCCTCCTGTTCATTGACATGCCAGTTATGGCCACTTGGCAGAATCCTTGAACCGAGAGACCTGGGCTTATAACTCCAGCATAGCGCTACATTCCTAAGCCTAGATATCAGCACAGTTTAACATTGTGTGTCTTGGTTGTTGGGAGAACAACGATGAACTGGAATGAAAGCAAGAGGTGAACCTCTGTACGGATGGACGGTCTGATTACAAGAATGGCTTGTAGTGATCTATTCTCTAGTGAAACTGGACGTCACATCCCAAACCTAGGGTAGCAAACAATGTCCAAACAAACGTCAGAAGACGTTTACATGAAATTGGGATATAAGACATAAGTCCTGGGGCGGGTGTTCCATTGACCTCACGCCACCACTCTCAAAGACTATCTTGGTGCACAGCAAGACAGCAGTGGAGGCTGTAATTGAGGTCTCTCCTCTTCAATGCTTTTGCCTTGGATGCAATGATAGCCAGAGATTGGTCTGGATACTACGTGGGCAACGCTAAGGAAAGGAGTGTTGAGGAGTGTATATAGCTGGTGTAGAAAGGCACAAGGGACCATCATAGATGTAAGATATGTGTCACCTAGGTTCCTCGACTCGGTGAAGTAGGAGCTAGTAGTGCATATGTCCGCAGCAGTTGCTGATGGACACTTTAGTAGTTAGCATAGCTGTGAAAAGCTAATCCGGGACGGCTCTTACTGGGAGTAGCCATAGTGCTGGGCTGGTGGATACTCCCCACGGTCCAGGCTGGGTTTTGACTGGCTTACAAAAAGTCAGCCAACAGGGTCAGGTGGGGTGTGTGTGATTACCTGGCTGACGGTGGAGCTCTGGATAGTTGGGTGTTTTTTTAGCTGAGTGAAAGCCGGGAAGTCTCTGCCGAGAGAAAGAGGACAAAGCAAGATCCCCCTCCACTCCGTGGGGATTATAGTACTGTGCCTTAATAATACCTGTGTGATGTCACCAGATACGGGACTGAATTGTTTTTTTCTTTAAGTGTCGGCTGGAGTAAGCCGATCATTGCCGCCTGTTGTGTGCCAACAATATAAGACATTTATTACTTTAATTTTCACTGAATAAAGGCTTCTGTGTATTTATCCGAAGGCTACCATTTGGGAAATCCTTACACTGGACAGCCCTTTTAACCCCATCCTAGCCATTGTTTAGTCAGCTTGCCCAAAAAAGTGTTATATTCGAATGCTCAAAAAATCATCTGTACCCAAATGTGGTACCAATAAAAGCTTCAACTCTTCCCGCAAAAAACGAGCCCCTACACAAGACGATTGACATAAGAATAAAAAAAATTGGGCTTTCAGAAAGTATTCTAAGAGAAATAAGTAATGTCACAGCCAGACCCTTATTTCTGATATTTACAGACTCTATACTGACAGGGAATGTCCCACAGGATTGGCGCATAGCAAATGTGGTGCCAATATTCAAAAAGGGTCCAAAAACAACAGTGCCTGCAAACTATAGGCCGGTAAGTTTAACATCTGTTGTGGGTAAACTGTTGAAGGTTTTCTAAGAGATGTTATCTTGGAGTACCTAAGCAAATAACGCCATATCAGCATGGCTTCGTGAGGGATTGATCATGTCAAACTAATTTAACCAGTTTCTATGAGGAGGTAAGTTCTAGACTTGACAGCGGCGAATCAATGGATGTCATATATCTGGACTTCTCCAAAGCATTTGACACTGTACCACATAAAAGGTTAGTATATAAAATGAGAATGCTTGGACTGGGAGAAAATGGCTGTATGTGGGTAAGTAACCGGCTGAGTGATAGAAAACTGAGGGTGGTTATCAACGGTACACACTCAGATTGGGTCACTAGTGGGGTACCTCAGGGGTCAGTATTGGGCACTATTCTCTTCAATATTTTTATTAATGATCTTGTAGAAGGCTTGCACAGTAAAATGTCAATTTTAGCAGATGACACTAAACTGTGTAAAGTAATGGACACGGAAGAGGACAGTATACTGCTACAGATGGATCTGGATAGATTAGAGGCTTCGGCAGATAAGTGGCAGATGAGGTTTGACACTGACAAATGTAAGGTTATGCACATGGGAAGGAATAATGCAAGTCACCAGTACATACTAAATGGTTAAACACTGGGTAACACTGACATGGAAAAGAACCTAGGAATTTTAATAAACAGCAAACTAACCTGCAAAAAAACTGTGTCAGGCAGCTGCGGCCAAGGCCAATAAGATAATGAGTTGCATCAAAAGGGGCATAGATGCCGTGATGAGAACATAGTCCTACCACTTTACAAATGACTAGTCAGACCACACATGGTGTACTGTGTACAGTTCTGGGCTCCTGTGAACAAGGCAGGCATAGCAGAGCTGGATAGGGTTCAGAGGAGGGCAACTAAAGTAATAACTGGAATGGGGGGACTACAGTACCCTGAAAGATTATCAAAATTAGGGTTATTTACTTTAGAAAAAAGACGACTGAGAGGAGATCTAATAACTGTATAAATATATCAGGGGTCAGTACAGAGATCTATCCCATCATCTATTTATCTCCAGGACTGTGGCGAGGGGACATCCTCTGCATCTGGAGGAAAGAAGGTTTGTACAAAAAACATAGAAGAGGATTCTTTATGGTAAGAGCAGTGAGACTATGGAACTCTCTGCCTGAGGAGGTGATGATGGTAAGTTCACAAAAGAGTTAAAGAGGGGCCTGGATGTATTTCTGGAGTGTAATAATATTACAGGCTATAGCTACTAGAGATGGGTTGTTGATCCAGGGAATTATTCTGATTGGAGTCAGGAAGGAATTTTTTTCCCCTTACGTGGGGAAAATTGGCTTCTACCTCACAGTTTTTTTTTTTACATTCCTCTGGATCAACCTGCAGGATAAAGGTCCATTCACACAGTCCGCAAAATGGGTCCGCATCCGTTCCGCAATTTTGCGGAACGGGTGCAGACCCATTCATTTTCAATGTGGCCGGAATGTGCTGTCCGCATTTGGGCATCCGCATTTGCGGATCCGCACTTCCGCATCCATGCTTCCGTTTCCGCAAAAAAATTGAATATGTCCTATTCTATTATAGTGCCAGGCGATGTGCGGTCCGCAAATTGCAGAATGCACATTGCTGTTTCCGTGTTTTGCGGATCCGTAATTTGCGGACGTGTGAATGGACCCTAACAGGCTGAACTGGATGGACAAATGTCTTTTTTTGGCCGTACAAACTATGTTACTATGAGACACAAAAACTTGATTTTTGTTTTTCAAAAATGCTTTGTTATGTAAAACTGAAAAAATAAAAAAAGAACCTATTTGGTATCATCATGTCCATAACAAACCGCTTTTTAAAAATAACACATGATCTATTCTGTCAGGTGAAAGCCATAAAAAATAAAAATGGTGCCAGAACAGCCATTTTTCGGTTACCTTGCCTCACAAAAAGCATAGATTATATGTACCCCTAAATTGTACTAATTAAACTGTCACCTTATCCAATAGTTTACAAAATGAGGTGACTTTTTGGGAGTTTTTACTGTAGGGATGCATCAGGGGGTCTTCAAATGCAACATAGTAACTTAAAATTATCTCAGTGAATTCTGCCCTCCAAAATCCATATGTTGCTCCTTCCCTTCTATGCCCTGCCGGGTGCTTATACAGCAGTTTACTACCACATATGGGATGTTTCTGTAAACTGCAGAATCAGGAGCAGAAGAACAGAAAGGACAGATTCGGCACAAAACTGACCTAAAAGGAACCTACAGACCCCATAGTCTATTTGCACGACTTTTGTCTCCGCTTCAAAAATCCTCCTCTGAGCGGAAACCTAACAGACCCCATTATACTCTTTTGGGTCCGTAGGCTCCATTCAGCTTAGCTATGTGCCGAATCGGTCCTTTCCGTTCTTCTGTTCCTATAATGGAGCAGAAGAATGGAAAGGCTGAACACTGATGTGACCTGAGCTTTACAGGGAAAAATGGCTTAAAATGGAAACTGTAGTGACATTTTGAAATCATATTTGAATAACTTAAGGGGTGTAGTTTCTAAAATGGGGTCCCTTATGAGCCCCACAAAGTGACTTCATAACTGAATTGGTCCTTTAAAAAGCGGGTTTTGGAATTTTCTTAAGAATGTTAAAAATTGCATCTACAATTGAACTCCATCCCAAAAAAATAAAAATAACATTTACAAATTGATGCCAACATAAAGTAGACATATAGGGAATGTATACTATTTTATGAGGTATCACTATCTCGCTTAAAAAAAACCTAAAAATTAGAAAATTGCAAATTTTGGATTACTATAAAAATAAAGGTGAAATATATTGACTCAAATTTACGACTGTCAGGAAGTACAATGTGTCACGAGAAAACATTCTCAGAATGGCTTGGATCAGGATAAGCGAAAAATAAGGATAAGGAAAACTAGCCTGGGGCAGAAGGGGGTTCATGGTGGATTCTCAAGGCAAGGTAATGTGTAAGGGCTCTTTTACACAAGGCAGTGATCAGGATCAAACCATAGATCATTGTGCTGGAGTACAGCTGCAAGCATTTGCATGCAGCATTAATCTGCTTTCTATGGGGATGAACAATCCTGCCTCGATCATTTATTCCCATACTGTTTCATGTTATTTTAGGTGCTGCCTTAAAGATGTGATCATCCAGGGAGTGGTGGCCTTTACACAGCACAGTTATCGAGAACAAACATTTGTATGATAGGTATATAGTTACATAGGTTAAAAAAGACATAGGTCCATCAAGTTCACCTTTCTCAGATCGATTATACATCGTTTATTGTTAGATTAATTATGACTGCCAATGCTGTTTGCTTTTAGGCCTCATGCACACAAACGTATTTTCTTTCCGTGTTTGTTCCGTTTTTTGGGCGGACCATATGCAGAACCATTCATTTTTTAATTGGTCTGGACAAAAAAAACGGAAGGTACGCCATGTGCATTCTGTTTCCGTATGTCCGTATTTCAGTTCCGCAAAAAAATAGAACATGTCATATTATTGTCCGCATTACGGACAAGGATAGTACTGTTCTATTAGAGCCCAGCTGTTC
Organism: Bufo gargarizans; assembly: GCF_014858855.1. NCBI lineage: Eukaryota > Metazoa > Chordata > Amphibia > Anura > Bufonidae > Bufo > Bufo gargarizans. The sequence goes on from NC_058082.1 coordinate 414,733,231, forward strand.
TGTTCTGCAAAATACGGAATGTGCACGGACGTCATCCATATTGCGGATCCGTTTTTGCGGACTGCAAAATACATATGGTCGTGTGCATGAGGCCTTAGAAGACCAGCTAGCCTTTTTTTAAATGCTGAAATAGTATCTGCCATTATTACCTCCTGGGGTAATTCCATGCCATGACTACATTAACTATAAAGAATCCTTTCCTATATTGATGTCTATATCTCCTTTCCTCCATATGAGTGATCACACATTTATTTGTAAGTTTTTTTTAACCCTCTCATTATATATCTTCCATCCCATTTAAAAATCTAGCTGCTGGTCTATAAACCCTATCTAGCTCTCCCATATCTTACATAGTATATGGAGTCTAAAAACTGATCCCATATTCAAGATGTGGCCTTACAAGGGATATATAATTGTCCCGATCCTAAACTCGTGTAAAAGGGCCTTTAGTCAATGTCTGGATGTTTGTGGTATAGGCTAGTGATACAGATTTAATGCCTGCTACATGGCATAGGCACCATTTCATACAAATGAACTGCCACAGATCGCTTTGGCATCAATGTAGAGTGTCCCTACTTGTCTAATTTGTTGGGTGGGGGAGGGGGTCTGTGCCTAGTAGTTTTAGGAGAGCATTGCGTCTAGTGCAAATTCAGAAACTGCTACCAGTCTTCCTTAACAACTCCAATTGGTAGGAAGATAAGGCTGTCCCTAGATCATTCACTCAAGGTGAGAAATACTCAGAGTAAGGTATCAAAAAACTAGGAAAAGCTCACCAGAATCAGACCTACCAGTTTGAGCAGCAGAGAGTAGTAGACCAGGAGATATGGATAGTCAAAAGAGTGGATGAGGGATTTATCCAGGAGAATTAGTAACCGATTCAGAAGACAAGGGGTTAAACCAGAAAACTAGCCAAGGTCGGAACACAGAAGGTTAACGAGAAGGTCCTGAGGTACAAAATACAGAAGTGCAACAGTCAGCACCTGAATGAGTAGCAGGATTAAATCCCCTGCTTAGCGCTTTGATTGGACGCTGAGCCAGGATCCTGATTAGTTTGGCTTCCAGGTCAACCAGCTGGGGCTTGACTGGTCAACGTCGCAACCTCCCCAGCAAGGTCATGCACAGTATCTTGGCTGGGTAAACCCCTAACATACAAAGCCCAAAGTTAAAACAGACCTTGCCATAGCTAAAATGTTTATCTTTTTAAATATCTTTTTAAGAAAAAAATACAGGGGATCACAGATCTCATTTAACTTATGGTTCTAGTAAATATGTGTGTGCATGTACTCTTTCTCTTAGCCCCAGTGGGGCTGTGATGTAGTCAGCAATGGCATATTGCACAATACCGAGAAGCTTCCCAACCGTAATATCACACATAACAGGCTTGCAGAAATCCACGCACATGCTTCAAAATCAACCATATTCACATATATGGATTTTCGGTTTCAGAAATGTCTATAGAAACTGTCTACTAGGGGATGCACCTACAGTACACAGCACATTTGCTAGGAGTTTGGGCATTGATCCTCGAAGGAGATGGACAATCGAAGTAGATCATTTTAAAAAAACTTCACAAACGAGAAAAACTCAGTGCCTGTCTCCAGAAATGTTGCCAGTAATTAGCTCTTATTTCTATTAAATGATGAAGCCATGTTTTTTTCTCATTGGCTTCTACATTGGGTAATTCCTGCTTGCCTTACTCAGTGCTATGTGAATGATGAGAGCTGCTGAAGTCTCCCCAAGGATAAAAGGAAGAACGGACCGGCACTCGCTGTTAGTATATAATCTTGTAATTTATTATCACATTCCAGTGACGGCATTTCGGCTTACAATCTGCCTTTATCAGACAGTTTGACAAGATTATATACTAACAGCGAGTGCCAGTCCGTTCTTCCTTTGATCTGCATGGGACGCCTGCCCTGGGACACGCGACCGCCACTCTATCTCCCACAGTGCCGATCGATATATTGTACACATTGAGTCTCCCCAAGGATAGTCTGGGAGGAAGGGTTTAGTTTCTGCCTATTTACATTGGCGCCGGAAGTGAGTGCCAAATGACAATATAACAATCATAAGTCTATATACTGTACTTGATGGCAAAAGGATGTACTGGTTCCCAGCATGGTGGTCACCACATTACAGTGAAAACTAAGCTCAGAGATGCTATGCAGCAGCCTCCAGTTACTGTAAAGGTATATTTGTTTGAGAAAAGTAGTAATAATGTATAAAGGCAAGGGGTATAGACATATTGTGAAGCAAATGTTCCCCAAAAAACTTTGTGTAACTTAGTTATTGGTCATAATTTATTGGAAAAGGCTTGGCTTCATTGAAAGAGCCATGGGTTACGATGCAGCAATATGTGCCACCCAATAGCTGAAGTTTCTGGCCATGCACTGAAATTATCATCCAGCCTGATCCACTGTAATACATTTGGCACATCTTTAGACTACCTGTTTACAGATGCTAGAGAGGACTAGAAAATATATACACAGTTGAGTCACATTATTATGACCAGAGTAACCGCCATGTGCAGCATGGACAGCAGCTAGAGTGAATCAGTGAGGTCCTGGTAGGTTGTCACAGGTATCTGGAGCCATGCTGACTGCAGTGCATCCCACACCTACTGGAAGGTTTGTGGAGGAGGATCCATAGAACGAACATGATGATCGAAGTGGTACACAGATCCTCAAGTCTGAGGAATTAGGGGGCCAGGATAGTATTTGGAAGTCTTGGTGATGCTCTTCCAAACAGTGGGGGACATTTCTAGCTGTGTGACATGTCACATTGTATTGCTGGATGATCCCATCTGCCCCAGTGAAGACAATCAGCATGTATGTGTGTACATGATCTGCAAGGATGGATTCATGCCTAAATGAGTTGAGAATGCCTTCCACATGGATGAGTGGGCCCAGAGAATGCCATGGATACACTCCCCAGACCATAACACTGCCACCACCAGCTTCTTCCAGCATTGGTTGCAGGGTGTTCTCTGAAGTTTCTTACCTCATATGCCAACATCCATCCGTTAGACAAAGCAAAAATGTGACTCATCGGTGAAATCAGCCATTTGCCAATCAGTGGAGGTCCTATTCCGATACGTTGCAAAGATTTAAGCTTTTTCTGCTGATGCCACTACATTAACAGAGGTGCAGTGACCATCCGTCTGCTTTGGAGCCCTTTACGCAGTATGGTTCACTGCATTATGTTTTAGACACAATACTGGTATCCCCATGGTTCATTAAGGTGGTAAGCTGCTCCACTGTAGTGTGTCGCTCTGCCTTTATGCTTCTTCATAGCCGACGTTCACCTCTTACATCAACTGCGCGTGGTGCTCGGCCGTTTCCACAACGCTTATTTGCAGTGGTGCCATTTGTCCAATCATAAATACACTTTCACCACAGCAGCATGTGAACAGTTCACTAACTGAGCAGTTTATGAAATACTGCCACCCTTGGCCCCAAGTCCAATAATGATCCTTTTTTGCAACTTTCAACTCATCCCTTTTAACAAGCAAAAATCTTCCTATGAAGCGCCTGCATCTTATATTTCGCAGTCAGGGTAGTCCAGCAGTGGCTGACTGCTTCCTAATAATTCACCATTGCTATTTGTTTCAGTGGGGATCGGATCAAGTGCAATACCAATCAGGTGGCAAGTTCAGGTTTTATTGAAATTAATATTGCTCAACAAAGCAATGAGGAGCCAGCGGATGTACCTATGGTGGCAAGCTTTAACTTGGCTAAGGAGACTAAAAGATACAGAGGGAGATATATCAAAACTGGTGTAAAGGGAAACTGGTAAACCAATCAGATTGCACCTTTCATTTTCCAAAAGAGCTCTGAAAAATTTAAGGTGGGATCTGATTGGCAGTGATGGCCAGTTCGCAGTGTTCGCCAACGAACACATGCGGGCTGCCATCTTTAGTAAGGTTAGACTCACCCGTCCGGCGATGCACAAGTAAGCCCTTACCTGTGCCGCGAGCCGGTCTGAAATCAAATGTGGTCACCGGGAACAGGCAGTTCCGAGAACAGCCCAATGAAGGCCCGCGGGGGCTGTTCTCGGAACTGCCTGTTCCTGGTGACTGCATTTTCCTTTACACCAGTTTTGATAAATCTCCCCCATTGTGTACATGGAGGTCTGAAAAGACATTACTGGAGTCCTTCTATACTTTTTTCAAGACATTATATAAAAAGTAGATAAGACTCTCAGGAGGTAGTAGCCACCAGTGGTGTCTGCAAGCATCTTTTCCCCATCTTCCCATTGAGAACACATGTACACTTGTCCAAGGTAAGCTTGTATGTATATAGAGGTCTCAAGGAATAACTGTCAGCAGGAATGAGCCTTGGAATGATAGCTATCAGGTGTATGGGCACCTTTAGACCTTTACTGGCAGTCTCGTGTGGACAAAGCTTCGCCCACATGATTGTGCAGATAAATCCAAGGTCTTACCTTTGCAATTGTGCAACCATTGCTGGTCACGGGTGGGCAGAGTTCCATCCACATGTGGCCACCAAGGCATGTAAACATGGCCTTATTGTCACATGTTGTTCATTGTCTTTGCAGAAATCAGTATTTTCCACTGCTGGAGGTTGCCATGTGATTTTGATGAGCTTTTTAATGATGTTTTAAGTGAACACTTAACAAGCGGACATTTGTTGTAAAGGTGACCTGGAAAAAACAGCTGCAGATTTTTCTAAAATGAAAACGTTTAGCAGATGGACCGGGATGATAGATGGCTGTGCTCTCACCAAAAAGCCTTACAGATTTTGAATGCACTGAGGAATTTGAATAAAATGCGTTAGCTACTTGATGTACAGTTGTAGTGTGAACATATCCTAGTTATACTTTATTCCCTAATAAATTTGAACTGATGATGTCACGACCCCTGGTCATGGTCGTGACTCCTTGGGAGCCGCATGCAGTTATCCGCGGTCTGGTGTTGTCGCAACCGCAGCTGGGGGCACTTAGTGGTTTGCCTCAGGTGCGGTTGCCGCGAATAACAGGCATGCGTGCGGTTGCCCTTGGCAACGGGTTTTGTGTGAATGCCCGTTTGTATGTCTGTGTGCACTTTGTGTTGTTTGTTGTGCACGAGGTGATGTTTTATATGCACCTGGACTCCTCCCTTCACCTGCGGTTGTCCGCGGCAACGTCTGGCGATGTTTGCATGCTGTGGAAGTGTCTCGGCCTGTTGGCTGTTCTGGAGGACACGGTTGCCACGCATGCCGTTGCCGTCGGAGACAGGTGAGTGAGGTTGTGTGCATTCCCCTTTAAGTTGGTGTTTTCCCTTCTGTGTTGCTGGAAGGGTTAACTCCCTTCCCAGTGTGTGTGACTTCACTGGGTGTGTGCTGATCGTTGGGTGGGGCCTCTTGGCCTATAAAGCCTCAGTCCCTGGCTGGGCTCAGTAGGTTGCTCTCAGCCATGCTGGCTGGAGCAGCCTCCTGTCGCCTCCATCTGCCTGGTGGGGACCATCCTTCTGGTCATAAACCATTGTCAGTTAAAACTATGTTCACGGTGTTATCTAGGTGTGTGTGGGGTTATCTTGTTAGTGCAGCTTATGGTTTCCTGGTTTCCCGTGTAATGTCTGGTGTGTGCTGTGTCCTTTATGTTGCTGTGGACATCAGCACTTGTTCATGGGTTCCAGGATTGTGTGTCTGTGGCAGGTAAGTGCAGGACTAGTCTCACTTACCTGTCATTTCCATATGTCTGTTGATGTTCCCCCTGTGTTGCTTGGCCGTTGAGACCCCTGCTCCTCCGTGCCTAGGAGGAGTAGGGCGTCTGACTCTGTCCCCTAGTACAGGGCCGACTTGAGGGCTCGTAGGGACTGTAAGGTTCCGGCGTATGAGTCCTCCTACCATCAAGGTCGGCTCATACTGATAGGAGACAGGGTCAGCGTTAGGGACACAATAGGAGGTGACCTGCTCCCTAACTCTGTGGTCCCGGCCAAGGGGTAACGCTACCATCTCCTGGCACTGCACGGCTGGGGGTTTCCCCCACCGCCAGCCGTGACAGATGAGTAGTACATTTTTTACAGATTTTTTTTTCCGTTTTTAAAAGTCAATACAATTACATTGTATATATACATAAGAAAGTAAAGGCAGCTTAAAACAAACAAAAAGCAGCAGCAGGTGATAAGATATCCAGAAACGTTGAATATTTGCATTATTTCACTGCTATAGTCACTATGCTTACAAGGGCTCATGCACAGGACCATAAGCTGTTTTGCGGTCTGGGAATTGTGGATCCGCAAAACACAGATGCCGGCTGTGTGTTCTCCGCATTTTGCGGAAGGGTTAGAAAGTTGGGTTGGATATATAGGGAAAGGTGTGGTGCTGGGTGGCATGATCTGTTAACCCCATTCATCTCTCCCAATTACAAGCATTAAACCTCTTCCAGTTATGTAGAATCTATGGGGGACATTTATCAAGACCAGCGTTTTCATCAACGTTCTTCATTTCTTCTGCGAAGCCGAAGGGGGCACCTAATTTATGCGGGGGCACAGATAGATTTGGCACATCCTCCCTCTGGCCATGCGACAGGCTAAAGTTTATGGCAGCCTCCTAGCTGCCATAGATTCACATTCGAAAACTGGAGTGAATTCAGATAAATGTGCCGCTCCTGCTGGTCCTGCCCTTGCCAAATCCCCTTGTCAGTTTCAGCTTTTGCTGCAAATAAGGGGTGCGCCAAAATGTGCAACTTCTTTACGCTACAATAATGCAGTAGTTACATATACTCAAATGATCACTAGATTTGCTGTTTTTAGAAGACAGTCCCTCTTCATGCTTCATAGACATGTATTAGGACTCTCTGACTAGACAACAGAATACATGATAAGGGACTTTCACACGGAATTGTGGCGTGAAATTTCACCAAAATCCATTGGGTGAATCCCCCTAAGAGAAGGAGCAGTTATTAAGAAGGACATGGAACAATAGGGAAACCTTTTAAAGGGGTTATTCAATCCTGTATTTACCCTCCGAAATGCCCAGGCCCCTCATACAAAACATACTTACCTGGCCCCCAACTCCTGCGTCCCTCCTGATCCCTGCATGGCCGCAGCTGCAGCTCCCCATCGTGCAGACTACAACATCCGGAGACTGGGCGTGCAGCCAATTAGGGCTGCAGTAGACAATTATTGTAGAAATCGAGTATTCTATCGATTATTTTTTACGATTAATCGAGTAATCTAATAAGAAAAAATGAATTAATAGACTGTTTTCCTTTATAAAAACTCCACCAGCTTGCCCCCCAGTGTCACCAACTGCCCCCTTGTGCCACCATCTCCCCCTCCTAGCCATGTCCCCAGCACCGCTCCACAGCTCCTCCATCTTCTTCTCTGCGCACTGCACTGTCGTCCTGATGCCACACAGCGTCGGGTTATAGTGCGCGCTTACATGCACTATGACTTGACGATGTGTCAGGAAGAAAGTGCGGTGCGGGCCGGCGGGTGACCACGGAGCGGTAAGTAATAGCAAGCGCTTCACTCCCGCTCTGTGGTCACATGACGCAAATGAATCCTGGATGCCAAAAATTTGCATCAAGGATTTTTTTGTGTCGAATTACTCAATTGAATTGAGTAATCGTTTCAGCCCTACAGCAAATAGCAGTCCGCGACGGTGACTTGCTTCCCTAGCGCCACGGGTGACGTCACACGTGTTGCAAGGGGCAGGTCACTGTCCCGTCTTCCTATCGGCTGCACACCCCATCACATAGTTGTTGAGATCTGCACGACGGGGAGATGCAGCAGTGGCCGTGCAGGGATCCAGAGGAACGCAGGGGTTGGGGACCAGGTAAGTATGTTCTGTATGAGGGACCCAGGCATTTCAGGGGTGTGTTTACAGGATTGGATAACCCCTTTAACTAAGAGATTAAATGCAGGGGCATAGATAGAGGATATTTCAGGGCATGTGCTTGGTGTAAAGGTATTTCAATTATGACTAATAATTGAATTGAATCTTAGTTGTTGTTTTTTTTTCTTTGCAGTAAAAGAAGATTTTCAAAGGCCTGTATCATACGTAATACAAGAATGTTTGCCTTAGTTATTTTCCAGAAGCTGGAAAATGCAGAAACCATGTCACTTCTTGAAGAAATGTTGCTGAAGAAGCCTCAAATGATAGATCTCCACGGAATGAAATGTGAAAGACTCTTTATGAAGAGACACCGCAGTATGGCGACCAACAGAAGACTTGGTCTCTCAGTAATATTTTCTTTCTATTTTTATAAACTCTGTTCGTACTTTTTCTGTTTTACACAAGTGCATTATGTTGAAGAAATTTAGTTGAAATCGGAAACTCCCCCGGATTCAGTGCAATATGTCTTAGAAGGAAAAGACAAAACCTAGATGCAAAAAGTTGTTTCTTTTTTTGTGATCATTGCCATTCACTGTAAAGTAGATCACTGGATCCAGTCCTGCTGCTAACTGATGTGATTCCATGGTAACATATGGACTATTTGTAACAGATTCCATCTCAGCGTGGTCCACGTATCAGTTACCTTTCTCACTGACGCTGCAAGCTTTACGTCTTATGTCAAATGCTACATAAGTATATATATATATATATATATATATATATATATACACTCAGCTTTACATTATAAGTGTATGTACCAAAGCTATAAATGTAAGTCCGTTCTGTCTAACGATGTGATCACTAGTGTGTAACTTATCCTGTGCAGTGGCCAGTCATGTTTACCCCCCAAATAGTTGTGTTTAATACCATTTACACATAGTAGCATTCACCCATGGCATTTCTTCTTCTCCTGGGGCAGGTGGGTAGGTCTACAACTATGATTTAGCTCTGTGTGGGTACTTTTGTATGCCAGTAAACATCACTGATAAGCTCATTACATGAGCTGTCCAAGATGTCAAGACGGGCCTTTTCCCCAGATAGCTTCACTCTTGCCCAAGGGCTGTGTCTGGTATTGCAGCTCATCTCCATGCAAGTGAACAATTTACAGAACATGCCAACATACATTCCACATTTCCATTATGCAAGTTGCCTTATTTTTTTATGTGTTCCACAAGACTTCCACAGGGAAGATTCATGCAGTATTGTATACAATTTTCATATGGGCAGTGGGGCTTTTACGTGTACTGCCTGTATGTAATTTCAGCTGTATATCTGCTTTATTCCCCAAGATCGCACATTGAAGAGTAGAGCTATTGGAAGCCATTCACCGTGAAATCCATACTCGTTTTTCTCACTCTGGTGTTCTGTACCTAACTAATTTTATTTCCACTATTACAATATTACATTGTATGCAAATTCCAACCTATCTCTTACTTTTTCTACTAATATAGGGATTTTAACCAAGCCAGAGTCTACTTCAAAAGGGAGAGAAATCCATGTGTAGATAGCTGTTTTGGGGTTATTGCCCCTTGCTAGTATAGAACACGGAATGAGTTGGCCTGATGAGAAGCCTTTGATAGAGCTCTCAATAGGTACTGTTAGTCCTTGTCGAGACCGCCAGCTGGCATAGCGAGTCTTACAGGCAATGCTCAATGTTTAAAGGGGTTTTCTGGGTCTTCTATATTGATGGTTTGTTCTCCAGATAGGCCATCAATATCTGATCAGTGGGTGTCTAACTCCCAGGACCTCCACAGATTGGGAGTGAGTGCTTCCTAGGCCAGGAGGCCACAGTGCTCTAAGGAGTTTTGTGGCCTTTTCAAGCAGTTGATCAGCGCTGGTGCTGGGTGTCAGACCATGATGGATCACATATTGATGACCTATCCTGAGGATAGGCCACCAAAGTGGAAGACTCGAAAAAAACCTTTAAAGGTGGTGGCACTGGGGGGCAAGCTGGTGGCACTGGGGGGCAAGCTTCCTAGGCCAGGAGGCCACAGTGATCTAAGGAGTTCTGTGGCCTTTTCAAGCAGTTGATCAGCGCTGGTGCTGTGTGTCAGACCATGATGGATCACATATTGATGACCTATCCTGAGGATAGGCCACCAATGTGGAAGACTCGAAAAACCCCTTTAAAGGTATTTTCCAAGACTTTTTAACTGATGGCCTATTCTCTGGATAGGTCATCAGTATGTGATCGATGGTGGTCCGACACCTGGGAGCGCAGCTGCCTTCTCGCAGCTTTCCCTAGGCCAGTGACGACACCGATCAGATACTGAGTTATAAAATGTTGGAAACCCCTTTTAAAGATGTGTAATTTAGCTATCCTCCAGAAGAAAGAAATCTGAAGCCACTGATCGGTACTGTTACCGTCCCGAAGAGCTACTGTGAAATGCTTCTCATTTGGCCAACCCATGCCTTGCTTTGCACTGACTAGGGACAAGAACCCTGAAAGAGTTGTCTACAGATGGGTTTCTCTTCCTTTTGGAGAAGACTCTGGCTTAGCTAAAATCCAAAAACGTCATGTTTCAAGGCTTTTTAAAAGACAGTTTTATTCTTCTGAAGGAGAGTTTATTTGTAAACCTTGATGGTTTGCATACCGCAAAGAGAAACAGTCCCCCACAAGAGCATTTTCTGACACACATAAGCTGACAATTAGGGTAAATAAAGCAATAAAATGACCTAACTTCTGTATCAAATTCCACTTGTTCCAGGGTAGACTTTGTATTTTTTTTCAGTGCTGCTATATACTGCTTTGTTAATATGTAAATTGGTTAATTGAGCGGATGTTTATTGTGGCGCCATATCATGAGTCAGCAGATGATTTAAGTTGCCAAATAATTGAGGAAGACAGAACATTTGCCATCACAGTACAGTACATATTGCAAAAAGAATTTGGCCAGGTTCACACATGATAGACCATGAGAGTGCAGATCTCCGTCATATAGCTCAAATAGAACAATCCAGGACTAAATTGAGCATCCTGCGGATTTTAAAATCTGCACTATGCTGCATGAAAACTGCAACTTGGTGCGTGACATGCAGTAGGTCCCTATGGCTTTGTATAATTTTATTCACAGCTCCTTACAGCTGAGCTGTAATACCGCACCAATAGAAGTACATGGACCCATACGGTACTCCTGTAGGTGCACAAGGCCATATTCTAATACATTTTAAAAAAATTTAAAATAGAGCAAATAAATATACATATACGATAAATATACATTTGGAAAGTGGACAGAATTATGATCAGACCTGACTGGCAGCAAAAATAAACCTTCATGCCACCAAATACGAAAACGAGCATTCATTTTTTTGCCTTCTGCAACAAGATTCAATGTCAAATGATTAAGGGCTCATGAACGGGGTTGTTGTTTGGCTGTGCCCGTATTGCAGCCCGCAAACCGGCCGTGTGCACCCTGCATTATAGATGTGGATCCATTCACTCTAATGAGTCCATAATCCAGACGGTTGGTGCGGAACGGAGGCACGGAACCCGACGGAAGCACTACAGAGTGCTTCCGCTGAGTTTCTCTCCATGCCTCGGCACCACAAAAAAATAGAACATGTTCTATTTTTTGCGATGTGGACGGATCACGAACCCATTCAAGTTGAATGGGTCTGGATCCGCTGTGTCAGCCGCACGGATGGTGTCCGTGCATTGGGGACCCCAAATTGCGGGTCACAATGCATGGAACAGCAGCGTGAATGAGCCCTAAGGTGTATGATCACCTTTAAGTTTTTTACAAGATTAAAGAAGCACTTAATTTTTTTCTTTGCCTGTATAGTGCAGGATAGGCCCCTTCACACTTCACATACAGAGGAACTTGGGAGAGGGGAGGAGCCGGGGATATACAGGAGGGATGTGATTGGTGATGATGTCATCCTGTAGTTTACACATTAGAGCAAACTGTGGACTTCTGGTCAGACATCAGGTCACATGACCAAGTTTACATAATAAAAAGGTTAAAAATGTACACAGTGCAATAAATTACAATGCTATAATACTGGTGATGAGTTAGCAATATATGTAAAATAAAAAAAGAAACTGGAGTGCTTCTTTATATAGAAAAGGAAAGACTTCGTAAATACATTGCATTACAGAGCCTCTGTTGGGAGTTCCTTCACATTTAACAGCAAGAATAGCACAAGGCAGAACCATGACATACCCCGGAGTATTTGGGTCCATCATGAAAGGTGTCATATGATGAATCCAGCACTGCATTGTTGCTTCTTTTGAACAGGTAAAACTCGAAAAATTTGAATATCGTGTAAAAGTCCATGTATTTCAGTAATGCAAATTAAAAGGAATTGCATTAATGCAGCTTAAAATTTGAATATCGTGAAGAGGTTCAATATTCTAGGCTCAAAGTGGCACACTCTAGTCGGCTAATTAATCCATATCCCCTGAGCAAAGGGTACCTCAAAATTATGACTTTGGGGTTTCATAAGCTGTAAGCCATAATCATCCAAATTATAACAAATAAAGGCTTGACATCTCATATATTAGTTTCACCTGTTAAGTTGCATTACTGAAATAAATGAACTTTGCATGATATTCACATTTTTCGAGTTTCACCTGTATAACTGATCACAAGTACAGCCTGTATTGTGCTCTAGAGCTGCATTCACAATTCTGACATTTGCTGTTGTAAACACTCAATGATTATGCCAACAGAGGCATCTCTAACAGCTGTCTCTGTGTTTTGCTGTAATGGCTGTTTAGGTAAAAAAGACGCTGATCCTGGATGTGTACTTTTTCTCTCAGTACTCACTGGCATTCCTCTACAGTCAGTCTGAAAAGGGTCCATGTGCTAAACCACTTAGATGTCCCCTCCATTATATCGCTGAGTTTAGGAGACCTGGGTATGTATCAGCATTCAGAGCACGGCAGACTATGGGGGAATGCAAATGAGTAGGACGATAAAAATTACACATTCTGTCTATTCATCTATCCAGCCATTACTGCAGTTGGTGGGGGTAAAACACAGTGACAGATTCTCTTAAATTGACAACCATTCCTCCTGTCAGTACAGTGTGTCCATCCACAGTCTGACACCGATCGCACAGTTTCCATAGTGTTACATATCTAGGGACTTGCCCTTTTGGCAAGAGAAATTGACAGTTTATTCATACATTTTCAGGCGTACTAACAGAGGAACGGTACAATGCAGAGTTGTTAGAAAATATTTCCAGAATTATTTCATAGAGAAGGTTTTACTAAAGTAGATAAGCCAGGAGAGGTGCCAGGTCCTCGTCAAAGGGACACAAAACCTACAGCTTATGTTAGTTACATTAGTGGGACAGGTAGGTGCAATTCCAGGCTGAGGAGAGACTGTCCTGCAAAATGTCTTCCCCATGATCAGTACTTAACCGCTTTATGACCACTGTATAGTGTTTTATGGGGGCTGTTGAGGAGACATCTTCTGATGCAGTGCCTTTTAACGGAGGCGCTGCAGAGGAAGATGCAGGGCTACTGTGCACTCCAAAATCAAGTGTTAACTGCCTTGGGTATCGGGCACTGATCGGAGACCATTAAAGTTAGTTTCCAATTGTGTTAACCCCTTAGATGGTGTGGTTAATAGCAAACTTAGTACCTAAGGTGTTTGACAGAGGAGGGGTTTCATCTATAGCCCATTTTCCCCCTGCAATGTACTCGCAGTGGATTGCCGCTTTACTATGGCATCTGGGGGCCAATTGTACAAACATAGGCCTGCCGGAAGCATTTGCCTATTCGGCCGTGTCAGAAGTATATCCTAATAAATAGTTCACCTATCAGAACAATGATGCCTTGGAACACTATGTTTTTTTCAGAATGTTATAGAAGTAATCCAAGAATTGCTACTTTAAGTCCCCTAGGAGAACAAAAAAATAAAAATAACTTACACGGTAAACAATGAGCAAAAAGAGCAAACAAATTTTACAATTGCGGAACTGCTGGGTTCTTTTAAATATTTTTTTTATAAAAAGCATTCATACAGATACAATGATGGCAAAATAAAAAAGTGATGACTCTATTCACACTGATCCACTGAATGTACTGTATTTTTCGCTTGATAAGACGATAATAAGACGCACCCAAGGTTTAAGAGGAGGAAAATAATAAACAAATATTTTTCATCAGACCTCATATCAGATCCTCAGATCAGACCCCCATGAATATCAGGACATCAGGTCTCCACATCAGGACATCACATCTGATCCCCTTATCAGGACATCACATCAGCCCTCCATGTCAGAACCCCATCAGACCTCAGATCAGCCCACAATGTCAGACCCCCCATCAGACCTCAGATCAGCCCACATTATCAGACCTTATATCAGCCCACATTGTCATACCCCCATCAAACCTCAGATCAGCCCTTAATGTTAGACCCCATCAGCCCTCAGATCAGCCCTCAATGTTAGAACCCATCAGACCTCAGATCAAATGAAAATAAAAGCCTCTTCTTACCTATCCTGCGCCGCGGCTCCTCTCCACCTCCGGCAGAAGTCGCGCTGCCCTGTCTTCCCGGTCTGTGCTGCTCTGTCACTTGACTGCGTGCAGCCTCAGGTTATAGTGCGCAAACTATGTCCTGACGCTGTACGCGGTCAGGACAGTGAAGCTCTGGCCCCATAATGGAAGTACTCACTAGTATTTGCCTTATAAGACACAGGGCCATTTTCCCTCCACTTTTGGGGAAAAAAGTGATTAGGCTACTTTCACACTAGCATTTTTGCTGGATCCCACAGAGTTTAGAAAAAAAAAGCTTCTGTTGCTGATAATACAATCATCTGCATCCATTATGAACGGAATTCGGTTGTATTATCTTTAACATAGCCAAGACTGATCCGTAATGAACTCCATTGAAAGTCAATAGGGGACGATATCCGTTTTCTATTATAAAAAAAGATTGTGTCAGAGAAAGCGGATCTGTCCCGATTGCATTGGGATCCATCTTGCTCCGCATCCCAGGACGGAAAGTAAATCACAGCATTCAGTTACGTTTTGTCCCCATTGACAATGAATGGGGACAAAACAGAAGCATTTTTTTTCCAGTATTGAGACCCTATGACGGATCTCAATACCGGAAAATGTTAACGCTCTTGTGAAAGTAGCCTAATTCTGTTATCGCATGGAGAACAGCAAACAAAACAATGCAAAAAAACTATGGTGAATTATATATTTTATTTTTGCACTTTACCTTCGCTAGTTAATTAAAGCTCATCAATTAACTATATGTAACCCAAAGTGGTACCACTGGAAAGTACAACCCAGCCTAAAAAAAACATGCCTTTGCACACCTATATAGATGGAAAAATTGAAGAATTATAGCTCTTGAAACGCAATGATGAGAAAAAGCGCTTGGACTTTCACATCCAAAGCGCGTGCAGTATTATGGGATTAGATATCATTACATTCCAAAACCTTTCCATACATATGAGAGACTTGTATCAGCAGAGTTTTTTTTATGCTTTACTTTTCTAAGTTTGTACTTTTGAAGTGGCCCTTTAAAGGAGATCCTTCCATTAGTAGTCATTATAAGGATTAAGGCCAGTGTCACACCATCGTGTTTGGTCTCGGTAACAGGCTCCGTGTGACGGACGCAATTCCCGACCCGAACACTGCTCGGAACTTACAACCTCGTAATGACTCTGTGAGTACTTGCTTGAAAGCGAGTCTACTGTACACCTGTACTCATAGCATTTTGTGAGTATAGAATAGTAGACCTGTGGTCATGCATGAACTCACAGCATCTTAAGTCACGATGATGCTGTGTGTTCAGGTCAGAGGAGCTGTGTTCTGGCCGGGTAAGGCAGCTGCCACATTGAGCCCCACCGGACTGAACACGCTGGCGTGAAACTGGCCTAAAAAAGGGACTGGGTAATCGCAGTCTAGTGATAATAGTAAGAATGTATATCTTAAATATCTCTGATGTATGTCAATTTCTGTGATTTACAACAAAAGTGATATCTTGTTACCAAACTGATATTGTCAATGTTTGTCTTCACGCAGAAAATGTTGAAACATTGTAATGTAAAATGTTATATGTGTGAAAAATATTGTGTACACTTCGACATATCAAAATAAAGAATCTCCCTGAACGTTTCTAACAATTGTGTTATTCTATTGTGAGTCCACATGACAATGGTGATGACTTTATTCGTAAAAAGATAACATATGCCATAGCACCGTACACATTCTTTATTTTCTCTAGTTAGGACTAATCCAGCAATGGCTTCCTCACTAAGTATAGTCAGGTAAGTTGTTTTTTTTCCAATAGCTCGTATAATGGAGAAATCTACACACTATGGGCCAGATTTATCATTACACTTTGGCTAAGTTAGATTTATTACTGTGATAAATGTGGTTTGACGGTAGAAGTTTATCCTTCAGTAAGCGACTTTACAAAAGTTGCACGTCTTTACGAAAAAGTTGCATGTTCTATTAAAAAGTCGCATAAGATAAGCATGGTTCTCACTGGAGTGAAATTGCGCAATTTTTTGAAACTTTTTAAATTGTCGCAATAGTAAATCAGTCTAGAGATTCATTTACATAAGAAAACACGCCCACTTTCAGAAAACTGGAGAGCATAGCGCAGAGCCTACAAAAGTCGCTAATTTTTGCGCAGTTTTAGCGATTGCACAAACATTTGCGACTTTTTCACTCCATTATTTTGACTTGAGATAATGATAAATCTGGCCCTATGTACAATGCCCTTAATAAATATAAGTATCACATTTATATAGATATTTTTTTTTTAAAGTGTATCTGTATATGTCACTTGAGGAATAAACATTGAACTCAGTAAGCTCCGTCTAGTGGTGATTGCAAGCAGCTAGCATGCCATCTCTTAAAGGGGTTGTCTGAGTTATATATAAACTCAGACAACCCCAGTTAATGGTCTAAAATAGCAAATGAATGGATACTCACCTGTTTTCTCCTCTTTTTCTTCCTGCGCTGAGCTTCGGTCCTCACCACTGCTCTTTTTTTTTTTCTTCTGGATTCTGCAGTGAGATTCTGTGTAAACAAGTCACCACTGCAGCCAGTCCCTGGCCTCAACAGAGACATACCATGCATGGTGGACGCCAGTGATTGGCTACAGCATTGACTTGTGCACAGAACGTCACCGTTGCAGCCAGGAAGATGACATCAGCAGCAGGAGGACTGGAGCTCAACGCTCACAGAAACAGTGGAGAAAAGGGGTGATCATGGCTTTTTTTTTTTTTTTTAGCACATTTACAGAGGTTGCCTAGTAATATATAAAAACTGAGATAAGTTTAAAGGATTTTCAAACAGTTTTTAAAGTTCTCTGGAGGGAAAACAGGTCTATAAATGAAGCTTAAAGGGGTTATCCAACATTATTTCAGACATCACATAGTTACCTGGTTCAGTCTGATATCAACATCCTGTTGATTAGGGGGTATGTGACTGCTGCAGCCAATAGCTGGCCACAGCAGTGAATTTCTCCCCTGCGTCACATAACCATTTGCTGTGAAGCAAGGGGAGAAGTTCACTGATGTGGCCACCCCTTCAACAGAATGTTGATATGAGCTCACAAGAGAGATGAGCTTGCCATAGCGCCATAGAGACCGAAAGGCAGCGGAGGAGGCCAGCAAGGTATGATCACCATCGCGGGTTGGCCACTCTGTGACAGGTTGCTGGTGATCATTTTAAAGCATTCCTGGAGAACCCCTTTAATACCAACTGAAGTAGTAGACTGATGGCATACAGTATCTAACAGTTGGACTATGAAAAGTCTATATAACTATAAATATAACTGTGATTGGGTATTGCAAACATTTTTAATACCTGTAAATGACTTCTTATGCTATTATCAATGGAAGAGCGTCAGTGTGTGGATTCCCGTATATTTCCATAAGACTTTTCCCAATCAACAGAGAAAAGCTTTCACAAATATATTGCATAATACATTATACTAAAATAGACCCGAGGAGTTTAAATAGGGCATATTATAGGTGGGAAAGTAGAAATAGTAGACAAACTACAGAAAGGGTAGAATCTAATGTGTGCATCAATGAAATCTGGAATTCTGAGAAAAATTAATTGGAAGATAACTGATAGAGCATTTGACACCAAACGTAAGAGCTGTGACATTCCTGAAAATGACGTAGGGACTGAGAATGGGAAAAGTAATTAATACAATAGTTTTGTACGCTATACTTATCCTTTTTATGTTTGTACAGTACATTTCACTTCTAGTTGGATTTTTTATAACTGCATTCTTATCCGTTTCTAATAACACTTATTAGGTGATATATTAAGCTATTACAACATATTGCATTGCAAAATATAATGTTATAACACATATAGTGCTAAGAGTTGATAAAAATTAGACTGTGCCTGGTCCATAATAACATCAGCTATTACTTTGCCTCCATCTTTCCTATAATAAAAGAAATTGGAGACTTCACCATAAGGATGATTTACAATCAAACCATTAACCTTTCCCTAAGAGATCATTCATAGTCTCTGACAGCGGCTAAATGCCACCATATGATATCAGATATTTTTATGATGGCATCAATTTAAATCTAGTAAAAAGAAAATGAATCTACCTATTATTCCACATCGGTGTCATTTACGTGATTGCCACCCGAAACACCTGGGGTACAAGAATCTGATTAATTAATGTGGGATGATTGTGGGATGTCTCCCTTTTGTTTACGTGCCAGTTATCGCCACTTGTCACCAACTGAGGGGGACAGAATCCTTGAACTGAGAGACTTTCAAGCAATAATGGAAAAATCCAGCTCACCTGCTTCTCTATCCTGAATTATTTCTCCCTCATGCACGACAACCACAGGTAAGACCTCGATTCTTATTGCAAAATACAATTGCATCCAGTATTTTTTGAGTTGTTAGTTCCTTTATTTTCAGTGATGAAATACATGCAGCATCAATACCATCATCTGGTGTCAAACAAAATCGACACATTTCAAACCAGATAGTTCTTACTCATGACTTACAAGAAATGCCCAGACAGCTGAATTTATCAGAATCGACTCCTGGGATGATATGTATTTCTGCACAAATTGGTCATAAAATGTCATCTGATTGTCATCTAAGTCGCAACAATAGACAATCACAGTCTGCTTAAACTAATAACACACAAAGAATTAAATGTTACCATGTTTTTAATGAACACACCATGTAAACATTCACAGTGCAGGTGGAAAAAGTATGTGAACCCCTAGACTAATTGGAGTGAGGTGTCAGCCAACTGGAGTCCAATCAATGAGATGAGATTGGAGGTGTTGGTTACAGCTGCCCTGCCCTATAAAAAACACACACCAGTTCAGTGTTTGCTTATCACAAGAAGCATTACCTGATGTGAATGATGCCTCGCACAAAAGAGCTCTCAGAAGACCTACGATTAAGAATTGTTGACTTGCATAAAGCTGGAAAAGTTTATAAAAGTATCTCCAAAAGCCTTGCTGTTCATCAGTCCACGGTGAGACAAATTGTCCATAAATGGAGAAAGTTCAGCACTGCTGCTACTCTCCCTAGGAATGGCCATCCTGTAAAGATGACTCCAAGAACACAGCACAGACTGCTCAATGAGGTGAAGAAAAATCCTAGAGTGTCAGCTAAAGACTTACAAAAGTCTCTGGCATATGCTAACATCCCTGTTAGCGAATCTACGATACGTAAAACACTAAACAAGAATGGATTTCATGGGAGGATACCACAGAGGAAGCCACTGCTGTCCAAAAAAAATTGCTGCATGTTTACAGTTTGCACAAGAGCACCTGGATGTTCCACAGCAGTACTGGCAAAATATTCTGTGGACAGATGAAACCAAAGTTGAGTTGTTTGGAAGAAACACACAACACTATGTGTGGAGAAAAAGAGGCACAGCACACCAACATCAAAACCTCACCCCAACTGTGAAGTATGGTGGTGGGGGCATCATGGTTTGGGGCTGCTTTGCTGCGTCAGGGCCTGGACGGATTGCTATTATCGAAGGAAAAATTAATTCCCAAGTTTATCAAGTCATTTTGCAGGAGAACTTAAGGCCGTCTGTCCACCAGCTGAAGCTCAACAGAAGATGGGTGTTGCAACAGGACAATGACCCAAAGCATAGAAGTAAATCAACAACAAAATGGCTTAAAGGGCTTATGTCACCCCCCAAAACTAATTTTTCATTTTTGGGCATATTAAAATCCTTATTGGAAGACTTTTCCCTATATAGGGCTCTTACCTTGTTCTGTGGCTTGGTTTCACTAAAAAGCGATCTTTTAAAATATGCAAATGAATTCACTACCAGCAAGTAGGGCGTCTACTTGCTGGTAGCCGCTGCATCCTCCTATAAAAAAAAACGCCCTCTCCTCCTGCTGATTGACAGGGCCAGCGAGCGCTCTCATCCTCCGGCTGGCCCTGTCTGCAATTGAAATCCCACGCCTGCACCTCATTCGGCGCAGGCCTCTGAGAGAAGGACGCTCGCTTCCTCAGCACTCCCTAAGTGCGCCTGCGCCGATGACGTCACCTCTAAACCTGAAAGAGAATACGTCATCGGTGCAGGCGCACTGAGGAAGTGCTGAGCAAGCAAGCGTCCTTCTCTCAGATCGCCTGAGATCTAGTTTTGAATCGAAAAATCCAGAAAGCTTCTCTCTGTAACATTAGTCTTTTGAGGTTACCTCCCCTGAAAGGGGAGAGAACTCGTTCAATGGCATAAGCACAAAAGGTCTGCAGACTTCTATTATTTGCAGTGCTAAAATATCTCGCTGCATTGGAGATATTTGCATATGATGTACTGGTAATATAGTTTAAGTGTCCAGAATTCATTTTTTTAGTTTCCTTGCTGTACTGCCCACATAAAGTAAATCGCACTGTGTGCATTTGATAATGTAAATGACTCCTGCGGTGTTACAGTTTGTATAGGATTTAATAGGAAAATTAATAGTATGATCTGAGTCATGAAACATCTTAGGTACTACAAAATTACATGTCCTACAATGATGACTACCGCATCGTGTGAATCCACTATATTTCAACCACGTGCTATGTTTATTTCTTCTGGGCACAGAGAGGAATAAAGAGGCAGATAACGAGGCCGCTAGAGTGGGAGAACGTTTCGAAACCACCCTGTATCCATCTCTAAGTAAATTATAAAGAATTTCATCCTCATATAAAATGGATATGTATTTAGAAACAGCCTGCTGAATCTGCCCAAATTGTCTGCTATATGTGAGCACCAGAGTAGGCAATTTCTTAAAATCCCTCCTTTTCTCACAATTTTTTATAATGTCTCTGAAAAGTAGATCCCTGCGATTTTTGTTTTGTGCTATTTTTTCTGCTCTTGAGATCATCCATTGAGGATAACCTCTAGCTGACAGCCTAGTAGTCATTTTTTGGCATTCACTAATGAACGAATTATCCTCTCTACAATTTCTTCTAGCTCGGAAAAAATCCCCCCTCAGGGATGGCCTTTATAGTTTGAATAGGATGGTGAATATTGGCCCTAAGAATGGTATTGCCCGCAGTCGATTTGTGATATGTTTGTGATCGTACATTTTGATTTGCAACACCAGTCAGGGTCAAATCCCAAAAATTAATCGTAGTAGCATCATATGAGCAGACAAGCTTCAAATTGTAAGGATTATCATTGAGATAGCTTAAAAACGAGGGTATGGCAAGTTCCATATAGTGAGCAAATCATTGATGAACCTGCCATACCACTCTATCACCGTCATAAATGGATTATCATCAGTATATATATATATATATATATATATATCGCTCCTCCCAATACGACATGGATAAATTTGCAAGTGACATTAAAAAAACATGATAAAAAGAGGGATTTTAAGGAATTGCCTACTATGGTGCTCACATATAGCAGACATTTTGGGCAAATTCAGCATCTGTATCATCCCAGCATTCCTCTGCATACAGATCACTCCTAATAGCGATCTAATGGTCAATAACCCTTAGATCAGTATGATGTATGACCTATATATACAGTTGCAAGAAAAAGTATGTGAACCCTTTGGAATGATATGGATTTTTGCACAAATTGGTCATAAAATGTGATTTGATCTTCATCTAAGTCACAAGAATAGACAATCACAGTCTGCTTAAACTAATAACACAAAGAATTAAATGTTACCATGTTTTTATTGAACACACCATGTAAACAATCACAGTGCAGGTGGAAAAGTATGTGAACCCTTGGATTTAATAACTGGTTGAACCTCCTTTGGCAGCAATAAATTCAACCAAACGTTTCCTGTAGTTGCAGATCAGACGTGCATAACGGTCAGGAGTAATTCTTGACCATTCCTCTTTACAGAACTGTTTCAGTTCAGCAATATTCTTGGGATGTCTGGTGTGAATCGCTTTCTTGAGGTCATGCCACAGCATCTCAATCGGGTTGAGGTCAGGACTCTGACTGGGCCACTCCAGAAGGCGTATTTTCTTCTGTTTAAGCCATTCTGTTGTTGATTTACTTCTATGCTTTGGGTCGTTGTCCTGTTGCAACATCCATCTTCTGTTGAGCTTCAGCTGGTGGACAGATGGCCTTAAATTCTCCTGAAAAATGTCTTGATAAACTTGGGAATTCATTTTTCCTTCGACGATAGCAATCCGTCCAGGCCCTGACGTAGCAAAGCAAAACATGATGCCCCCACCACCATACATCACAGTTGGGATGAGGTTTTGATGCTGGTGTGCTGTGCCTCTTTTTCATAGTGTTGTGTGTTTCTTCCAAACAACTCAACTTTGGTTTCATCTGTCCACAGAATATTTTGTCAGTACTGCTGTGGAACAACCAGGTGCTCTTGTGCAAACTGTAAACGTGCAGCAATGTTTTTTTTTTGGACAGCAGTGGCTTCCTCTGTGGTTTCCTCCCATGAAATCCATTCTTGTTTAGTGTTTTACATATCGTAGACTCGCCAACAGGGATGTTCGCATATGCCAGAGACTTTTGTAAGTCTTTAGCTGACACTCTAGGATTCTTCTTCACCTCATTGAGCAGTCTGCGCTGTGCTCTTGCAGTCGACTATACAGGACCACCACTCCTAGGGAGAGTAGTAGCAGTGCTGAACTTTCTCCATTTATTGACAATTTGTCTTACCGTGGACTGATAAACAGCAAGGCTTTTGGAGATACTTTTATAACCCTTTCCATCTTTATGCAAGTCAACAATTCTTAATCGTAGGTCTTCTGAGAGCTCTTTTGTGCGAGGCATCAGTCACATCAGGCAATGCTTCTTGTGAAAAGCAAACCCAGAACTGGTGTGTGTTTTTTATAGGGCAGGGCAGCTGTAACCAACACCTCCAATTTCATCTCATTGATTGGACTCCATTTGGCTGACACCTCACTCCAATTAGCTCTTGGAGATGTCATTAGTCTAGGGGTTCACATACTTTTTCCACCTGCACTGTGAATGTTTACATGGTGTGGTCAGTACAAACATGGTAACATTTAATTATTTGTGTGTTATTAGTTTAAGCAGACTGTGATTGTCTATTGTTGTGACTTAGATGAAGATCAGATCACATTTTATGACCAATTTGTACAGAAATCCATATTATTCCAAAGGGTTCACATACTTTTTCTTGCAACTGTATAGAGGAATGCTCTATAATGTTCTTCCTGCTTTCTTCAGATAAGGAAAAAAGTGAAATAATGAAATTAAGCAAAAATCTATAAAATAGCCTGTTAAAAATAAATTCTAACACCACACACAACGTACCTACATCAGCAAGGACTAATTTCTGTGGCATGCATTTAACAAAGATGAATTTAATAACTGCATCCATATAACAGAATATGTTATTTTATATCCACGCAAATCGTCTCCTGTCACTAGTTTTTGCCACGGGATCCCTGCCACAGTTTTTTGGGACATGGGTGTTATGTACCTACTTACCGATCCTGCATACCACCTGAACGCTTGAGTCACTCTAGAAAAAAAAAATGGAGACCTTTGATCTGCAGCATTATAGTAATGATGTAGGAGGAACAACAGCACATATTTGCTATCGTTATACACAGTACAGTGTGAGGTTTATTTTGTGAAATGCTGTATAGCTGACTGTTTAAGCCCTTCCTGACATCCTCCGTACATTTACAGAGGATGATGGCTCTTTAAAGATGGTGCCATAGCTGCAGGGTGCATGCCGATCATTGATGCTTAACCTCTTAGATGCCATGGTCACTTGTGAATACAATGACACAGGGTCCCTAGATGTAAGTATAAGAAAGCTATGGGGGTCGGAATATGGTGATGCAAAGAAAAAAAAAAATGTATTTTGTTTCTTTTTATGTTATAAAATGCAACTTATTCCACACAAAACAAGCCCTCATAAGACAGGAAGTTAAAAACAAAAATGGAAAATCTCTACAGGTGAAACTCGAAAAATTTGAATATTGTGCAAAAGTCCATTTATTTCAGTAATGCAACTTAAAAGGAATTGCATTAATGAAGCTTAAAATTTGAATTTTGTGAAAAGGTTCAATAATCTAAGCTCAAAGTGCCACACTCTAGTCAGCTAATTAATCCATACCCCCTGAGCAAAGGGGACCTCAAAATTGAGACTTTGGGGTTTCATAAGCGGTAAGCCATAATCATCCAAATTATAACAGATAAAGGCTTGAAATATCTCGCTTTGCATGTAATGAGTCTCATATATTAGTTTCACCTTTTAAGTTGCATTACTGAAATAAATGAACTTTGCACGATATTTAAATTTTTTCGAGTTTCACTTGTATGTCAGGATAGGGTTGACTAATTTATGTTAAATTGCAAAATAAAGGAAATTTGTTTTCCCATTTTCTGATAAATAAAACATAAAAAATGAAAAGATACCGGTTCTGTTTTGGTACCTAGTTAAAGCCCGAACTGTACTCCAAAAAAAGGAAAACCAAATTGCCAAAGTATATAGTAAAAAAAAATATATACCCTTTGAATGTAGCATTCCAAAAGATGAAATATTGCTTTGGACATGCAGGGGTTAAAAGGACTTAGTCTTGAAAGGGTTAAATTGCATATGCAGCTTAGCAAATTTTGTTTTGCTCCAATGTGTCTACAGTGATAAAGAAGCAAGTTTGTAAATACCCTTGATTAAGAATATGCATCTGTTGTGTTTCCATCTCTTATGCAGGTCAATGTGTCACTGTATCCATGGCGACAGACTACAAACAAGTCCTGTGTGTAGTCTGATCCTGAAAATCTGTCCCTTACATATGCCTCGTCTTTAAATTAGCAAGATGGCAATCAGAGGAGTGGAGTAACATATAATACAGAAAAAGACTGCACACTGTTTTGTTTGTAGCCTGCAATTGTGGAGGCACCTAGGTCTTCATAGGAGATGTACAGGTTTATACAAATCTGATGCAATGACGGTTCAGTTTTCATTGTAATGGCACTGGATCCATTCAATTGTTGAAAAGCTGGACATACCATTTCAACCCTTTTTTCTCAAGTTGTCAGTGTTGCCACAATTACCCCTGTTCCCTAATTACAGAAAAAAAGTTGAAAAATATAGAAAAATACTAGCAACACTTGCAATGCTATTCCTATATTCCTTGGTACTATGTTTGGATTGCATCTCAAATGGTAAAATGTTACCATTCACATATTCTTATTCTGTATTCATTTTAAATCAATTTTCTCTACATCTCTATCTCACCAGATCAGACTGTAAGAATAGATTTAGAGAAAGTAGATGGGTTTAGATTGCTTTATATTTGGCTGGGACATACCTTGTAACTGTTTTCTGCTTCTTATCTTTGCAGGAAAACAAAAACATAAAAGTATAACTTTTTTTGATTACATTAATAAATTGTGCCTCCCTCACCAATGGAGTCCTACAAGACTGCCTACTCTGCCTCACCACATCCCGTAGACAATTCCCCAATGCAGTTGAGACTAGGAAGCAGTAAGCCCTGCTCTTTATGGTGTTACATTTCTACAAGACTCTTTGTTTCAGGAGCTTAGTCAATGAATGCTTTGTGATTTTACTTTTTCGCATTCATTTCTATGTTTAATGTTCTTTTAAGTGTTTAACACTAAATGGAATTGAGAATTGTGCAGTTAGTCAATGCTCATCTAAGAAATGTATAAAGCAAATAGGGGGGGGTTATTGTGTTTCCAACAATGTGTTCGTGCAGTGCTGTATACTATACACCTGCTAGTTTTATGGTCGTTTTATAATTAAAGGTACCAATAATTGCCTTGAAAATCGGAAAGGTGGAAATAGCAGCTACATGGTGATGACCTTCTCTCTGACAGAGAAGAAAAGAACAATTTCCTGCTAATGGATTTTGCTAGAAAGGAGCATTGGATTATAATACAACTTCTGTAAAAGGTCCATAAACCATTAGTTCCCATGGGATAGGAAGCTATTGAGAAAATTGATGGAAAGACACATTTCACACTGGGATGACAGGATTGAACGTGTGAATGCTTATGATGTTTACTGTTATTAAAATGAAGGTTTACTCACTTACATGAATCATATCTTACAAAGTTTTTTTTAGGCAGAAAATGTGTTATAGCCCTCAAATTATTTATTTAGACCCCTGAAGTAATCCTAATGATGATTGCCAAAGGGCTTCTGACGGACAGCTCGGCCTTTACACTCTACTGCCCACCTGTGCTACCTAACCTAGCGGATATTATATACTGTAGCTCCTTTTTTCTTTCATTAAACTTTTTTCAGGTCCACCATGTTGCATGGGCAAATCACTGCCTGCAGCGAGCAGTCCTGGTAACTACAACTTGACCCATAAAGCCTTGCATCATAAAGGTAAATGATGTCAGCTCATATGTCGCAGAAGCTACATATCATTATGTATAAGATTCTTCGGAGTAGAACTAATCCACATGACAGGCAAGGTGTTATGCAAGCGGGTGTGGACCCACTGCGCCACTGACCAATATATCCTGGAGGAGCGTGACTAAGTAACTACCTGGTCTTCTCTAGATCCCCATATGGTGAGGATAGGCTTGGGCTGTTAGAGTACTTACCAGGTACCACTTCTCAGCAGTCCCCAGGCCAGTGGCAGCTGACCTGGAGGTCAGAGATACCGGCGAAAAGCACTGAGGGTAAAGACGTGGTCAGGAAGTCCAGAGTCAGGGCAGGCAGTGATCAAGCAATATCCGTAATCGAAGTCGGGGGTCAATAATAATAATATGAAATTGTGGCACTCAGATTATTCTCTTGCAATTATGGATAATGTATTAGTACAATGACGTACAAAGTTTATAATCCAGTTACATAATTCAACAAAAGTCAAAATAGAAAATCACTCTTGATATTGATGATGACCGGACGTTTTGGTCCTTACAGACCTTCCTCAGCGGTCTATTTATCTTTCTTTGGTGGTGGAGGTTAGAAGGACTGGATCATAAGATCAGGGGCAGGTGGCAATCAAGCAAAGTCTGTTTAATCAAGAAGCAGGGTCCGGGAAACAGTAAACTTCCAAACACCTTCACACAAGGAACTAGACTGGCTAGTGACCAAGGTTGTTCAAGTCCCTTCCTGAGGCAGGAAGCGCCTTTAAATACATCCTGCAACCCAGCCATATGCTGGGGAGATAGAGAGCGTGCCCATGGTGCCTCACAAAAGGAGGAGAGACATGTCCGTGCATGCCCTAACAAACAGTACAGGACTCTAAGCAGGAAGGAAGCTCCAGCATGGGGCGCAGATACAACAGTTTAAGCTACCTGTTGCTCACGCTTATCAGCACGGTGCACAGCAGCAAGGGGAAGTGAGGTAACCCATCACCCGTGCCCGTGTGCAGGGACAGGAGCGCAGGCGCAAGTGCTGGGCTAACACAAGCCTATGGAAAACAGGAAGTAGCCCAGAAGTAATTCAGCGGCAAAATCACACTACACCCCAAAAGCATAAGGCCTCATGCACACGACCGTTGTGTGCATCAGTGGCTGTTGTGCCGTTTTCCATTTTTTTTTTGCGGACCTATTGACTTTCAATGGGTCAGTGGAAAAATCGGAAAATGCAGAGTTTGGCAGCCGCATCCATGATCCGTGTTTCCTGGCCGTGAAAAAAATATGACCCGTCCTATTCTTTTCACGGCCAACGGTTCACAGACCCATTCAAGTCAATAGGTCCGTGAAAAAACACGGATGCACACAAGATTGTCATCCGCGTCCGTGATCCGTGTCCGTGATCCGTGTCCGTTTTTTCCTATCATTTCAATAGCAAACTTGACTTAGATTTGTTTTCTTCATTTTTCATATCCGTGAATCCTCCAAAAATCAAGGAAGACCCACGGATGAAAAAACGGTCACGGATCACGGTACTACGGACCCCGTTTTTGCGGACCTTAAAAAAAACGGTTGTGTGCATGAGGCCTATTACATATGACTAGGTAGATTTGCAGTTGTCACCTAGTGTAATCTTGGATTATTGCTAGGCAAGCACATTTCAGACAATATATTTGTATTTAGTTATGGGAGTTTCCATCCATCTTTCATGGACAATAATGTGACATCATAAGTCATCACGCCCTGTAAATACACAAACACACACATTGTACTCCAGCTGGTAAAAAGGTTAAAGGTACGTTCACATCAGTGTTCAAAATCCGGCAAACTGTTCCATCAGAGGAACAGGCCCCTGGATCTCTTAACGCTAATGTGAACCTAGCGTACAACTGAAAATTTTGGCCCATTAAAATGTAATCAGAGAGTGAGGGAGTTGTAGATGGTGATGAGGAAGAGCAAATTACTTAAATATGTTTTCTCCATTGTATTCACAGAAGAAAAGAAAATGTCAAGTGAAATGCAGATTATCAAAGTAAACTTCCCATTAAATGTTATCTGTCTGACCCAGGAAGAAGCGCAGCACTGTCTTAATAAAAACTTAAAATAAATCACTTTGTCCAGATGGCATACACCCCTGTATCCTAAGGGAATTAAGTAATGTAATAGACAGACCTTGTTTCTAATATTTAAAGGGGTTCTTTAGACCAGGAATCTTTTTTTATAAAGAAGGAAAAAAAAAGATTCACCTTTCAAAAGTGGCCCAATTCCAGAAACAAACTCCCTTCTCCACCTTCGGTTCCAATCAATGGTCACATGCCATGCCTGCACACATCACTTCTGAGGTCATTAATTTGCTGTAATTGGTAACGTACTTGTAGATGGCACATCTTACTCCTAGTCCAGTGGAAACCAGAAGTAGAGTAGAATGGAGCATGGAACTGGAGCCAGAGCATCAATGACAGAGAAGTATTTTTCTTAATCTATGCCCCCTGTATGGCCATATTGAAAGGGGTTACTGGTCTCAGAGAAACTTTTAAGGACTATATAATGGCTGTGTATGTTCCAGACCACTGGCAAATAACAAAGGTGGCGCCAATATTCAAAAAGGGGTAAAGAAGTTAGTCTGGAAACCATAGGCCTGTAAGTTTAACCTCTGTAGGGGTAAATTGTTTGAATGTTTGCCTATAAGAAGTCTTTCAGCCACAATAAATGTCTCAGCATAGGAAAATAATGGATTTGTCAATCTTAAAAATTTTAGTAAGTTGCAATGGGGTAAGTTATTAAGTGTGATGTATTTAGATTTTCCCAAAGCATTTGAACTGTGCTTCATATGAAGTTTGTATAAAAAATGAGAATGCTTGGACTGGGAGAACATGTCTGTATGCAGGTAAGTAACTGGCTCAGTGATAGAAAACAGAGGGTGGTTATTATATATTTATTAATGATCTTATAGAAGGCTTGCACAGTAAAATAAGTTTTTTGCTGCCGATACTAAACTGTGTAAAGTAATTAACATAGAAGAGGACAATATACCGCTACAGAGGGACCTGGCTAGATTGGAGGCTTGGGCAGAGAAGTGGCAGATGAGGTTTATTACTGATAAATGTACAGTTATGCAAGAGGTAATCAAGACCCTTCATACCCCTTATCTGTTTAGTTTGCACTTTTTCTAGCTGAACTGTATATTCCAGATTAGGCCGCACCAACGCTTTGTAAAGTGGTAGTATTACATCCCTGCCCCGCGACTCCATGCCTCGTTTAATGCATGACAATATCCTGGTGGCCTTAGAAGCAGCTGATTGACATTGTATGCTGTTATTTAATCTACTATTTACAAGGACACCCAAATCCTTCTCTATAAGTGACTCCCCCAATGTTACATCACCTAGGACACAGAGATTATTACTACCAAGATGCATAACTTTACATTTATCCACATTGAACCAAGTTGCCAAGTTGATGCCCAATCACTCAGAGTATCCAAGTAAGCTTGTAGTTTATGAACATCTTCCATAGACTATACAGTACTACATAGCTTAGTGTCATCTGTCAAAATAGAAACAGTGCTATTACGGTAATCCCATTCTTGATGTAATTAATAAATAAGTTAAATAATAGGGGACCCAGCACTGACCCTTGGGTACACCACTTATAACCCGGGACCATTCTGAATAGGAGTCATTGACCACAACTCTCTGGACATGGTCCTTCAACCAGTTTTCAATCCAATTACAAACTATACTTTCTAAGCCTATAGACCTTACTTTAACTATAAAACGTCTATGAGGGACAGTATCAAATGTGTTTTCAAAATCCAAGAATACTACATCCACAGCCGCCCCCCCATCCAGGCTTCTACTCACCTCCTCATAAAAACAAATCAGGTTAGTCTGACAACTTCAGTCCTTGCTGGGTATCACTTATGATATTTTGCTGTAAATATTTGCTTGCGTCAGATGCACATATCCAACCTGCGCTTAAAGTGCGCCAAAGTACGCCAACCACAAAGAATTTCCCCCGTGCCTAAAAGCAAGTGTATCAAGCTCTTTTGTGTAAGGAAAGGTGACCAGAGTCAGACAAGCTGTTTAATTGTATAGCTTCTGTTGAGCACCCTTCCTTCTCCTGCCTAGTCTCTTCACTTTTATTTTATAGCCACCAAAGGGGTAACAATAGAAAGGCAAAGGCCCGTCACCCAACTACTTCCTTCCTGAACAGTAACAAACATACAGGAAGTGATAATATACAGGAAGTGATGATACAGGAAGACGAGAAACCACTATCACTTCTTCAATACAATAAAATAACATAGCCAGCTAACAAAACACATGTATACAATAATCTCCCATTACCACTGGAGTAAACTTTATCCAGCCTTGCTCAGTGATCAATGCCCAATAAAGTTACTATGATTCTCATGTGTGCCTATTTACAGGGACAACGTCATTATCTCTGAGAGGCTGATCAGGCGCACTAGAGACAACAAACGCATGTTCCTTTCATATATTATATTGCATCCACACCAAGCCAATAAATCCGCGTCTTGTGTGGGGGCCCTAGTTGGCCTCCATACAGTCGCCAAGAAAACCCTGCTCCGCTTCACATCAGTCTCCCCCGGCCCACAGCCCAGTGCATAGCACATGTACCATTCGCCAACGGAGACCTCTGCTCCCGGCGGCTGCGTCTCCACATCCACAGGAAGATATCCACTCCAATGGTTTACCCTGACACTGAGAGACATTATGACAATATATAATATATTAACCCATTAATGCAAAACGAAGTGCATGTACGGTGGTGGATGCATTGCAAGAATGCATTCCGCCGTAGATGCACGGAGGGCTGATCAGGCGGGCACCGGAGCGGTGCGAGCACAATCACTGCAGAGGTCCGGCAGTCTCTGGTAGCACCCGGCAATGCTGTAAAAGGCGATGCCGGCGGATTACCCTCTTTCATGCCGCGGTTGTTTTGTTTTTGGCTTGTGTGTGTGAATAAACACTGAAGTTTTGTTTTACAAACAGTTTTTTTGCCTGTTCTGCGTACACTTACCCGGCCTACCAGAGCGAATCCTCACCATAGAGAAGGTCAAAAAATTATAAACAGGGGCAGAGCAATGACTGAGCTGAGCTCTTTAAGCACTCTTGGGTGTAATCCATCTGGACACGGAGCCTTGTTCATATTTACCTTGTTTAACTTAGTTTGGACAATATCTACAGTTTGCCAATTGAGTATATTACTGGATGTACTAACAGCCCCAGCACCACAGATATCAGCTCCTTTCTCTTATTTTGTATATACAGAGCTGAAAAAAACATTTAATAACTCTGCCTCTTCCTTATCATTAGTTACTATCCCCCCTTTACCATTATTTAGGGAACCTACATGCTCTGATCTTGTTTTTTAAGCATTTATATATTTAAATATTTTTGGGGGATTTGTTTTGCTCTCTTTGGTCACCTGCAGTTCATTTTGTATTTTGGCAGATTTAATCTCTTTTTTTTACAGATTTGATTAAGACTTTTCTAAAATAGGCACCCTCCCCATTAAGGTGCAGCCCGTCCCTACTGTAGAGTCTGTATACGATAGAGAAGTCAGCGCAGTTCTCCATGAACCCTAGCCCTTCCTTCCTGCACCAGTTTCTGAGCCAGATACTTAACTCCCTAAGCTCCTACTATCTGTCTAGTGACGCTTGTGCCCTGGTAGTATTTCTGAAAACACTATCTTGGAGGTTCTGGACTTGATTTTTAAGGACCTTCCATTTCCCTCTGACTTTGTAATTTGTACTAATGTGTACCATGACCTCCTAGGTCTTCCCCAGCTCCACCTAGAAATCTGTCTATCCAAACCGCAATATGCCAAACCCAAGCACCCGGAAGGAAACACACTGTTCGGCATTCATGTTCTTGGAAACAGATGACCCTGTGTGTCTGCCTAATAATAGAGTCCCCTACCACCAGCATCTGCATGACCTTTGCTGCATTCCTCCCATCCTTCCCACAGTAGTCATCCTCCTGGTTGCTAGGAGAAACAAACAGGCATATTTACTAGGGTGTTCCAGCTCAGGACTAGCCTCCATGGAACTTTACCCCCTACCCATTATCATAACTGTTACCCAGCTGCTGAACCCAGAGTCCTGATCTTGCCCTCCTTCACCCACCTCTATTTCATTGACCCCAACCAGTGCCTGCACAGTGAGATCTAAATCTTTTTCCAGGTTTTCAATGGATCTGCATGTTGCAAGGAAACAGTGAGGGTCAATAATGGAGCGGATAAATAGTGGAACACCTTTGCACAAGAAATAGAACATAAGGGACATTATTGTTTAGGCACGTAATTAGTAATTAGTAATTAGTAAAGTGCCCTTAACTGGGGTTTTTTCAGGAGGTAAATATTAATGACCTATCCTCAGGGTAGGTCATTAATGTCAGATCGGTGGGGGTCCGACTCATCCACTGATCAGCTGTTTGACGGGTCCAGGATGTTGCGCAGAGAGGTGGGGAGCAAGAGATGAGCATAAAGAAGTGGTAGGTAAGCAACAGAGGCTGGGAGAAGAGCAGTGGCAGCCATGTTATCTCCACAGTAGACTGTACTGTATGAGTATATAGTATTATAATAACATGACAATTACATAGTAATTTGAATAAATATACATAAATCCATTAATTTCAACATTTTATACTTACAAACCCTAGTTGATCAGAACCATCCATGAAAGGCACAGACTGCTTTGCTATTTTCCTTTCTGACCTCCTACTAGCAGTTTGATTATTTGACCGTTATTCTATATTTTAAATACCTGTTTCATATTAATGAATGGTCCTAGTTCAGATCCTAGTCTAATTTGAATGTGAGCCTTTTATGACTGCTGATTGGATGTTTTTCTTTAGCCAACTTTGTATGGAATTCCAAACATTGCTATCCATAGAAGTGCTATTACTGCCTGCAGAGGACAGTATGACGCGTTTTAGTACAGTCTAATTATATTGCACTGATTAAAAGCCATCTGTCCACATTCCTGCTTATTATTTCATGAATTCATGTTTGCTGCTGATGTTTGCTGGGATGTGCTATTATTAGAGTTGAGCGAACACCTGGATGTTCGGGTTCGAGAAGTTCGGCCGAACATCCCGGAAATGTTCGGGTTCGGGATCCGAACCCGATCCGAACTTCGTCCCGAACCCGAACCCCATTGAAGTCAATGGGGACCCGAACTTTTCGGCACTAAAAAGGCTGTAAAACAGCCCAGGAAAGAGCTAGAGGGCTGCAAAAGGCAGCAACATGTAGGTAAATCCCCTGCAAACAAATGTGGATAGGGAAATGAATTAAATTAAAAATTAAATAAATAAAAATTAACCAAAATCAATTGGAGAGAGGTTCCATAGCAGAGAATCTGGCTTCCCGTCACCCACCACTGGAACAGTCCATTCTCAGATATTTAGGCCCCGGCACCCAGGCAGAGGAGAGAGGTCCCGTAACAGAGAATCTGTCTTCATGTCAGCAGAGAAATAGTCTGCATGTCATAGCAGAGAATGAGGCTTCACGTCAGCCACCACTGCAACAGTCCATTGGCATATATTTAGGCCCAGCACCCAGGCAGAGGAGGGAGGTCCCGTAACAGAGAATCTGTCTTCATGTCAGCAGAGAATTAGTCTGCATGTCATAGCAGAGAATGAGGCTTCACGTCAGCCACCACTGCAACAGTCCATTGGCATATATTTAGGCCCAGCACACACACAGGCAGAGGAGAGAGGTCCCGTAACAGAGAATCTGTCTTCATGTCAGCAGAGAATTAGTCTGCATGTCATAGCAGAGAATCAGGCTTCACGTCACCCACCACTGCAACAGTCCATTGGCATATATTTAGGCCCAGCACCCAGGCAGAGGAGGGAGGTCCCGTAACAGAGAATCTGTCTTCATGTCAGCAGAGAATTAGTCTGCATGTCATAGCAGAGAATGAGGCTTCACGTCAGCCACCACTGCAACAGTCCATTGGCATATATTTAGGCCCAGCACACACACAGGCAGAGGAGAGAGGTCCCGTAACAGAGAATCTGGCTTCATGTCAGCAGAGAATCAGTCTGCATGTCATAGCAGAGAATGAGGCTTCACGTCAGCCACCACTGCAACAGTCCATTGGCATATATTTAGGCCCAGCACACACACAGGCAGAGGAGAGAGGTCCCGTAACAGAGGATCTGGCTTCATGTCAGCAGAGAATCAGTCTGCATGTCATAGCAGAGAATCAGGCTTCACGTCAGCCACCACTGCAACAGTCCATTGTCATAAATTTAGGCCCAGCACCCAGGCAGAGGAGAGAGGTCCCGTAACAGACAATCTGGCTTCATGTCAGCATAGAATTAGTCTGCATGTCATAGCAGAGAATGAGGCTTCACGTCAGCCACCACTGCAACAGTCCATTGGCATATATTTAGGCCTAGCACACAGGCAGAGGAGAGAGGTCCCGTAACAGACAATCTGGCTTCATGTCAGCAGAGAATCAGTCTGCATGTCATAGCAGAGAATGAGGCTTCACGTCACCCACCACTGCAACAGTCCATTGGCATATATTTAGGCCTAGCACACAGGCAGAGCAGAGAGGTCCCGTAACAGACAATCTGGCTTCATGACAGCAGAGAATCAGTCTGCATGTCATAGCAGAGAATGAGGCTTCACGTCACCCACCACTGCAACAGTCCATTGGCATATATTTAGGCCTAGCACACAGGCAGAGCAGAGAGGTCCCGTAACAGACAATCTGGCTTCATGACAGCAGAGAATCAGTCTGCATGTCATAGCAGAGAATGAGGCTTCACGTCACCCACCACTGCAACAGTCCATTGGCATATATTTAGGCCTAGCACACAGGCAGAGCAGAGAGGTCCCGTAACAGACGATCTGGCTTCATGTCAGCAGAGAATCAGTCTGCATGTCATAGCAGAGAATGAGGCTTCACGTCAGCCATCACTGCAACAGTCCATTGGCATATATTTAGGCCCAGCACCCAGGCAGAGGAGGGAGGTCCCGTAACAGAGAATCTGTCTTCATGTCAGCAGAGAATTAGTCTGCATGTCATAGCAGAGAATGAGGCTTCACGTCAGCCACCACTGCAACAGTCCATTGGCATATATTTAGGCCCAGCACACACACAGGCAGAGGAGAGAGGTCCCGTAACAGAGAATCTGTCTTCATGTCAGCAGAGAATTAGTCTGCATGTCATAGCAGAGAATCAGGCTTCACGTCACCCACCACTGCAACAGTCCATTGGCATATATTTAGGCCCAGCACCCAGGCAGAGGAGGGAGGTCCCGTAACAGAGAATCTGTCTTCATGTCAGCAGAGAATTAGTCTGCATGTCATAGCAGAGAATGAGGCTTCACGTCAGCCACCACTGCAACAGTCCATTGGCATATATTTAGGCCCAGCACACACACAGGCAGAGGAGAGAGGTCCCGTAACAGACAATCTGGCTTCATGTCAGCAGAGAATTAGTCTGCATGTCATAGCAGAGAATGAGGCTTCACGTCACCCACCACTGCAACAGTCCATTGGCATATATTTAGGCCCAGCACCCAGGCAGAGGAGGGAGGTCCCGTAACAGAGAATCTGTCTTCATGTCAGCAGAGAATTAGTCTGCATGTCATAGCAGAGAATGAGGCTTCACGTCAGCCACCACTGCAACAGTCCATTGGCATATATTTAGGCCCAGCACCCAGGCAGAGGAGGGAGGTCCCGTAACAGAGAATCTGTCTTCATGTCAGCAGAGAATTAGTCTGCATGTCATAGCAGAGAATGAGGCTTCACGTCAGCCACCACTGCAACAGTCCATTGGCATATATTTAGGCCCAGCACACACACAGGCAGAGGAGAGAGGTCCCGTAACAGAGAATCTGTCTTCATGTCAGCAGAGAATTAGTCTGCATGTCATAGCAGAGAATCAGGCTTCACGTCACCCACCACTGCAACAGTCCATTGGCATATATTTAGGCCCAGCACCCAGGCAGAGGAGGGAGGTCCCGTAACAGAGAATCTGTCTTCATGTCAGCAGAGAATTAGTCTGCATGTCATAGCAGAGAATGAGGCTTCACGTCAGCCACCACTGCAACAGTCCATTGGCATATATTTAGGCCCAGCACACACACAGGCAGAGGAGAGAGGTCCCGTAACAGAGAATCTGGCTTCATGTCAGCAGAGAATCAGTCTGCATGTCATAGCAGAGAATGAGGCTTCACGTCAGCCACCACTGCAACAGTCCATTGGCATATATTTAGGCCCAGCACACACATAGGCAGAGGAGAGAGGTCCCGTAACAGAGGATCTGGCTTCATGTCAGCAGAGAATCAGTCTTCATGTCATAGCAGAGAATCAGGCTTCACGTCAGCCACCACTGCAACAGTCCATTGTCATAAATTTAGGCCCAGCACCCAGGCAGAGGAGAGAGGTCCCGTAACAGACAATCTGGCTTCATGTCAGCATAGAATTAGTCTGCATGTCATAGCAGAGAATGAGGCTTCACGTCAGCCACCACTGCAACAGTCCATTGGCATATATTTAGGCCTAGCACACAGGCAGAGGAGAGAGGTCCCGTAACAGACAATCTGGCTTCATGTCAGCAGAGAATCAGTCTGCATGTCATAGCAGAGAATGAGGCTTCACGTCACCCACCACTGCAACAGTCCATTGGCATATATTTAGGCCTAGCACACAGGCAGAGCAGAGAGGTCCCGTAACAGACAATCTGGCTTCATGACAGCAGAGAATCAGTCTGCATGTCATAGCAGAGAATGAGGCTTCACGTCACCCACCACTGCAACAGTCCATTGGCATATATTTAGGCCTAGCACACAGGCAGAGCAGAGAGGTCCCGTAACAGACAATCTGGCTTCATGACAGCAGAGAATCAGTCTGCATGTCATAGCAGAGAATGAGGCTTCACGTCACCCACCACTGCAACAGTCCATTGGCATATATTTAGGCCTAGCACACAGGCAGAGCAGAGAGGTCCTGTAACAGACGATCTGGCTTCATGTCAGCAGAGAATCAGTCTGCATGTCATAGCAGAGAATGAGGCTTCACGTCAGCCACCACTGCAACAGTCCATTGGCATATATTTAGGCCCAGCACCCAGGCAGAGGAGGGAGGTCCCGTAACAGAGAATCTGTCTTCATGTCAGCAGAGAATTAGTCTGCATGTCATAGCAGAGAATGAGGCTTCACGTCAGCCACCACTGCAACAGTCCATTGGCATATATTTAGGCCCAGCACACACACAGGCAGAGGAGAGAGGTCCCGTAACAGAGAATCTGTCTTCATGTCAGCAGAGAATTAGTCTGCATGTCATAGCAGAGAATCAGGCTTCACGTCACCCACCACTGCAACAGTCCATTGGCATATATTTAGGCCCAGCACCCAGGCAGAGGAGGGAGGTCCCGTAACAGAGAATCTGTCTTCATGTCAGCAGAGAATTAGTCTGCATGTCATAGCAGAGAATGAGGCTTCACGTCAGCCACCACTGCAACAGTCCATTGGCATATATTTAGGCCCAGCACACACACAGGCAGAGGAGAGAGGTCCCGTAACAGAGGATCTGGCTTCATGTCAGCAGAGAATCAGTCTGCATGTCATAGCAGAGAATCAGGCTTCACGTCAGCCACCACTGCAACAGTCCATTGGCATATATTTAGGCCTAGCACACAGGCAGAGGAGAGAGGTCCCGTAACAGACAATCTGGCTTCATGTCAGCAGAGAATCAGTCTGCATGTCATAGCAGAGAATGAGGCTTCACGTCAGCCACCACTGCAACAGTCCATTGTCATAAATTTAGGCCCAGCACCCAGGCAGAGGAGGGAGGTCCCGTAACAGACAATCTGGCTTCATGTCAGCAGAGAATTAGTCTGCATGTCATAGCAGAGAATCAGGCTTCATGTCAGCCACCACTGCAACAGTCCATTGGCATATATTTAGGCCTAGCACACAGGCAGAGGAGAGGTTCATTCAACTTTGGGTAGCATCGCAATATAATGGTAAAATGAAAATAAAAATAGGATTGAATGAGGAAGTGCCCTGGAGTCCAATAATATATGGTTATGGGGAGGTAGTTAATGTCTAATCTGGACAAGGGACGGACAGGTCCTGTGGGATCCATGCCTGGTTCATTTTTATGAACGTCAGCTTGTCCACATTGGCTGTAGACAGGCGGCTGCGTTTGTCTGTAATGACGCCCCCTGCCGTGCTGAATACACGTTCAGACAAAACGCTGGCTGCCGGGCAGGCCAGCACCTCCAAGGCATAAAAGGCTAGCTCTGGCCACGTGGACAATTTAGAGACCCAGAAGTTGAATGGGGCCGAACCATCAGTCAGTACGTGGAGGGGTGTGCACACGTACTGTTCCACCATGTTAGTGAAATGTTGCCTCCTGCTAACACGTTGCGTATCAGGTGGTGGTGCAGTTAGCTGTGGCGTGTTGACAAAAGTTTTCCACATCTCTGCCATGCTAACCCTGCCCTCAGAGGAGCTGGCCGTGACACAGCTGCCTTGGCGACCTCTTGCTCCTCCTCTGCCTTGGCCTTGGGCTTCCACTTGTTCCCCTGTGACATTTGGGAATGCTCTCAGTAGCGCGTCTACCAACGTGCGCTTGTACTCGCGCATCTTCCTATCACGCTCCAGTGCAGGAAGTAAGGTGGGCACATTGTCTTTGTAGCGTGGATCCAGCAGGGTGGCAACCCAGTAGTCCGCACAGGTTAAAATGTGGGCAACTCTGCTGTCGTTGCGCAGGCACTGCAGCATGTAGTCGCTCATGTGTGCCAGGCTGCCCAGGGATAAGGACAAGCTGTCCTCTGTGGGAGGCGTATCGTCATCGTCCTGCCTTTCCCCCCAGCCACGCACCAGTGATGGACCCGAGCTGCGTTGGGTGCCACCCCGCTGTGACCATGCTTCATCCTCATCCTCCTCCACCTCCTCCTCATCCTCGTCCTCCTCGTCCTCCAGTAGTGGGCCCTGGCTGGCCACATTTGTACCTGGCCTCTGCTGTTGCCAAAAACCTCCCTCTGAGTCACTTCGAAGAGACTGGCCTGAAAGTGCTAAAAATGACCCCTCTTCCTCCTCCTCCTCCTCCTCCTCCTGGGCCACCTCCTCTTCCATCATCGCCCTAAGTGTTTTCTCAAGGAGACATAGAAGTGGTATTGTAACGCTGATAACGGTGTCATCGCCACTGGCCATGTTGGTGGAGTACTCGAAACAGCGCAACAGGGCACACAGGTCTCGCATGGAGGCCCAGTCATTGGTGGTGAAGTGGTGCTGTTCTGTAGTGCGACTGACCCGTGCGTGCTGCAGCTGAAACTCCACTATGGCCTGCTGCTGCTCGCACAGTCTGTCCAGCATGTGCAAGGTGGAGTTCCACCTGGTGGGCACGTCGCATATGAGGCGGTGAGCGGGAAGGCCGAAGTTACGCTGTAGCGCAGACAGGCGAGCAGCAGCAGGATGTGAACGCCGGAAGCGCGAACAGACGGCCCGCACTTTATGCAGCAGCTCTGACATGTCGGGGTAGTTGTGAATGAACTTCTGCACCACCAAATTCAGCACATGCGCCAAGCAAGGGATGTGCGTCAAATTGGCTAGTCCCAGAGCTGCAACGAGATTTCGCCCATTATCACACACCACCAGGCCGGGCTTGAGGCTCACCGGCAGCAACCACTCGTCGGTCTGTTGTTCTATACCCCGCCACAACTCCTGTGCGGTGTGGGGCCTGTCCCCCAAACATATGAGTTTCAGAATGGCCTGCTGACGTTTACCCCGGGCTGTGCTGAAGTTGGTGGTGAAGGTGTGTGGCTGACTGGATGAGCAGGTGGAAGAAGAGGAGGAGGAAGCCGAGAAGGAGGAGGTGGCAACAGGAGGCAAAGAATGTTGCCCTGCGATCCTTGGCGGCGGAAGGACGTGCGCCAAACAGCTCTCCGCCTGGGGCCCAGCTGCCACTACATTTACCCAGTGTGCAGTTAGGGAGATATAGCGTCCCTGGCCGTGCTTACTGGTCCACGTATCTGTGGTTAGGTGGACCTTGCCACAGATGGCGTTGCGCAGTGCACACTTGATTTTATCGGATACTTGGTTGTGCAGGGAAGGCACGGCTTTCTTGGAGAAGTAGTGCCGGCTGGGAACAACATACTGTGGGACAGCAAGCGACATGAGCTGTTTGAAGCTGTCTGTGTCCACCAGCCTAAATGACAGCATTTCATAGGCCAGTAGTTTAGAAATGCTGGCATTCAGGGCCAGGGATCGAGGGTGGCTAGGTGGGAATTTACGCTTTCTATCAAATGTTTGTGAGATGGAGAGCTGAACGCTGGCGTGTGACATGGTTGAGACGCTTGGTGACGGAGGTGGTGGTGGTGGTGTTGGTGGTACATCCCCTGTTTGCTGGGCGGCAGGTGCCAACGTTCCTCCAGAGGCGGAGGAAGAGGCCGAGGCGGCAGCAGCAGAATAGGCCGAGGCGGCAGCAGCAGAAGAGGTAGCAGGGGGAGCCTGAGTGACTTCCTTGGTTTTAAGGTGTTTACTCCACTGCAGTTCATGCTTTGCATGCAGGTGCCTGGTCATGC
Source organism: Bufo gargarizans (assembly GCF_014858855.1). Classification (NCBI taxonomy): domain Eukaryota; kingdom Metazoa; phylum Chordata; class Amphibia; order Anura; family Bufonidae; genus Bufo; species Bufo gargarizans. The sequence goes on from NC_058082.1 coordinate 414,774,387, forward strand.
AGGTTGTGCTCAGGTTCAGAACGTTAATGCCTCGCTTCAGGCTCTGATGGCACAGCGTGCAAACCACTCGGGTCTTGTCGTCAGCACATTGTTTGAAGAAGTGCCATGCCAGGGAACTCCTTGAAGCTGCCTTTGGGGTGCTCGGTCCCAGATGGCGGCGGTCAGTAGCAGGCGGAGTCTCTTGGCGGCGGGTGTTCTGCTTTTGCCCACTGCTCCCTCTTTTGCTACGCTGTTGGCTCGGTCTCACCACTGCCTCTTCCTCCGAACTGTGAAAGTCAGTGGCACGACCTTCATTCCATGTGGGGTCTAGGACCTCATCGTCCCCTGCATCGTCTTCCACCCAGTCTTGATCCCTGACCTCCTGTTCAGTCTGCACACTGCAGAAAGACGCAGCAGTTGGCACCTGTGTTTCGTCATCATCAGAGACATGCTGAGGTGGTATTCCCATGTCCTCATCATCAGGAAACATAAGTGGTTGTGCGTCAGTGCATTCTATGTCTTTCACCGCTGGGGAAGGGCTAGGTGGATGCCCTTGGGAAACCCTGCCAGCGGAGTCTTCAAACAGCATAAGAGACTGCTGCATAACTTGAGGCTGAGACAGTTTCCCTGGTATGCATGGGGGTGATGTGACAGACTGATGGGGTTGGTTTTCAGGCGCCATCTGTGCGCTTTCTGCAGAAGACTGGGTGGGAGATAATGTGAACGTGCTGGATCCACTGTCGGCCACCCAATTGACTAATGCCTGTACCTGTAACTTTCCCAGCCACAACAGGACAGCGTTAACGAGAGATTTAGCAGGATATAAATTTGAGGCCTAGTATTTAGGCGCTGGGTGACAGGTATGGGTTTAGTGACAGAATTAGACTTGGAAATACACAGTAGCGGGTGTGTGTGAAGTTATTCTGAATGACCCAATGTGCACCTTGAATATTATATACCCTTTTAGGGATAGATTTCAAATAGCTCTGATATAGCAGAAACCACTAAATTATGAAATTGCTAAATTGGGAATTGTATTTCAACCCAGAACAAGAAATGTGCTTGAACGGACACTAAATAACTCGCCCAGCTACAGCACTAGGGACAGATTTAGCTGGATATAAATTTGAGGCCTAGTATTTAGGCGCTGGGTGACCGGTATGGATTTAGTGACAGAATTAGACTGGGATATGGCCAAAAAATAAACAGACTATTGCTGGTTAAATGCACTTGGTGTGACAGCTTCACCCTGATGTAGGCTTTAGCCAAAAAACAACCACACCATTGAGGGTTAAATGCACTTGGTGACAGGCGCAGCTTGCCCCTGATTTAGTATATGGCCAAAAAATGAACAGACTATTGCTGGTTAAATGCACTTGGTGTGACAGCTTCACCCTGATGTAGGCTTTAGCCAAAAAACAACCACACCATTGAGGGTTAAATGCACTTGGTGACAGGCGCAGCTTGCCCCTGATTTTGTATATGGCCAAAAAATGAACAGACTATTGCTGGTTAAATGCACTTGGTGTGACAGCTTCACCCTGATGTAGGCTTTAGCCAAAAAACAACCACACCATTGAGGGTTAAATGCACTTGGTCGCAGCTTGTGCTGGCGCACCACAAGACACAAAATGGCCGCCGATCACCCCAGAAAAATGTGACTGACAAACGGTCTGTGCAGCCTAAAAACAGTGAGCAATTGAGGATCAGCAGCTCAATGATCCACAGCTGCAGATCGATCAGTTAATCAAGTCCTTTGGAGGAGTTAATCTGCCTAATCTCGCCCTACTGTCGCAGCCGCAACCTCTCCCTACGCTAATCAGAGCAGAGTGACGGGCGGCGCTATGTGACTCCAGCTTAAATAGAGGCTGGGTCACATGGTGCTCTGGCCAATCACAGCCATGCCAATAGTAGGCATGGCTGTGATGGCCTCTTGGGGCAAGTAGTATGACGCTTGTTGATTGGCTGCTTTGCAGCCTTTCAAAAAGCGCCAAGAAAGCGTCACAAAAGCGCGAAGAAAGCGACGAACACCGAACCCGAACCCGGACTTTTACGAAAATGTCCGGGTTCGGGTCCGTGTCACGGACACCCCAAAATTCGGTACGAACCCGAACTATACAGTTCGAGTTCGCTCATCCCTAGCTATTATACTTTAAAGTAATTTTCCATCTATAGATTTTAAACTTACGTCCTTTAACAGGTTTCCAGCCTGGGTTATGGATGGAATGTCATTTCCCTGTCTCTTCCTGCCGCTTGCATAAACTCCTGAATCCACCTTATCTGCGCATGCATCAGAAGGAGGAATAGTTTTGGCCCTGTCCATAGTGGAAGTGAGGTGTCATCCATAGCTCAGGTCTGAGATCTGGTAAAGGATGTGATGTCAACAGAAGCTGTATTTTCAGAAGGACAGAATCACGTGACTGGGTTTCTGGGTGAAACTTCAGAGCGGTAAGGGTACGACCACGTAAGGTTTCTTGACTACTTATAACATGCTGCTGGCAGATTACACTGCAATTTTCATGGTGACAGGTTCCCTTTAAGATGGCTTTGTGGGATCTGCTGTGTCCCAGAAAACCCCTTTAATATAAACACACGCACTATGGTGATGTAAAAAAATGAATGGAATCTATGCACAAACCCTATTGTGCAATTATTACAAAAGAGCACAACCTATAGATATACACATTCTGTAGCATAGACTATTGCGATGTCATTACAACAGAATACACACTATTATGACGTCACTGAAATACAGCCTTCGCATACTATTGTGACATCATCACAGTATAATGCAGCTTATAAATATCCATATACACATTTTTGTGACATCACAGCAGAGCCCAGCTAACAGATGAATACACACACTCATATGTGTAACACCATCAGGGTCCATTTATACGTCCGCATAACGGGTCCGGGTGCGGACTTATTCATTCTCAATGGTGCCACAATAGATGCGGACAGCACTTCCATTCCGCGGCCCTGCAAAAAAAATAGCTGGTGTCCGTGTTTTGCTGACCACAAAACAGTTGCGGACGTGTGAATGGACCATTATACTTAGGTAGTCTATGCTGATATCGTCATAACAGAGCACAACCTGTAAATACTGTACACACAGACACACTAAGTGTGTGTATTGGAGCCTCTGTTGCCAATTTTGTAAAACATTTAGCATGCTGCACTATTTTGTCCTGTTAAATGCAGGAATCCACAACAAAACCCAACAGACCCTATTATAGTCAACAGGGTTTGTCGGGCACTGTTGTTGTTCGTTATATGATGGATCCACCACATCCCTCATTTTTCATCAAAAGAGAAGAAGAACAATAAAAACAAGTAGTGCCAATGTGAACAAGGCTCTATGTGGCATCAGTACATTGTACAGAAGCATAACTTATTAGTGCACGCACTATTGTGACATCAACACAAGTGCGGCTTATAAATGCACACATTATTGTTTCCTCAGCTTCTATCTTCATGCCTACAGCACGGTATGTATGTCATTTCGTAATAAAAAAAAAATGCACATGTATCAGGCTGTATCCATATCTGTGTTGTGAAATCCATCCATAATTGAATCCTTTGTGCTGTGGTTGATCCATCTTACAGCAAACACCATTGACTTATAATGAGGTCCATCAGGGGCAAAAGTGTCCATATTTTGACAGCAAGAACAGACATACAGTACAGACCAAAAGTTTGGACACACCTTCTCATTCAAAGAGTTTTCTTTATTTTCATGACTATGAAAATTGTAGATTCACACTGAAGGCATCAAAACTATGAATTAACACATGTGAAATTATATACATAACAAAAAAGTGTGAAACAACTCAAAATATGTCATATTCTAGGTTCTTCAAAGCAGCCACCTTTTGCTTTGATTACTGCTTTGTACACTCTTGGCATTCTCTTGATAAGCTTCAAGAGGTAGTCACCTGAAATGGTTTTCACTTCACAGGTGTGCCCTGTCAGGTTTAATAAGTGGGATTTCTTGCCTTATAAATGGGGTTGGGACCATCAGTTGCGTTGTGGAGAAGTCAGGTGGATACACAGCTGATAGTCCTACTGAATAGACTGTTAGAATTTGTATTATGGCAAGAAAAAAGCAGCTAAGTAAAGAAAAACGAGTGGCCATCATTGCTTTAATAAATGAAGGTCAGTCAGTCCGAAAAATTGGGAAAACTTTGAAACTGTCCCCAAGTGCAGTCACAAAAACCATCAAGCGCTATAAAGAAACTGGCTCACATGCAGACCGCCCCAGGAAAGGAAGACCAAGTGTCACCTCTGCTGCGGAGGATAAGTTCATCCGAGTCACCAGCCTCAGAAATCGCAGGTTGACAGCAGCTCAGATTAGAGACCAGGTCAATGCCACACAGAGTTCTAGCAGCAGCCACATCTCTAGAACAACTGTTAAGAGGAGACTGTGTGAATCAGGCCTTCATGGTAGAATATCTGCTAGGAAACCACTGCTAAGGACAGGCAACAAGCAGAAGAGACTTGTTTGGGCTAAAGAACACAAGGAATGGACATTAGACCAGTGGAAATCTGTGCTTTGGTCTGATGAGTCAAAATTTTAGATCTTTGGTTCCAACCACCGTGTCTTTGTGCGACGCAGAAAAGGTGAACAGATGGACTCTACATGCCTGGTTCCCACCGTGAAGCATGGAGGACGAGGTGTGATGGTGTGGGGTGCTTTGCTGGTGACACTGTTGGGGATTTATTCAAAATTGAAGGCATACTGAAGCAGCATGGCTACCACAGCATCTTGCAGCGGCATGCTATTCCATCCAGTTTGCATTTAGTTGGACCATCATTTATTTTTCAACAGGACAATGACCCCAAACACACCTCCAGGCTGTGTAAGGGCTATTTGACCATGAAGGAGAGTGATGGGGTGCTGCGCCAGATGACCTGGCCTCCACAGTCACCGGATCTGAAACCAATCAAGATGGTTTGGGGTGAGCTGGACCGCAGAGTGAAGGCAAAAGGGCCAACAAGTGCTAAGCATCTCTGGGAACTCCTTCAAGACTGTTGGAAGACCATTTCAGGTGACTACCTCTTGAAGCTCATCAAGAGAATACCAAGAGTCTGCAAAGCAGTAATCAAAGCAAAATGTGGCTACTTTGAAGAACCTAGAATATGACATATTTTCTGTTGTTTCACACTTTTTGTTATGTATAATAATAGTTTTGATGCCTTCAGTGTGAATCTACAATTTTCACAGTCATGAAAAAAACGAAAACTCTTTGAATGAGAAGGTGTGTCCAAACTTTTGGTCTGTACTGTACATGCAGCACTATTTCCACTGACAAAAGTGACAGAGCAGATGATGGATGCGCAAAATGTAGGCCGTGATGCAGCTATGAACATAACCTTATTCGAACATTCCCCTCACATGTGCACATCAAAGAACCAACTACTTTCTTCAGGAACTGAATAATCCTATAGAATGAAGCCATCTACACTGTTCTCTCTATGTCCATGGACTTGAATGAACTGGACATCCGTGAATGTCAATGACCAAAGAGGACACATTTCAGATGGACTCCAGAAAACAACATTGCTTATTTTTTCCTTTACTTAGAAGAAGCACATAGCAACTTGAGCAGACCCTATTATGACTAATGCATATTGAACTATTGAACCATTTCTGAGCTTCTAGTCAAGTGACTGTAACATTCTATATGTCCCTGCTTATTTACAGTAATTGGCAAGTCAGTCTATTCTACCAATGAGACATATTTCTTGCTACATGGAAATACCTGGTAATGTCTTCTGTATAGCATTTATTCTAGGAATATTTGACCAGAATAGACTGATTACATAAAATTATATCAGGATGATTAAAAAGCAATTTTTCACAAAAGACTAAGGCCTCTGTCACACGGGCGCTGCGGGTGACGTGCGGAAAAAGATGCGTGTGCGCTGTGGGAAAATGCATGATTTTTCCCCGCAAGTTCAAAGCGTTTTGATACGTTTTGCTCGCGCGTGAGAGAAATCTGCATGTTTGGTACCCAGACCCAAACCCGGACTTCTTCACAGAAGTTCGGGTTTGGGTTAGGTGTTGTGTAGATTTTATTTTCCCTTATAACAAGGTTATAAGGGAAAATAATAGCATTCTAAATACATAATGCTTAGTAAAATAGTGATGGAGGGGTTAAAAAAAATTAAAATTAAATTAAACTCACCTCATCCACTTGTTCGTGCATCCCGGCTTGTCTTCTTCTTTGATGACCTGGGAGGAAAAGGACCTTTGGTGACATCCCTGCACTCATCACATGGTCCATCACCATAGTGAAAGATCATGTGATGAGCGCAGTGACGTCACCAAAGTTCCTTTTCCTCCCAGGTCCTCAAAGAAAAAGAAAGAAGACAAGCCGGGCAGCGTGGATGAGGTGAGTTTAAATTATTATTATTATTTTTTTTACCTCTCCATCCCTAATTTACTTCGCATTCTGTATTAAGAATGCTATTATTTTCCCTTATTATCGTCTCCTAGCAACGAATGCGTGAAAATCGCACCGCATCTGCACTTGCTTGCGGATGCTTGCGATTTTTACGCAGCCCCATTCACTTCTTAGTGGCCTGCGTTGTGTGAAAAATGCACAATATAGAGCATGCTGCGATTTTCATGCAACACGCAAGTGATGCGTGAAAATCACCACTCCAGTGCACAGCCCCATAGAAATGAATGGGTCCGGATTCAGTACGGGTGCAATGCGTTCACCTCACGCATTGCACCCGCGTGGAAAACTCGCCTGTGTGAAAGGGGCCTAAAGCTACCATATACAGTCATGTGAAAAAATTAGGACACCCTTTGAAAGCATGTGGTTTTTTGTAACATTTTTAATAAAAGGTTATTTCATCTCCGTTTCAACAATACAGAGAGATTAAAGTAATCCAACTAAACAAAGAAAACTGAAGAAAAGTCTTTTCAAGATCTTCTGTAAATGTCATTCTACAAAAATGCCTATTCTAACTGAGGAAAAAGATAGGACACCCTCACATGTATTCCCTCTTAAATTGGCTCAGATCTCACACAGGTATATCACACCAGGTGCACATAATTAGTAGATCGTTACTCTGCATGTTGAATGAGGCTTGCCCTATTTAAACCTCAGACATTTAGTTTGGTGTGCTCCTGACTGTTGAAGTGAGAGTGAGCACCATGGTGAGAGCAAAAGAGCTGTCAGAGGACTTCAGAAAAAAGATTGTAGCAGCCTATGAGTCTGGGAAGGGATTTAAAAAGATCTCAAAAGATTTTGAAATCAGCCATTCCACTGTCCGGAAGATAGTCTACAAGTGGAGGGCTTTCAAAACAACTGCCAACATGCCCAGGACTGGTCGCCCCAGCAAGTTCACCCCAAGAGCAGACCGCAAGATGCTAAAAGAGGTCTCCAAAAACCCTAAAGTATCATCTCGAGAACTACAGCAGGCTCTGGCTACTGTTGATGTAGAAGTACATGCCTCTACAATCAGAAAGAGACTGTACAAGTTTAACTTGCATGGGAGGTGTGCAAGGAGGAAACCTTTGCTTTCCAAGAGAAACATCGAGGCCAGACTGACATTTGCCAGAGATAAAGTTGACAAAGACCAGGACTTCTGGAATAATGTTCTTTGGACAGATGAGTCCAAAATTGAATTATTTGGACACAACAGCAGAGGACATGTTTGGCGTAAACCAAACACAGCATTCCAAGAAAAGAACCTCATACCAACTGTGAAGCATGGAGGTGGAAGTGTCATGGTTTGGGGCTGCTTTGCTGCAGCAGGACCTGGTCAGCTCACCATCATAGAATCCACGATGAATTCTACTGTGTATCAGAAGGTGCTTGAAGAACATGTGAGACCATCAGTTAGAAAATTAAAGCTGAAGCGGAACTGGACCATGCAACATGACAATGACCCAAAACATACTAGTAAATCAACCAAAGATTGGCTGAAAAAGAAGAAATGGAGAGTCCTGGAATGGCCAAGTCAAAGTCCAGATTTGAATCCCATTGAGATGCTGTGGGGTGACTTGAAAAGGGCTGTACGTGCAAGAAACCCCTCAAACATCTCACAGCTGAAAAAGTTCTGCATTGAGGAGTGGGGTAAAATTTCCTCAGACCGATGTCGAAGACTGGTAGATGGCTACAAGAACCGTCTCACTGCAGTTATTTCAGCCAAAGGAGGTAACACTCGCTATTAGGGGCAAGGGTGTCCTATCTTTTTCCTCAGTTAGAATAGGCATTTTTGTAGAATGACATTTACAGAAGATCTTGAAAAGACTTTTCTTCAGTTTTCTTTGTTTAGTCGGATTACTTTAATCTCTCTGTATTGTTGAAACGGAGATGAAATAACCTTTTATTAAAAATGTTACAAAAAACCACATGCTTTCAAAGGGTGTCCTAATTTTTTCACATGACTGTATATAGGTTACAAGGATTGTCCGGGACTTAAATACTGATGATCTATCCTCAGGATAGGTCATTAATATCAGATTGGTGGAAGTCCAACTCTCAGGTCCCCGATCAGCAGTTTGAAGGGACTGCAGCGCTCTGGTGTAAACATGTCTATGCCCTGAAAGCTTTCAGATACCATTTTTTGGGTTAGACAGTACAAGTATCAACCCTGTAATACTTTTGGCTTTTTTAACCTCTTAATTACCACCGCTACACTGTTTTATGGTGGTTATTAAATGGCCTTAGTCTAGGCTTCCACCTTTTTTATGGCAGCCTAGTGTAAACACTGGAGAGGTCACCAATGCAGCGAAGAGCAGGAGCTTGGCTCTCTCATGACAGCCGGGCAGCTGCTATAATGGCCTGGCAAAAGCACTGATAATTGCTATTTAACCCATTAAATGCTGCAGTCAATAGCGACAGAGACATCTAAGTGGTTACAGAGCAATCAGCCATGGGTGCCGCCATGAATGAGATAGTGGGGTGCCAATGTGTTCACAGGACAGCTGTGGGTCCAGTGAGGGTGCTCTTTGGAATGTGGGCCCCTTTGCCCACCTAGGCTGCAAAAAAGTGTCACACATGTGGTATCGCCATACTCAGGAGAAGTTGGGGAATATGTTTTGGGGTGTCATTTTACATATACCCATGCTGGGAGAAATATCTCGGCAAAAGACAACTTTTCCCATTTTTTTTATACAAAGTTGGCATTTGATCAAGATATTTATCTCACCCAGCATGGGTATATGTAAAATGACACCCCAAAACACATTGCCCAACTTCTGAGTACGGTGATACCACATGTGTGACACTTTTTTGCAGCCTAGGTGGGCAAAGGGGTCCACATTCCAAAGAGCACCTTTCGGTTTTCACCGGCCATTTTTTACAGATTTTGATTTCAAACTACTTTGCACGCATTTGGGCCCCTAAAATGCCAGGGCAGTATAACTACCCCACAAGTGACCCCATTTTGGAAAGAAGACACCCCAAGGTATTTCATGATGGGCATAGTGAATTCATGGAAGTTTTTATTTTTTTGTCACAAGTTAGTGGAATATGAGACTTTGTAAGGAAAAAAATAATAAAAAATTCATAATTTTCCGCTAACTTGTGACAAAAAATAATAAGTTCTATGAACTCACTATGCCCAGCAGTGAATACCTTAGGGTGTCTACTCTCCGAAATGGGGTTATTTGTGGGGTTTTTCTACTGTCTGGGCATTGTAGAACCTCAGGAAACATGACAGGTGCTCAGAAAGTCAGAGCTGCTTCAAAAAGCGGAAATTCACATTTTTGTACCATAGTTTGTAAACGCTATAACTCTTACCCAAACCATTTTTTTTACCCAAACATTTTTTTTATCAAAGACATGTAGAACAATAAATTTAGAGATAGATGTCGTTTTTTTAGAAACATTTTACAACTGAAAGTGAAAAATGTCATTTTTTTGAATTTTTTTTGTTAAATTTCGATTAATAACAAAAAAAGTAAAAATGTCAGCAGCAATGAAATACCACCAAATGAAAGCTCTATTAGTGAGAAGAAAAGGAGGTAAAATTAATTTGGGTGGTGAGTTGCATGACCGAGCAATAAACCGTGAAATTAGTGTAGTGCAGAATTGTAAAAAGTGGTCTGGTCATTAAGGGTGTTTAAGCTAGGGGGGCTGAAGTGGTTAAGAAGGAATTTTATTTTATAAGTAGTTAAAAAATCTGTATGTATTTGGGATCAATGGAATTGTACTACCTGAGAGTAAAGTTATCAAATTATTTATGCCTCAAAGTGAATATCGCAAAATTCACTTCAAAAGGAAACATGGGTATTGATGTTTCTTTTTCATTCTTTCCCAGAAAGAGTTAATAAAAGTTAATCAACAATTATGTGTCCCATTAAATGGTGCCAAAGTACAACTTGTCCTGCAAAAACTAGCTCTCATACAGCCAGGGGCGTAGCTAAAGGCTCATGGGCCCTGGTGCAAGAATTCAGCTTGGGCCCCCCTTCCCTCTGTGCTATATGGCCAGTGGCAGGGGAGGAGAAAATTGAAATGGCACCACCCAAGCCAAATCTTGACCTAACCCCTGTAACTTGAGCAGGCATTATTGCAACTAGGGATGAGCGAACCCGAACTGTATAGTTCGGGTTCGTACCGAATTTTGGGGTGTCCGTGACACGGACCCGAACCCGGACATTTTCGTAAAAGTCCGGGTTCGGGTTCGGTGTTCGTCGCTTTCTTGGCGCTTTTGTGACGCTTTCTTGGCGCTTTTTGAAAGGCTGCAAAGCAGCCAATCAACAAGCGTCATACTACTTGCCCCAAGAGGCCGTCACAGCCATGCCTACTATTGGCATGGCTGTGATTGGCCAGAGCACCATGTGACCCAGCCTCTATTTAAGCTGGAGTCACATAGCGCCGCCCGTCACTCTGCTCTGATTAGCGTAGGGAGAGGTTGCGGCTGCGACAGTAGGGCGAGATTAGGCAGATTAACTCCTCCAAAGGACTTCACTTGATTAATCGATCGATCTGCAGCTGTGCATCATTGAGCTGCTGAAATTCAAATGCTCACTGTTTTTAGGCTGCCCAGACCGTTTGTCAGTCACTTTTTTCTGGGGTGATCGGCGGCCATTTTGTGTCTTGTGCGGTGCTGCGACCAAGTGCATCCAAGCTGCGACCAAGTGCATTTAACCCTCAATGGTGTGGTTGTTTTTTGGCTAAAGCCTACATCAGGGTGAAGCTGTCACACCAAGTGCATTTAACCAGCAATAGTCTGTTCATTTTTTGGCCATATACTAAATCAGGGGCAAGCTGCGCCTGTCACCAAGTGCATTTAACCCTCAATGGTGTGGTTGTTTTTTGGCTAAAGCCTACATCAGGGTGAAGCTGTCACACCAAGTGCATTTAACCAGCAATAGTCTGTTTATTTTTTGGCCATATACTACATCAGGGGCAAGCTGCGCCCGTCACCAAGTGCATTTAACCCTCAGTAGTGTGGTTCGTCAAGCTGTGACACCAAGTGCATTTAACCAGCAATAGTCTGTTCATTTTTTGGCCATATACTACATCAGGGGCAAGCTGCGCCCGTCACCAAGTGCATTTAACCCTCAGTAGTGTGGTTCGTCAAGCTGTGACACCAAGTGCATTTAACCAGCAATAGTCTGTTCATTTTTTGGCCATATACTAAATCAGGGGCAAGCTGCGCCCGTCACCAAGTGCATTTAACCAGCAATAGTCTGTTCATTTTTTGGCCATATACTACATCAGGGGCAAGCTGCGCCCGTCACCAAGTGCATTTAACCCTCAGTAGTGTGGTTGGTCAAGCTATCACACCAAGTGCATTTAACCAGCAATAGTCTGTTCATTTTTTGGCCATATACTAAATCAGGGGCAAGCTGCGCCCGTCACCAAGTGCATTTAACCAGCAATAGTCTGTTCATTTTTTGGCCATATACTACATCAGGGGCAAGCTGCGCCCGTCACCAAGTGCATTTAACCCTCAGTAGTGTGGTTCGTCAAGCTGTGACACCAAGTGCATTTAACCAGCAATAGTCTGTTCATTTTTTGGCCATATACTACATCAGGGGCAAGCTGCGCCCGTCACCAAGTGCATTTAACCAGCAATAGTGTGGTTATTTTTTGGCCATATCCCAGTCTAATTCTGTCACTAAATCCATACCGGTCACCCAGCGCCTAAATACTAGGCCTCAAATTTATATCCCGCTAAATCTCTCGTTACCGCTGTCCTGTTGTGGCTGGGAAAGTTATTTAGTGTCCGTCAAAGCACATTTTTTGTTCTGGGTTGAAGTACAATTCCCAATTTAGCAATTTCATAATTTAGTGGTTCCTGCTATATCAGAGCTATTTGAAATCTATCCCTAAAAGGGTATATAATATTCAAGGTGCACATAGGGTCATTCAGAATAACTTCACATACACGCTACTGTGCATTTCCAAGTCTAATTCTGTCGCTAAATCCATACCGGTCACCCAGCGCCTAAATACTAGGCCTCAAATTTATATCCCGCTAAATCTCTCGTTACCGCTGTACTGTTGTGGCTGGGAAAGTTATTTAGTGTCCGTCAAAGCACATTTTTTGTTCTGGGTTGAAGTACAATTCCCAATTTAGCAATTTCATAATTTAGTGGTTCCTGCTATATCAGAGCTATTTGAAATCTATCCCTAAAAGGGTATATAATATTCAAGGTGCACATAGGGTCATTCAGAATAACTTCACACACACGCTACTGTGCATTTCCAAGTCTAATTCTGTCACTAAATCCATACCGGTCACCCAGCACCTAAATACTAGGCCTCAAATTTATATCCCGCTAAATCTCTCGTTACCGCTGTCCTGTTGTGGCTGGGAAAGTTATTTAGTGTCCGTCAAAGCACATTTTTTGTTCTGGGTTGAAATACAATTCCCAATTTAGCAATTTCATAATTTAGTGGTTTCTGCTATATCAGAGCTATTTGAAATCTATCCCTAAAAGGGTATATAATATTCAAGGTGCACATAGGGTCATTCAGAATAACTTCACACACACGCTACTGTGCATTTCCAAGTCTAATTCTGTTAGTAAATCCATACCGGTCACCCAGCGCCTAAATACTAGGCCTCAAATTTATATCCCGCTGAATTTGAATACAATACATTGGGCCAAATAATATTTTTGTTGTTGTGGTGAACCATAACAATGAGAAAAACATCTAGTAAGGGACGCGGACGTGGACATGGTCGTGGTGGTGTTAGTGGACCCTCTGGTGCTGGGAGAGGACGTGGCCGTTCTGCCACATCCACACGTCCTAGTGTACCAACTACCTCAGGTCCCAGTAGCCGCCAGAATTTACAGCGATATATGGTGGGGCCCAATGCCGTTCTAAGGATGGTAAGGCCTGAGCAGGTACAGGCATTAGTCAATTGGGTGGCCGACAGTGGATCCAGCACGTTCACATTATCTCCCACCCAGTCTTCTGCAGAAAGCGCACAGATGGCGCCTGAAAACCAACCCCATCAGTCTGTCACATCACCCCCATGCATACCAGGGAAACTGTCTCAGCCTCAAGTTATGCAGCAGTCTCTTATGCTGTTTGAAGACTCCGCTGGCAGGGTTTCCCAAGGGCATCCACCTAGCCCTTCCCCAGCGGTGAAAGATATAGAATGCACTGACGCACAACCACTTATGTTTCCTGATGATGAGGACATGGGAATACCACCTCAGCATGTCTCTGATGATGACGAAACACAGGTGCCAACTGCTGCGTCTTTCTGCAGTGTGCAGACTGAACAGGAGGTCAGGGATCAAGACTGGGTGGAAGACGATGCAGGGGATGATGAGGTCCTAGACCCCACATGGAATGAAGGTCGTGCCACTGACTTTCACAGTTCGGAGGAAGAGGCAGTGGTGAGACCGAGCCAACAGCGTAGCAAAAGAGGGAGCAGTGGGCAAAAGCAGAACACCCGTCGCCAAGAGACTCCGCCTGCTACTGCCCGCCGCCATCTGGGACCGAGCACCCCAAAGGCAGCTTCAAGGAGTTCCCTGGCATGGCACTTCTTCAAACAATGTGCTGACGACAAGACCCGAGTGGTTTGCACGCTGTGCCATCAGAGCCTTAAGCGAGGCATTAACGTTCTGAACCTGAGCACAACCTGCATGACCAGGCACCTGCATGCAAAGCATGAACTGCAGTGGAGTAAACACCTTGAAACCAAGGAAGTCACTCAGGCTCCCCCTGCTACCTCTTCTGCTGCTGCCGCCTCGGCCTCTTCTGCTGCTGCCGCCTCGGCCTCTTCCTCCGCCTCTGGAGGAAAGTTGGCACCTGCCGCCCAGCAAACAGGGGATATACCACCAACACCACCACCACCACCTCCGTCACCAAGCGTCTCAACCATGTCACACGGCAGCGTTCAGCTCTCCATCTCACAAACATTTGAGAGAAAGCGTAAATTCCCACCTAGCCACCCTCGATCCCTGGCCCTGAATGCCAGCATTTCTAAACTACTGGCCTATGAAATGCTGTCATTTAGGCTGGTGGACACAGACAGCTTCAAACAGCTCATGTCGCTTGCTGTCCCACAGTATGTTGTTCCCAGCCGCCACTACTTCTCCAAGAGAGCCGTGCCTTCCCTGCACAACCAAGTATCCGATAAAATCAAGTGTGCACTGCGCAACGCCATCTGTGGCAAGGTCCACCTAACCACAGATACGTGGACCAGTAAGCACGGCCAGGGACGCTATATCTCCCTAACTGCACACTGGGTAAATGTAGTGGCAGCTGGGCCCCAGGCGGAGAGCTGTTTGGCGCACGTCCATCCGCCACCAAGGATCGCAGGGCAACATTCTTTGCCTCCTGTTGCCACCTCCTCCTTCTCGGCTTCCTCCTCCTCTTCTTCCACCTGCTCATCCAGTCAGCCACACACCTTCACCACCAACTTCAGCACAGCCCGGGGTAAACGTCAGCAGGCCATTCTGAAACTCATATGTTTGGGGGACAGGCCCCACACCGCACAGGAGTTGTGGCGGGGTATAGAACAACAGACCGACGAGTGGTTGCTGCCGGTGAGCCTCAAGCCCGGCCTGGTGGTGTGCGATAATGGGCGAAATCTCGTTGCAGCTCTGGGACTAGCCAATTTGACGCACATCCCTTGCTTGGCGCATGTGCTGAATTTGGTGGTGCAGAAGTTCATTCACAACTACCCCGACATGTCAGAGCTGCTGCATAAAGTGCGGGCCGTCTGTTCGCGCTTCCGGCGTTCACATCCTGCTGCTGCTCGCCTGTCTGCGCTACAGCGTAACTTCGGCCTTCCCGCTCACCGCCTCATATGCGACGTGCCCACCAGGTGGAACTCCACCTTGCACATGCTGGACAGACTGTGCGAGCAGCAGCAGGCCATAGTGGAGTTTCAGCTGCAGCACGCACGGGTCAGTCGCACTACAGAACAGCACCACTTCACCACCAATGACTGGGCCTCCATGCGAGACCTGTGTGCCCTGTTGCGCTGTTTCGAGTACTCCACCAACATGGCCAGTGGCGATGACGCCGTTATCAGCGTTACAATACCACTTCTATGTCTCCTTGAGAAAACACTTAGGGCGATGATGGAAGAGGAGGTGGCCCAGGAGGAGGAGGAGGAGGAGGAAGAGGGGTCATTTTTAGCACTTTCAGGCCAGTCTCTTCGAAGTGACTCAGAGGGAGGTTTTTGGCAACAGCAGAGGCCAGGTACAAATGTGGCCAGCCAGGGCCCACTACTGGAGGACGAGGAGGACGAGGATGAGGAGGAGGTGGAGGAGGATGAGGATGAAGCATGGTCACAGCGGGGTGGCACCCAACGCAGCTCGGGTCCATCACTGGTGCGTGGCTGGGGGGAAAGGCAGGACGATGACGATACGCCTCCCACAGAGGACAGCTTGTCCTTACCCCTGGGCAGCCTGGCACACATGAGCGACTACATGCTGCAGTGCCTGCGCAACGACAGCAGAGTTGCCCACATTTTAACCTGTGCGGACTACTGGGTTGCCACCCTGCTGGATCCACGCTACAAAGACAATGTGCCCACCTTACTTCCTGCACTGGAGCGTGATAGGAAGATGCGCGAGTACAAGCGCACGTTGGTAGACGCGCTACTGAGAGCATTCCCAAATGTCACAGGGGAACAAGTGGAAGCCCAAGGCCAAGGCAGAGGAGGAGCAAGAGGTCGCCAAGGCAGCTGTGTCAATGCCAGCTCCTTTGAGGGCAGGGTTAGCATGGCAGAGATGTGGAAAACTTTTGTCAACACGCCACAGCTAACTGCACCACCACCTGATACGCAACGTGTTAGCAGGAGGCAACATTTCACTAACATGGTGGAACAGTACGTGTGCACACCCCTCCACGTACTGACTGATGGTTCGGCCCCATTCAACTTCTGGGTCTCTAAATTGTCCACGTGGCCAGAGCTAGCCTTTTATGCCTTGGAGGTGCTGGCCTGCCCGGCGGCCAGCGTTTTGTCTGAACGTGTATTCAGCACGGCAGGGGGCGTCATTACAGACAAACGCAGCCGCCTGTCTACAGCCAATGTGGACAAGCTGACGTTCATAAAAATGAACCAGGCATGGATCCCACAGGATCTGTCCGTCCCTTGTCCAGATTAGACATTAACTACCTCCCCTTAACCATATATTATTGGACTCCAGGGCACTTCCTCATTCAATCCTATTTTTATTTTCATTTTACCATTATATTGCGAGGCTACCCAAAGTTGAATGAACCTCTCCTGTGTCTGGGTGCCGGGGCCTAAATATATGCCAATGGACTGTTCCAATGTTGGGTGACGTGAAGCCTGATTCTCTGCTATGACATGCAGAATGATTCTCTGCTGACATGAAGCCAGATTGTCTGTTACAGGGACCTCTCTCCTCTGCCTGTGTGCTGGGCCTAAATATATGCCAATGGACTGTTGCAGTGGTGGCTGACGTGAAGCCTCATTCTCTTCTATGACATGCAGACTGATTCTCTGCTGACATGAAGCCAGATTCTCTGTTACGGGACCTCCCTCCTCTGCCTGGGTGCTGGGCCTAAATTTATGACAATGGACTGTTGCAGTGGTGGCTGACGTGAAGCCTGATTCTCTGCTATGACATGCAGACTGATTCTCTGCTGACATGAAGCCAGATCCTCTGTTACGGGACCTCTCTCCTCTGCCTGGGTGCTGGGCCTAAATATATGCCAATGGACTGTTGCAGTGGTGGCTGACGTGAAGCCTCATTCTCTGCTATGACATGCAGACTGATTCTCTGCTGACATGAAGCCAGATTCTCTGTTACGGGACCTCCCTCCTCTGCCTGGGTGCTGGGCCTAAATATATGCCAATGGACTGTTGCAGTGGTGGCTGACGTGAAGCCTCATTCTCTGCTATGACATGCAGACTGATTCTCTGCTGACATGAAGCCAGATTCTCTGTTACGGGACCTCCCTCCTCTGCCTGGGTGCTGGGCCTAAATATATGCCAATGGACTGTTGCAGTGGTGGCTGACGTGAAGCCTCATTCTCTGCTATGACATGCAAACTAATTCTCTGCTGACATGAAGACAGATTCTCTGTTACGGGACCTCTCTCCTCTGCCTGTGTGTGTGCTGGGCCTAAATATATGCCAATGGACTGTTGCAGTGGTGGCTGACGTGAAGCCTCATTCTCTGCTATGACATGCAGACTGATTCTCTGCTGACATGAAGCCAGATTCTCTGTTACGGGACCTCCCTCCTCTGCCTGGGTGCTGGGCCTAAATATATGCCAATGGACTGTTGCAGTGGTGGCTGACGTGAAGCCTCATTCTCTGCTATGACATGCAGACTAATTCTCTGCTGACATGAAGCCAGATTCTCTGTTACGGGACCTCTCTCCTCTGCCTGGGTGCTGGGCCTAAATTTATGAAAATGGACTCTTACAGTGGTGGGTGACGTGAAGCCAGATTCTCTGCTATGGGACCTCTCTCCAATTGATTTTGGTTAATTTTTATTTATTTAATTTTTATTTTAATTCATTTCCCTATCCACATTTGTTTGCAGGGGATTTACCTACATGTTGCTGCCTTTTGCAGCCCTCTAGCTCTTTCCTGGGCTGTTTTACAGCCTTTTTAGTGCCGAAAAGTTCGGGTCCCCATTGACTTCAATGGGGTTCGGGTTCGGGACGAAGTTCGGATCGGGTTCGGATCCCGAACCCGAACATTTCCGGGATGTTCGGCCGAACTTCTCGAACCCGAACATCCAGGTGTTCGCTCAACTCTAATTGCAACCTCTGCCTGACCACAGGTACAGTAATGTACTGCCACATATTCCTGATATTATGACAGTATACCAGCGGTCATTAATGATGCTGTAGAAGTGGCCATCACACGGAGTATGCTTTCTGGACCGAACACCGTCATGTAAAGTGCTATAGAACTGCATTATATAGTAATACACATCCCCACATGATGAGATGGCTCTGCAGACTCTGTCCCAGCTAGGGTTGCCACCTTTCCCAACAAAAAATACCAGCCAAGTTAAACCACACCCCAAAAGTGTGGTTGTGGGGACATGGCTTAACACAGGGTGTTAAGTGCTAAGTCATAATGTGGCTCCCAGTATTAATAATGACCCCAAGAGGGCCCACTAGCAATACTAATGCCTCCATCAGTGCCCCCCCATAATTAATAATGCCCCCAGAATTCATAATACCCCAATTAGTGCCAGCCAGTAATAGGAATGCCCCCAATTAGTGCCCACCAGTAATAGGAATGCCCCTAATCTTCGGGGGGTGGGGGGGGAACTCACCTCATTAATTTGGTTGCGCTGAGGTGACCACTCACCTGCTCACTGGATGCTCAGGACAGGACCTGCGCTCCAGCGTAATTACGTCTCGCAGGTCCTGTCCTGCACATCCAGTCAGCAAGTGTTCACCGCAGCGTGACCAAATGGATGAGGTGAGCTTTTTTTTCTTCTTAACACAAAAGGGGGAAAGGGGGATGGGTAAAAAATAAATAAATAAAAAATGAAATTTGGCATTGTTACGATAAAGTCTAGACAGTGCATATGGGCCCTTCTGAGGACTTAGTCATGTAATACTGAGTTTTCTGGAGCTAGGAGAGTTTTTTTCTGTATTTGTTGTTGTGTGTGTAAAGGATTGCAACTTATTGGCATGGTCTGGAAAACCACACAGAAATAGTCCCTGGCAACATGGACTCTGGCCGGCGCTTTCAGTGCAGGCGCCGCGTGGGTTTCAGAGCAGAATCTGTACAGAGATCTGTAGCAAAAACCCACCATATCACCATAGCCTTATAGGTCGCTGGAGTGTAATCAGTAGTGGACAGTGCAGGATTCTCCTAGTGGACTGTTGCAGTGGTGGCTGACGTGAAGCCTCATTCTCTGCTATGACATGCAGACTAATTCTCTGCTGACATGAAGCCAGATTGTCTGTTACGGGACCTCTCTCCTCTGCCTGGGTGCTGGGCCTAAATTTATGAAAATGGACTGTTGCAGTGGTGGGTGACGTGAAGCCTGATTCTCTGCTATGACATGAAGACTGATTCTCTGCTGACATGAAGCCAGATTGTCTGTTACGGGACCTCTCTCCTCTGCCTGGGTGCTGGGCCTAAATTTATGAAAATGGACTCTTACAGTGCTGGGTGACGTGAAGCCTGATTTTCTGCTATGACATGCAGACTGATTCTCTGCTGACATGAAGCCAGATCCTCTGTTACGGGACCTCTCTCCTCTGCCTGTGTGCTGGGCCTAAATATATGCCAATGGGCTGTTGCAGTGGTGGCTGACGTGAAGCCTCATTCTCTTCTATGACATGCAGACTAATTCTCTGCTGACTGGAAGCCAGATTGTCTGTTACGGGACCTCTCTCCTCTGCCTGGGTGCTGGGCCTAAATTTATGAAAATGGACTGTTGCAGTGGTGGGTGACGTGAAGCCTGATTCTCTGCTATGACATGAAGACTGATTCTCTGCTGACATGAAGCCAGATTGTCTGTTACGGGACCTCTCTCCTCTGCCTGGGTGCCGGGGCCTAAATATCTGAGAATGGACTGTTCCAGTGGTGGGTGACGGGAAGCCAGATTCTCTGCTATGGGACCTCTCTCCAATTGATTTTGGTTAATTTTTATTTATTTAATTTTTATTTTAATTCATTTCCCTATCCACATTTGTTTGCAGGGGATTTACCTACATGTTGCTGCCTTTTGCAGCCCTCTAGCCCTTTCCTGGGCTGTTTTACAGCCGTTTTAGTGCCGAAAAGTTTGGGTCCCCATTGACTTCAATGGGGTTCGGGTTCGGGACGAAGTTCGGATCGGGTTCGGATCCCGAACCCGAACATTTTCGGGAAGTTCGGCCGAACTTCTCGAACCCGAACATCCAGGTGTTCGCTCAACTCTAATCAGCACATAAAGTGACACTGATCAGATTTGCAAAAAATGGCCTGGTACTTAAGGTGAAAATGAGCCCGGTCTCTAAGGAGTTAAAGGAACCTGTCACATTGAATGTGGTGTTTGAGCTGTAGGTGGCATGTCATAGAGCAAGAAGAGCTGAGCATATATATATATATATATATATATATAGTTTTATGGGAAAAGATTCAGTAAAACTTCATTTATATTACTGCTCATTCTGGGCTTTGAAGTCAAGGAGGCAGTCCTATCAGTCATTGACAGCTCTCTCTGTATCCACAGTCATAGAGGGAAGGCTGTCAATCACTGATAGGACCGCCTCCTGGACTTCAAAGAAAGAATAAGCAGGAATTAAAATTGATAAAATATAGGTTACACTGAAACTTTTCCTACAAAACTATATACCTGCTCAGCTCTTCCTGATCTACTGGGTGGGCCATTTATATGGATACACCTTAATAAAATGGGAATGGTTGGTGATATAAAGCAGAATGCTTGGGTGTATAGGGAGAGGCATTACCAGTAGAAAGAGGGAGGTGCTCATGCCGCTCTACAGAGCACTAGTGAGACCTCATTTGGAGTATTGTGCTCAGTACTGGAGACCATATCTTCAGAAAGATATTGATACTTTGGAGAGAGTTCAGAGAAGAGCTACTAAACTAGTACATGGATTGCAGGATAAAACTTACCAGGAAAGATTAAAGGACCTTAACATGTATAGCTTGGAAGAAAGACGAGACAGAGGGGATATGATAGAAACTTTTAAATACATAAAGGGAATCAACAAGGCAAACGAGGAGACAATATTTAAAAGAAGAAACACTGCTACAAGAGGACATAGTTTTAAATTAGAGGGGCAAAGGTTTAAAAGTAATATCAGGAAGTATTACTTTACTGAGAGAGTAGTGGATGCATGGAATAGCCTTCCTGCAGAAGTGGTAGCTGCAAATACAGTGAAGGAGTTTAAGCATGCATGGGATAGGCATAAGGCCATCCTTCATATAAGATAGGGCCAGGGGCTATCCGTAGTAATTAGTATATTGGGCAGACTAGATGGGCCAAATGGTTCTTATCTGCCGACACATTCTATGTTTCTATGTTTCTATAGTAACTTCCTGTTTGTGGCACATTAGTATATGTGAGGGGGGAAACTTTTTAAGATGGGTGGTGAGTGACCATGGCGGCCATTTTGAAGTCGGCCATTTTCAATCCAACTTATTGGGAATTTCACAAGAAAAACAATGGTGTGCTTGATTTTAACGTATCTTTATTCTTTCATGAGTTATTTACAAGTTTCTGACCACTTATAAAATGTGTTCAATGTGCTGCCCATTGTGTTGGATTGTCAATGCAACCCTCTTCTCCCACTCTTCGCACACTGATAGCAACACCGCAGGAGAAATGCTAGCACAGGCTTCTAGTATCCGTAGTTTCAGGTGCTGCACATCTCGTATCTTCACAGCATATGCCTGCAGCTCAGACATCATGTTCAACGTGACATGTACCCTTTAAAAGTGGTTGGACACTGTTTTCCTTTTTTTCACACGTGCTAGAAACAGCACATGAAGCCAAACTGTAATATAATGTCTCCAGACGATATGTGCTAGTGTCCTCATTCGCATGATGATGCCCACTTGTTTACTAAGAGATGAGAAACCAGAAGGGAAGGCCCATCACCCATTATCTCAGGATTTCCTAATAGGGAATCTGAAAATGGGTTTTCTAAACCAGACAATCTTGTTAAATGCTGTACCCATTTAGGCACAAAAGGGAAACTGCTATGTAAATGCATTAAGTATAGTAACTTTGTATACTAATACAATTTCTGCTTTAGCAGTGTATTTGTGGCTTTGCACATTGTCTGGTGAAAGTCATCTCTGCGGCAGAAGGAAGTTTAGAAAATCGATAGAGAGTACATGTAATTCAGCTAATAAATGGCACTCTGCGCTGGGAAGAAGCAAATCTGACTGCGTACTAAATCAATAGTTCCTTTCCAGAATATTTAAGAGGCCTTTCTTTGGTATCCTTGTGACTATTTAAGTCTACCTGTCATTTCCTGTCTATCTAGAGCCGCAGTCGATATGAGTATACCGTACCTGTATAGTATCAGAATTGTGTTCGATTCCACAATCTTCTTGGTTAAACAAGATTTCATATCACAACATGTTTTTTAGCAAAAATAGCGTGGCGTGGGGGTGATTAACCTGGTGAGAATTTTCACCAGATTTTTTGCAGAGCAAATTTGTTTACTTCAAGAGTCATGGAACAAGTTACAATGTAGTGGGGAGCTGGAAAAAAAATCCTGATGGGGTAAAATGGTAAAAAAAAAACTCAATTCCACAACAGTTTTATTTTTATTAATTTTTTATGGCGTTCTATTTACAGTAAAACTGACCTGTTACTTTCATTCTTCAGCGTCAGTGCAATTACGGCGAAACCACATATGTATAGTTTTTCTTGCATTTTAATACTGAGAAAAAAAATAAAAACCTTTTTCCTTTGTCACCATATTCTGACCCCTATAACTTTTTTGTAGCATACAGAGCCGACATGTGTTGGCTCATTTTCAGGGGGCTGATGTATTCTTTTCATTTATACTTTTTTGGGGTGTGTATGACTTTTGATCCCTTTTTATTCAATTTTTTTGTGGGAGCTTAAGTGACCAACAAATGGAGAATCAGCCATTTTTATTTTACAGTTTCGCTGTCTACCGTATGGGAGAAATATTTTTTATTTTAAAAGTACGGGCCTTTTCATGAGTGACAATACCCATTATGTTTATTTTATTAATTGTTTATGTATTTTGATTTTGGGCATTGCTGGGATTTGGGCATTTTTCAAGGTTTTTGCTCTCCCAGATGCTGTGGTCACTTTTGACCATGGCATCTGAGGGGTTAAATACATTAGTCCCAGGTGTCTGCTGTTTAAAACAGCCGGCACCAGATGGTTATGGCGGGCGCTGCCTTTAAAGTCCTGCCCAGCACTGTACATGTACGGTGCTAGTCGGGAAGGGTTTAAACACTTCCAATATTATTGAGAAACATGAATGTTTGAAAAAAGATTGTGTTAGAGCCGAAACACGTCACCGTTTAATGCTAACCTGAAAATAAATTTTCACAGTATTGTAAGTCAAGCTAGTGGCGGTCTTCCTTTGCTACCCATACATGGTTAATAACAGTCAAACCACTGATAAAGAACTGAAACTCAAGTCTATCATTTACCTGAGGTTATAGGAACTAATACTCCTGTAATAGTCTCTCCACCTAATTTGAATAAGGGCTCATTCACACGAACATATTTTGCGTTCCGTATATGGGCCGCTTTCTGCGTTCCACATGCGGTCCGTATACAGAGCCATTCATTTCAATGGGTCTGCAAAAGATGTGGACAGCACTCTGTGTGTTCTCCGCATCCGTTGCTCTGTTCCGTGGCCCCGCAAAAATTATGAGTCCTGTCCTATTCTTGTCCATTTTGCGGACAATAATAGGCATTTCTATAATGGGCCTCCTGTTCCGTTTTGTAAATTGCAATTTGCGAACCGCAAAAAACGGCACGATCGTGTGAACAAGCCCTAACATAGTGGGAGAGAGTTATCAAAACTGGTTCAAAGAAATGGGCAACTAAGCCAGTTTTCCTTTGCCCCCCAGTGGGGCACCTTTAGGGTCCAATCACACGTCCGTAGGTGTTTTGTGGTCCGCATCGGCAATGTGCGTTCCACATTTCATGGACCGCACAGTCTAATTTCTATGCCACCCCAGGCCTGGTTTACTTTTCTTTGTCTGTTTTCAGTGGTGAAGTGCGACTTTTTTTTGCATTAAAGCTAATTTATTTACATTAAAGCAACTTTTCCTGGAGACATCTGGCTTTTCTCCAGAAAGAAAGATGCAGCTTTTTTCATGTGCAAGTAAGGCTACTTTCACACCAGCATTAATATTTTCCGGTATTGAGATCCGTCATAGGGTCGGAATACTGGAAAAAAAAAACACTTCCGTTTTGTCCCTATTCATTGTCAATGGGGACAAGACGTAACTGAACAGAACAGAGTGCTCCAAAATGCATTCTGTTCCGTTCTCATACCGGAGAGCAGCATGCTGCAGTTTGCTTTCCGTCCTAGGATGCGGAGCAAAACTGACACAATCTGACACAATAGAAAACAGATCCGTCCCCCATTGACTTTCAATGGAGTTCATGACGGAGCCATCTTGGCTATGTTAAAGATAATACAACCGGATCCATTCATAATGGATGCAGATGGTTGTATTATCAGTAATGGAAGTGTTTTTGCTGAACCCTGCCGGATCCAGCAAAAACGCTAGTGTAAAAGTAGCCTACGGGTCCATTCACACATCAGTATTCTGTAATCTGCATCCGTTCTGCAAATTTGACCCATTCATTTCAATGGCCCCTCAAAAAATGCAAACAGCACTCAGCATCCGTTGTTCCCTTCCGTTATGTAGATCCGCAAAAAAAATAGAGCTTGTCCTACTATTGTCCGCAAAATGCGGTCTATGGTCCCATTGTTGTCAATGGCTCCACAAAAATGCGGATGAAATGCGGAATGCATCAATACGTCATCCGTATGTCATCCACAATTGCAGATATGTTTCCAGGAAATAGAAAGAAATTTTATTTAAGTACTCTAGCAACATATGTCCCTCCTTCCAGTTTTTTTTTCGGAAAAACTGAACGGATGCGGATGTACAATTGGTAAAAACCGAAGGTTTTTGCAAAAACATGGATACCCCAAAAAAGGAACGAAAATCTGGAAAACAAATGGACCCTTAATTAGACCAGTCTAAGTGAATATGAACCTGTCTAACTGAAGAACAACCACCAGAGGGCAATATGATAAAAAATACGTCAGTCTGATTTTATGAGTGAGCTTGATAAATGTGCCCCAGTCTCTATTTTCTTACGCCTCAGTTGCAGCGTTGGTACACCAGGTGCCTGCAGTTGATGATCCAATCTCCTTGCTGATACATCTCTAGCTCATCTGTAGAACCTCACACTGGCTCCTATAATGGCACAATTTCCAGCTCTGAGGCCACCAGTATGGTGGAGTCTCTGTGACCAGACTGTAATGTACAGCTCTTTGATTCACATACTAACAACCATCTGTTTTACCACTGCCCACTGCTCTTTCTCCTCAAACCACCAGGATCCTCTTGGACTACTACAAGTTTCAATTATATATGGGGAGCTTAAGTGCAGGGAACTTGAGGAGTGCAATATGGAGTCAGTCTTTCATGCTTTGTTGAGCAAAACTGGTACAAAATATTGTCATCTGCTGCTACAGTTGCCAACGACTTATAGACCAAATGCTGAGATTACATTCTGCATGCCACCTGTCGGGTCCTGTATGTGCTGAAATGCAGATACGTTGTAGTTGAGTAGCCAGGAAGATTTTTGGTAATCTTCTACAGTATGTCCCAATTGCCTACATGTTGGTTTTGCTGACAAGAACCCACTAATTTTTTACATGCCACTTTCAAAGCACGCCAATCTGTGATTTTGGCCAACGATAATCTAATGTGTTTAAAGGCCTCAATTCAGAATTATATATTCTATCTCAAGTTGGATGCAACGTGGATTTGAGTCATGTTTATTGCAAAAATATCTCAATGGGGCAGACATAGAAAGGACAAAATGTGTCTGAATAACTGTACATTTTTGGACCACTGTTGGTCCAGCTTGGCCTGCTACAGTACATTCATGCCCTAACTAGGTTGAACAAGTTTAGAAAAACATTTCTTCCAAAAAACAATGCCACATATGTTCATAAGATGTGTGTGGTACCCTAGCTCAGCCCCATTCATTTTGAAGCAGCTGAAATGAGAAAAATGCACATTATATAACACAATGCAGACCCCAAGCTTCAAACAGGCCTATTGGGAACACCAAACTTCCAACTAGGCCCAGACTTTTCTACAGTTGTACACATACCCATTGACTCTTTCACTGTTTGTAAGACAAAGGCCTTCATATTCTTTACATTTTAGCACAGTATTATATCTCTTGATATTGCCATAAGGTGTTCTTCTATGAGGTGAGCTTGGTTACATTTGGATGTTTAATCCAAGTGGTCTTCATAACCTGCAGTAACTTAATCTACCAATAGAAGCTTGAAAAGGGCAAGCTAAAGCTTTTCTAAAACATAATTATAGAGAAGCAATTTTTGCTTAGATGCTCCAACAACAGAAACATCAACATTATATGGTAGAGCGTTGTGAGCATGCTCTGTAAGATCTGCACATATCAATGTGCAAGGAGGGTGAGGAGCTGAGCCATCATCATCAATTATTGTAAATAATATCATATAGATTGTATACATATTAAAAATGTTTAAAACTCCCACCATGCATGTACCAACAGAATTCTGAATTTACCTTTCTGTCCAAAGATAAAATAAATCATCATGTAATTGATACATATCGTAGATCAAACAATATACAAGGATACTTAACTTTTTGTTATGAGCAAAATCACTTAGTTACTAACTGCCTTGCGTCTAAATCTGGGTTTAGTTGTTATCTATCCTTGCCTGGTTGATTAGGGTGAAGTGCTGATTGTTGAGTCTATTTATATCCAGACCTCACTTCATTCTGGTTGTCAGGTATGATGTTTGCATTGTGCATTTCCTCCCAGATTCTATTATTCTGATGTTGCATTAGTTCAGCATTTATTTTGGAATCTGTAGTTACATGAACTCTATAGTGTTTTCTGTGTATTTTGGAATCTGTAGTTCCACAGAGTCTGGTGTGATTGATATGTTTGGAATGTGTTGCTGTGCAGTTGTATTGTCCTTCAGGTAGGGTCAGTTCAGTATTGCTCCATTTCTATTCACTGTAATGTATCTGCTAGTATGCCATACATCTGCTATCCATTCCATTGTTGGGCCATCTTCTCATGCTGTGACCCTTTTATTCAGTTCCTGTCACCCACTGGTAAGTTTGTGTGTCTTGTTTTCTGCCAGTATTCATTTGTGCTTCATTGATGTTATTTTTGTGACCTTCCGGTTGTTTTGCTGTTCAGCCCTGCTGTAGGACCTTGAGGTATATGAGTACATGAGCCACAGTTAGATTGTGGGAAAATTGACCACTATTGGTGAAGTCAAGTTATGTGATCTGGTGTACGACTGGCGTATATTTTCATGCAGATTTTTACTGTTATATTATAAAGTTTTGTTCAGAAAACTTCTCAGCTCCCAAAAAAAATAAAACAATCAAATCTTGAAGCAATTCATTATCTAAAGTCTTACCGTAACTGCTTTACTACAACTAGCATGAAGGCTTTTTTTTTCAAACTTCAACTTTTTTTTATCTTATATTAGCTACCAGAGAAATATTAAAGAGTCTGCATGAGCTTACATATAATGCTGTCCATACACGGAAAGGTAAAATCAGCCAAAATGGACCACTTTGGCCTTTCATTGTTTGAGAATTATTCTGAAGGGTTGTTAGCACAAACATGAACAGAGACTGTATTTTTTCAGCTGTTGAGTATGAAATTTCTAGTGTATGTCATGATTGGCAGAATTTGACAGATCATTTGCTACTTTGTGCAAGCCTCTGTTTTTTTATTTTTTCAGAAACAGCACATGGAAAAAAATGTTTATCTAGACAAGCTCTGCTAGTAAAGTGAAGTCTAAGAGACCTAGACATAAATGTAAAAGGTCACCTGTCCATTGAACTGTATGGAAACCAGAGGGATTGAGTATCGGGCCTTGCATCTATCAGGCTATTAGGGCATGTCCTCTGGATATGCCTTAAATACCTAAAATGGGAATATTTTTTTAATAATAAGATGCATATGCACATATGAACAATATATGGACATACTATCAGTAACTAGATTTATTATTGCTCAGGGAGAACTACAATATTTCTATTATTATGGTATCTTCATAGTTGAAACATTTACAATTCAATTTTTCTTGACATGAGTCTTTCATGTTCTTAATCTAAATGCCCATAGCCTTGTTTTAAGGTAATGACATTTGCCGGCAAAGATTCCACGTAGCTTAAGGAGATTAGAACAGCCGACAAGCATTTCAAGAAATTCATTAAAATTGAATTCACTGTTTTTGATCTTTCTGGCACGATGCAGCAACTTATGATGCTATGGTATGGTTTATTTCTTTTTCTTATTTTTATCTTCTCTGCACACTTAAAGAAGACCTGTCACCTCTCCTAACATGTTTTAGTAACTACTTGCATTCCCCATGTAAAAGCAATTCTGGAACATCTTTTCATATTACTCTATGTTGTTCAGTATTTGGTTAGCATTTGATTAGTACTGGTAAGGCAAAACCAAAAACATGAGTGGGTCCAAAACAGAGATGAAATGTGATGGAAATATTTGCATGTCTTCTGTGTTTTGGACCCACTCCTGCTTTTGGCTTACGAATCATGATCAAATCCTGATGCAAAATACTGACTGCATGATAGAGGCCTCATGCTCAATTTACATTCGTTTTGGCCATTTGCATCTGATATTGGTGTAATTCAGATGAAAAAGAAGTCCTGCACACAGGACTTCAATGGCCTCTATCATGCGATCAGTATTTGCTCAGTTGTTTGCATCAGTATTTATTCAGTATTGGTAAGGCAAAAACAGGAGTGGTTCCAAAACATAGATAAAATGTGATGGAAATATTAGCATGTTTTCTGTGTTTTGGACCCACTCCTGCTTTTGGCTTCCAAATCATGATCAAATCCTGATGCAAAATACTGACTGTGTGATAGAGGCCTTATGGACGCTCAACAACAGGATCCATTGATTTTTTTATTTTTCTGCTCTTTTGATGGATCAGAAGAACGGAAAAATAAATAGTGATGTCAACACGGCCAAACAGGGACATTAGTAGCCCCGTAACAGAGTAGTGAGGTTGTTAACAGCATGAAGAGTCACAATAGTGGCCCTGAAACAGAGTGGAGAGGGGGGACAAAAGCATGAAGAGTCACAATAATGACCCTGGAACAAAGTTAGGAAGAGGGGCAACAGCACAAGATTATGGCAGATCACAGTAGTAGCAGATGGCAGTAGAGGCAGCAGGCATGTGGCATCAGGTGGGTGGCAAAATCAGAATAGTGGCGGCAGCATGTGGCTAGAATTAACAGGCCATTTGTCACAATGTTCTGGTGCAACAGTATACTACAGTCCGTTATTGGTGACCATGGTTCCTATCTCCAGTTGGCGTGGAGACAGCCAGGATTCGATTTCTTAATTGATGATGCAGAGCAGTTCCTCTCTGGTGTGACTCAGTTCGCCAAGGCTGAGCAGGTGCAGAACCACGTGGCAACGCAATGCTTTGCATACTGTAGGTTTTATGCTAGAAGACCACTATGAACTGTGCCTACATTGGCTCAAAAACCCCACGATTATAATGCGGAGGTGGAATTACCATCACCTGGCAAAGTTACTGGTGTGCCTGGTCCAGAACCACATTTATCCAATTGGCTATGAAGGACATATATTGTCCTTAACCATGGTTACA
This sequence comes from Bufo gargarizans, assembly GCF_014858855.1. NCBI lineage: Eukaryota > Metazoa > Chordata > Amphibia > Anura > Bufonidae > Bufo > Bufo gargarizans. The sequence continues at coordinate 414,804,194 of NC_058082.1, forward strand.
GTTCCACACTTCAGCTATGGCATGAACTGTACCAGAGGCCGACAGGTTCAAGAACAGGCCCACCTTCTGCTCAACATACATCTGCAGGGCTAATACCGCGACCACAATATGTTAAGGGGAGGACTGTAGTACCAGCAATTTGGCCAGGTGCACGTTCAGCTTCTGCTCCGTTGGATGAGTGCACGCATATTGTTGTCTCTTTGCAATCGCCTCGGTGATCAATTGCTGGCGAAACACGCAACGAGAAGTAGGAGGAGGAGTATCAAGAGCAATAGACAAAGGGAAGGAACAACAGCTTCCTTCTGCTGAGGTTGCGGAGCCATGACTGCTGGAGAAGGGGTGTGGGCCACTGGGAGATGCAGTGGTTGCTGCGTCAGGCTGTACCACTACATTAGTGCCACAGTTTTCCATATCCACTTTATGGTGACACTCCATGTGTTGACGCACCCTGACCGAGCTTCATCTTCCTCCCACATATCCTGCATACTGCCATGCTAACGTCCTCCAGCAACATGATACAAAATTCCCACATTGCTGCGTATGGCATTTTACCCACACCACTCCATGCTGACTGCCTGCCGCTGCCTTCATGAACCCGTGCACCACTAGCTGTTTTCCCCCTGATGATGATGATGCCCCCTCTTTACCCGTATCCTACGTGTGATTGGCTACATCATCATCGACTACTGTCTGGTCGTCACTAAGTGGTGTGCTAAGGGGGGGGGGGGGCGTTCCACACCAATTCAACTCTCAGGGGGGTGCCAGAGCCTAGAAGAAATGAGCGCTTTCATCAATACAGATGGAAGCGCTCATTGCTGGAGCGCAAGGAGCTGCAGTCCTGTCACTTAGCTCCTGCTCTCCTCCCCTCCTTCAGGCCGGCAGCCACACAGAATTATGAAGCAAGGAGACTTTTCCCTGCTCCACCATTCAGCCTGCAGGCACAGATATGCCTAAGCTCCTCCCACACAGGACTGGAGAGCGATCTGTGAGCTTCAGGAATGGGACAAGGTGAGTAGGTACTGTGTTGTTGTTTATTTAACAGAGGGGGCACAGAGGGCATTTCTACCATGGAGGGGGCACAGAGGGAATTACTACTACAAAGGGGGCATAGTGGACAATACAACTACAAAGGGGGCACAGAGTGCTTTACTACTATGAAGGGGTCACAGAGGGCATTGCTACTGTGAAGTGGATAGGCATAACTGTTATGGGGCACTGAGTGGGCATTAATACTGTGAAGGAGACACAATACAATGGGCATTATTACTGTGAAGGCATAGAGGGCATTATTACTGTTACAGAGGCACAGTGAGGGCATAATTACTCTGAAGGGGCATTACAACTGTGAAGGGGCACAGGTAGGGTATTACTACTGTGAGAGGGGCACAGAGAGGGCATAACTACTGTGAGGGGGCACAATGTGGGCATAACTACTGTGAAGGAGGCACAATGAAGGGATAAGTACTTTAAGGGGGCACAATGTAGACATAACTACCGTGAGGGGGCACATATCTGGAAAAAACTACTGTGAAGGTTGTACAATGAGGGCAATACTACTGTAAGGAGGTATAATTTTTTTTAAAGTATTGAGGGGGGGGGGGTGCCAGAGAAAGGACACCCTAGGCACGCCACTGCTATACAGTGCCTAAAAACTCTCCCTACGATCTCCCTGCCAAGTCCCTGTCCAATATTTTAAAATAAATGCTTTCTTAAACACTGTCCCTAGCGCTTTCCATGTCTGTCCCTATGCTCAGCGTTAAAAAGCGTTAATAAGCGGAGACCGCACAGGATGAGGATGAGGCTTTTAAAGGGCTGTGATATCACAGGGAACGGCTATCTGCTGATTGGCTAGCTGCACAGCATTAGGGGTGAAATCACGTTCCTGGACTTATTTTACTTTGTAACACTTGTAACCATTTTAGGAAAAAACTGATTTGTGATTTTTCGAAGTGCGAAAAAATTTGGAATCGTTGCAAATAGAATTTTTTCATAAACTTCAGATCGAATTTCATTTAGCTTTCACGAATGCTTTAATTCACTGAGAGCTACTGATGACCTATCCTGAGAATAGATTTTGTACCAGTATACTTGAGAAAGGCTACTGCGTAGCCGAAACATTGTGTATTTTGGTGTGTGCACTTTTGGTCTCCAAATAAAAAGTCACACCGGACATGCTGCTGTGAAACTCTCTTTTTATCTACTTGTACTAATGGGATGGCGTTGGATTGGCGATTCCACCACGGCTGATGCACTCCGAACAGGTCAAGAGATCCATTATGTGCTGCTCTACAACTACTTCTTAATACTATCCTGAGGATAGGTCATCAGCATAAAAAAGTTGGAAAACCTTTTTATAACCAACATGTACTCTGGTCTCACTAAATGTCCCCTTAAAATGTAATTCTGGATCAAAAACTGAAATCTTTACACCACACCCATGAACCAGAACATTTCCCAAAATACTGTATTTACCTAACACTATCAATCCAAATATCCCCCTCTGCAGGGGCGTTGCTAGGGTCTGAAGACATCCGGGGCACAAGCCCACGTGAAACCATGGCCCCATCCCATGAAGCCATGCCCTCATCACCACCAAAAAAGGGGGAGGGCTTCACAGTAGTTATTAACCCCTTTCAGCAGCCCCCCTTCAGTGAATGGGGGACTGCTGAATGGGGTTAATAACTACAGTGAAGGGCCTAGCTGTCTGGGCAACCCCACAGATCATCCATAATAGTTCCATCCACAGATTCCCCTCCCCATAACAGTGCCATCCACAGATCTCAGCCCTCCCCATAGCAGTTCCATCCACAGATCCCCCAGCCCTCCCTATAACAGTGCCATCCACAGATCCCCTCCCTTCCCATAACAGTGCCATCCACAGATCCCCCAGCCCTCCCTATAACAGTGCCATCCACAGATCCCCCTCCCCTCCACATTATTTAAACTGTAATCCTTTAACTTAATTTGCTCATAGTGATGATGAATGATAGTGACCTAGTCTAGTCTTACACAGTCAGAGAGTCTCCCCCAGCTAGTCAGCTCCAGCCTCCAGGCAGTGCGGGCGGTGCTCACTCACTGATGTCACGCACCTGCGTCGCCTAGTGGGAGGAGCAGGCGCCTGACGACAGATAATCTTTCAAGTTAAGTAAGGTCTGCAGTTGCACTCTGCAGGCACAGGGCAGGCGGATTAGGACATGAGCGGCAGGGCCGGTGTAGCACAGGAGAGTCAATGCCCCGGCTGGCCCTGCCAGTGCACTGCCAGCAAAACATTCGGGACACTGGTCAAAACATCCAGGGCTCAAGCCCTGAATGTTTTGACCTAACGGCGCCCCTGTCCCTCTGTATTCTACTATGACATAGCTGAGGCCTGTGCTGGACCTGTCATATGAATTCCCTGGCAAGCAACAAAAGAAATGTTACAACTGCCATCCACTGCAGTTACAGTTTGCAGTATGACAATTCTTCTCATTTGTAATAGCCAGCACAGGCTTTAACTGTGACCTAGCAGAAGATAATACATCATTTCTAAAATAGTGGCATTCTTCTAAATAATACTTTGGTTGAAGAACTCCAATGGACTGAGAATAAGATGAATTTTCATTATTTTTAGTTAGACTTTGTCTTTAACTACTCATTCATCCAACAGGCATCCTGCTGGATTGTTTATTTCAATAGGAACAGAGTCATAACGGATGCAATGTCTCTTATCTCCAAGGTAAAAAATAAAATAAAAAATATATTGTGTAAGAGGTTTCCGAAATGTTAATTCTGATGACTTATTCAAGAGTGACGGACTGGGGAAAAAAAACTAAAAGTGGCCCCATGACGTCCAAATTGACGGGTCAACAATAGCACAAAATACAATCCCACACAATCGACTACAATCTTTGGATGTACAGTGCCATTGAATTAATGGTGCTTTAACCACTTGCCTACTGCTGCACGACTTTCTACATCACGGCTGTAGGCTCTTATCTGTAACCCGGCATATAAAAGCGTTGGGTTACATTGTGATCTGCCTGCAGCCCGTGCTGCCGCAGATCGCTGTGACCGCGCTGTCATTAGACAGCTGTGGTCACAGGGAAAGGTTCGGAAGCCAGCTGAAGGGGTCTGGCTGTAATACACGCTTGTAGCACTTTGCTACAAGCGTGTATTACATTGAAGAAGCTGAAAGCCACCAGGGAGCAATTTTTCTTATGTAAGAGTGCCACCTGCTGGCTTTAAAATCAAACATCAGCCTGAAAGCTGGGAATTACCCTCTTCCTGCCTTGACTGTGGCAGAAAGGGGTTAATTCACCTAAAAAAGTAAATAAAAATAAATAAGTAAAAGAAATAGCAATAGTTACTAGTATTAGCAATAGTGTCATGGGACGCCGTTGAGGCGCTCGCTCTCCCCAGCGCAGGCCGCGCACGTCTCCTCCGCACAGCCGGTGTCTTCAGTTCCCCCGGCAACCAGGGGAGGTCTGAGCACCGACTGGACACTCCATCTGACTATTCTTTGCGGACTCCTGTGGTACTTTATTACTCTCCTGGTATATGACCTCGGCTTCTCCTGACCATTCTCTGCTTACTCCTTTTGTACTTCGTTGCTCTCTTGGTATTGACCCAGTCCGTTCACTATCCGTTATTTGTCTTGTCTGTCCTCCCAGCACGTATTCTAAGCTAGGGACTGCCGTCCAGTTGTCCCCTGTCATCAGGACTTGTGAGGCAAGTAGGCAGGGCCAGGGGTGAGGGTGGAGCGCTGTGGTCACTATCCCCCTCCCTGTGTGTGTGTGTGTGTGTACGTAACCGTACTATTACAAATAGTAATTAGACTATGTACACACCCATAACCCATACAAACAGCCCACCCCTTTTTCGTTCATAAAAAATAAAATAAAAAATATATATTTATTATATTTATATATATTTATTAGTTTTAGCAATATTATAGTAAAATGTGTATGTATAAAATATACAAACATACACACATTTGTTTATTTAAAAAAATCTAGGTATTTGTTTTAGCTATATTTTGTATGGCATATTTTTTTTTTCAGCGTAAAATTTATAAATGCATGAAAAAATTGAAAAAAACGAACCAAAAAAAACTTTAAAATGTTCACATTTCCCCAAGATAAATACCTTAGGCCAGTGTCATGTGGCCCGCGCAGTAGCAGGACTTTATCAGCTCAGGGCGCGCTGTGAACGGCACAGGCAACAAACATCCCCCTCAGTGTCATCCCCAGATATCCCCCTCAGTGTAATCCACAGATATCCCCCTCAGTGTCATCCACAGATATCCCGCTTCCTAGCTAATTTATTCACTGCACTTGCCTCTGTATAATTGAAGAGAAGCGCCGTTTTCTCACACTGGTGCACTGGCAGAGGCCAAGAAGACGGTGCATGCGCACTTCGATGATATTTTAAAGAATTTTTGATGATGTTTTTTAGGGTACTTTCACACTTTTCTCACAAAAAAAATTCTGTTACGGCGTTCACCACATAGGATTTTTTAAATATATTTTAATAGTTTGGACTTTTCGGACTTGGCAATATGTGATATGTTTATTTATTTATTGTTTATACATTTTATATGTAAAATTGGGAAAGGGGGTGATTTATACAATATATTTTGGTGTTTTTTTTTACTTTTTATTTAATAACAGTTTTCCCCCTTAGGGGCTAGAACCTGGGATCTTTTCATCCCTTGTCCTATTCACCCTAATATAGCTATATTAGAGTAAATAGGACTTCACACTCTCCCTGCTGCCCTGTGCATAGTACACACAGCAGCAGGGAGCTTACCATGGCATCCAGGGCTTCAGTAGCGTCCTGGCTGCCATGGTAACCCATCGGAGCCCCAGGATTACACTGCTGGGACTCCGATCAGAAGCTGCCACTGCCACCAATGAAGAGGAGGGGAGGGGACCCTGTGGCCAGTGCCACCAATGATTTTAATACTGGTGGGTGGGGGGCACACTGTGCCACCAATGATTTTAATACTTGGGGGTGGGCGGTTCACTGCACCACCAATGATTTTAATACTGGGGGTGGGGGGAGGGCGCACTGCGCCACAAATGTTTTTGATTCTGGGAGGGCGCACTGTGCCACCAATGTTTTTGATACTGGGGAGGGTGCACTGTGCCACCAATGATTTTAATACTGGGGGGTGTGGGGGGGGGGTGCACTGCGCCACCAATGTTTTTAATACTGGGGGGTGGGGGGAGGGCACGCTGCGCCACCAATGTTTTTAATAATGGGGAGGGTGCACTGCGCCACCAATGATAATTAACGCTTAATACAGGAGGCTGGTGTGTCGGCGCAGAATCACACAGCTGGCACCCTGCCTTTGACAGGGAGCTGCGGTCAGCGGCAGCAGTTAACCCCTCAGGTGCCTCTTCAATGAAATAAAAAAAAAATGAAAAATAAAATTTTATTTTATTAAAAGTTCACCACTGTCTTTTCTTTTTCTTCTTTTGGCGTCACAGAATTTAGTTCAGAGAATATAACATTTTAGGATCTTACAATATCTGTGCAGGATAAAAAACTAAAAACGAGAACCTTTTTCAAGCCTACCGATGTTAAAGGGTTTCTATCACTTCGTTGCACATATTTAGCTGTCAGACACTAGCGATCCGCTAGTGTCTGCTCTGCCCAACCATCCTAATATAATTGCTTTTGGGGCAGCCGTTTTGCTAAAAAAAGAACTTTTATTAATATGCTAATGAGCCTCTAGGTGCTATGGGGGCGTCATTAGCACCTAGAGGCTCCGTCTACCTTCAGAAACTGCCGCCGCCCAGCGCGTCCCTCCAGCCCGCCCATCTCCTCCTGAATGCGATCCTCCTTGTGAGCGCCTGTATTCGGCGCATGCGCAGTGAATGTCTGACAGCTTCCCTGCTCAGACATCTCCACTGCGCCTGTTCCTTGGAGCACTATGGCGTCATCGCGCAGGCGCAGTGGAGATGTCTGAGCAAGGAAGCGGTCAGACATTCACTGCGCATGCGCAGAATACATACGCTCACAAGGAGGATCGCATTCAGGAGGAGATGGGCGGGCTGGAGGGACGCGCTGGGCGGCGGCAGTTTCTGAAGGTAGACGGAGCCTCTAGGTGCTAATGACGCCCCCATAGCACCTAGAGGCTCATTAGCATATTAATAAAAGTTCTTTTTTTAGCAAAACGGCTGCCCCAAAAGCAATTATATTAGGATGGTTGGGCAGAGCAGACACTAGCGGATCGCTAGTGTCTGACAGCTAAATATGTGCAGCGAAGTGATAGAAACCCTTTAATGGGTATATTGATACAACTAGTTGCCACCATAGCCCCTGGATAGATAATATCCCGAAGGGACAATTTATGCGCATCCACATGAATTGTACGAAAAGACGGGACTATAGAGAGCAAAGTGAAATCATGATAGAACGATTTGAAGAAAAAGGGTATAATAAGGATGATCTAGTAAAGATTACGGACATTGTTGAAACAAGGGATAAGAAAGAAAAAAGATGTAAGGAAGAAAAAGAGAAGGATTTTAGGTTTATTTTTTTTCACCCAATCTAGGGCAATTGTGGGACCGTTAAAAAACTCACTAAAAATTGGGCAATATTAAAAAATGACCCGACTGGGGGATAGTATCCATGAAAAACCCGAACTTTTATTTAGGAAAGCAGCAAATCTGAGGGATGTTTTGGTGCGAAGAAACCAATTCACATGGTGCGGTTTCTGTATTGCATGCAGGGACCGCTCCATAGAAGATAAAAAGATAAGAAATATTTAAAAGATAACATCCAAAAATGGTCAGATTTATGACATTTAGGGAGAAATTACTTGTGAATGTATGGGGGGTAATATACCTCTTGAAATGTCCCTGCAGATTAATATATATCGGGATGACTATGTGTAAACTTAAAACAAGAGTTCAAGAACACATTAATAATATCAAAAAAGGTCTCGAGACTCACAGTGTGTCCATGCATTTTTTTAAAATCTGAAGAGGTTGTAGATTTATGACGTATAAGTATTGTGGAATAATGCTAGCAAGTAGCGATGAATGGATTAGAGTAGGAATTCTTATTGGGCAGTGAAAAGCATGGGTTGATTTTTTGGAATGGATTACTGACATATGAGAATAAGGAAATAATACTAGCCGATGTATGTTTCATATTATTGGAATAATGAGAATTGTTTATGATTGAAGTTGTTACTGTATGATTATTTTAAAGCAAGAAATTATGTTTAAAGAATTGTATTATTTATATTATTTAGTTTTAAATGGAAGGGGATGGGAGGAGTATGTATGTATGTTTTCTGTCATCCCAAGACCCATATAAAAGGAACGCCCACATGTGGGTGTAAAATCCGCTCCTGATGAAGCTGGTGTGGCGAAACCTGGGTCGGGCGGTGTTATAATCTCGGACAACTTTATACCTTGTTTTATGCCTATTGATTTTATACTTTTGTGAGTACAATAAAACCAATTTTTATCTTAAAGATTGGTGGACCTTTACTATGTGCTTAAACTTTATATCTACAGAAGGGTTGTTTTGTGATAAAGACTATCCTCTTGTGGAATCTCGTTGTTTGTTATCACCAAAAAGCTGACGTATCCTATCCTTATCAAGACTCAGGAAATATAGCCAATGTGAGGCAGTGCGACTCCTTTGTTGAATTGAACTCCTCAGGTGTGGCACCTGAGGGGTTAACTGCTGCTGATAGCAGCTTCCTGTCATATAGGCTGGGCACTGCCTCCTGTATTTGTATTAGACGTTATTTATCATTGGTGGCGCAGTGCGCCCGCCCCTCCTCCTCCCGTCTCTCCTCATTGGCAGCGTGACACAGGGGGGAGGGAGAGAGTGACTCCTTCTCCCCTGTGCTGCTGAGGGAACATGAGCATGCTGACAGAAGCGCGCTCATATTCTGTGATAGCGAGCTGGAAGCATTATTGGAATAGTCAAGGTTAGATGCCGATACCGATAACTTTGAAAGTCATGAAAATTGGCCGATAATATCGGTAACTCTGATAATTGGCCGATCCCTAGTATAAACTTACACATTTTGTAACAGGTTTCTGGAAAGAAAAAAGGCACAACTGTGGCAAAAAATATGCCGATAGTAGAATAAATGCCTATTCTTCACTTATGAACTGTCGAAACTTTGCAACAAGTTTTTAGACAAAGGCTGGCTACTCTACATAAATTAAATTTAACTAAATAGAACTGTCTTTTTAAAAGCTCCTGTCTTGTGCAGTATAACAAATGAAGCTATGAATCCCTGGCTACAGACACATACTACACTAACTGCTCCTATCCTGTCGCTAATGATAAAACCTGACCTTCTACCTAGTAACTCAATCTACCTGACTAATTATATATATGTCAAATAAAAATATACTGGGCACTCTGGTTCATGGACTACCATATGTTTATTAAGATATCTTAAATCACTAAAAAATATATATATAATTTCTATAAAATAATTAATATAAAATATTAATGTAAAACAGTACACAATTCTAAAGTAAGACGATCCAATAATATAACATCATGATAATGTCTTAACTAAGATCACTAAATCCCATAAAGAATAAAAGTCTTTGGAAATCACATATAATATGGAGATAAAATAATAAAAGTGCTTAATATCTGTCCGTTCCTGTAAAAATAATCCCTGTAAACAGGAACAGTTCCGTTGAGTCTTAGGTGAGCATTGGTTGCGGCGTCCCGCTTTACTCACTTTTATCAGCGCTGTCTTTGTTAGGTCCTAAAGAAGTCAGCTTGTTCGTAGCTGGTTGTCGGTGCCGTGTGTTGGTGCTGCTGCACATGCACAGGAAAAAGGACTTTACCTTTCGGAGTGATCGCTCTAGACACCGCTCCGCTGGGTATTAGAGCCGGTATCCTGCGAGCTCAGCGTACCTTCTTCCACGCTCCTACAGCCAGACGCTTGTCTGATCTCAGCTGTATTCCTATCTGTTAGTTAGGGTCAGCGTGTCAGGTCATGTATCTCCGGCGTAATCGTTAATAAAGTCCTTTTCCATCAGTAAGTTGGCATATCTTTGGGGGGGTCTTGAGCCAAACCAGACGTGTTTCGGGGGATAATATCGCCCCTTCCTCAGTGGAAGGGGCGATATTATCCCCCGAAACGCGTCTGGTTTGGCTCAAGACCCCCCCAAAGATATGCCAACTTACTGATGGAAAAGGACTTTATTAACGATTACGCCGGAGATACATGACCTGACACGCTGACCCTAACTAACAGATAGGAATACAGCTGAGATCAGACAAGCGTCTGGCTGTAGGAGCGTGGAAGAAGGTACGCTGAGCTCGCAGGATACCGGCTCTAATACCCAGCGGAGCGGTGTCTAGAGCGATCACTCCGAAAGGTAAAGTCCTTTTTCCTGTGCATGTGCAGCAGCACCAACACACGGCACCGACAACCAGCTACGAACAAGCTGACTTCTTTAGGACCTAACAAAGACAGCGCTGATAAAAGTGAGTAAAGCGGGACGCCGCAACCAATGCTCACCTAAGACTCAACGGAACTGTTCCTGTTTACAGGGATTATTTTTACAGGAACGGACAGATATTAAGCACTTTTATTATTTTATCTCCATATTATATGTGATTTCCAAAGACTTTTATTCTTTATGGGATTTAGTGATCTTAGTTAAGACATTATCATGATGTTATATTATTGGATCGTCTTACTTTAGAATTGTGTACTGTTTTACATTAATATTTTATATTAATTATTTTATAGAAATTATATATATATTTTTTAGTGATTTAAGATATCTTAATAAACATATGGTAGTCCATGAACCAGAGTGCCCAGTATATTTTTATTTGATTGTATTCTTGTTCAGAGGAAGGGCGAATCCTCTTTACTGAGAGCACCTTTTCCAAAACTTCACCATTCCGGTGCGTCACACATCTAATTACAATTATATATATGTATTCACAATACCTACAGTGTTCCTCCAAATGGCTGGATTTTGTGTATAATTGGTGTCTGTCAGAGACATAGTAGACACACTCACAATGGCGTCTGTGCTTCATGGCTAAAATACAGCCTGATAGACAAACCAATATCCGCCTTCCTGATTGTCAGACTGACTGCAAAGCATTGTGGGCAAGCCCGGTGGCTGGGGTCCTGCTTGGGATCATGTGATTCTCCATCTTTATGCTCCTTTACCTGTTTTCTTCACCAGAGTACTGTAAGTAAAAGGGCAGCCAAGGCATCCAAAGCAAATTGACAAAACTTGGATAAGAATTTTTGTGAAAATGATGATGAACCACATTCGTTCTCTATATATTCATTTTAGAACAATAGAACCAAAGTGCCCACTGAAAGGTTAATAGGGCACCTAACTGAATAATTATGGTTTCTGGATACTGAACTATGGTTTCTTTCCATAAAAGCCTCCTCAAATGTCAAACTAATGTTGCAACTATTTTGCTTGACTATTTTAAGTAGGTGAATTTGTAACCAAGTAAATCAAATATAATTAGTACTGCTAGTCCATATTTACCTTCGCCGCTAGGGCAGCCTATCTGAATATAGCCACAATGTTGAATTACAGCTGCAGTACTTTAACCACTTCAACCCCGCTAGCTGAAACCCCCTTAATGACCAGGCCACTTTTTACACTTCTGCACTACACTACTTTCACCATTTATCGCTCGGTCATGCAACTTACCACCCAAATAAATTTTACCTCCTTTTCTTCTCACTAATAGAGCTTTCATTTGGTGGTATTTCATTGCTGCTGACATTTTTACTTTTTTTGTTATTAATCGAAATTTAACGATTTTTTTGCAAAAAAATGCCATTTTTCACTTTCAGCTGTAAAATTTTGCAAAAAAAACGACATCCATATATACATTTTTAGCTAAATTTATTGTTCTACATGTCTTTGATAAAAAAATAATGTTTGGGCAAAAAAAAAAATCGGTTTGGGTAAAAGTTATAGTGTTTACAAACGCTTTTTGAAGCAGCTTTGACTTTCTGAGCACCTGTTATGTTTCCTGAGGTTCTACAATGCCCAGACAGTAGAAACCCCCCACAAATGACCCCATTTCGGAAAGTAGACACCCTAAGGTATTCGCTGATGGGCATTGTGAGTTCATAGTACTTTTTATTTTTTGTCACAAGTTAGCCGAAAAATATGATTTTTTTGGATTTTTTTTTTCTTACAAAGTCTCATATTCCACTAACTTGAGACAAAAAATAAAAACTTCCATGAACTCACTATGCCCATCACAAAATACCTTGGGGTGTCTTCTTTCCAAAATGGGGTTATACTGCCCTGGCATTCTAGGGGCCCAGATGTGTGAGAAGAAGTTTGCAATCAAAATCTGTAAAAAATGACCGGTGAAATCCGAAAGGTGCACTTTGGAATGTGGGTCCCTTTGCCCACCTAGGCTGCAAAAAAGTGTCATACATCTGGTATCGGCATACTCAGGAGAAGTTGGGGAATGTGTTTTGGGGTGTCATTTTACATATACCCATGCTGGGTAAGAAAAATATCTTGGCAAAAGACAACTTTTCCAATTTTTTTCCGTGAGGGGCATGGCGAGTTCCTAGAATGTTTTATTTTTTGTTGCAAGTTAGTGGAATATGAGACTTTGTAAGGGAAAAAAAAAAAACATCATTTTCCGCTAACTTGTGACAAAAAATAAAAAATTCTAGGAACTCGCCATGCCCCTCACAGAATACCTTGGGGTGTCTTCTTTCCAAAATGGGGTCACTTGTGGCGTAGTTATACTGCCCTGGCAATTTAGGGGCCCAAATGTGTGAGAAGTACTTTGCAATCAAAATGTGTAAAAAATGGCCTGCGAAATCCGAAAGGTGCTCTTTGGAATATGTGCCCCTTTGCCCACCTTGGCTGCAAAAAAGTGTCACACATGTGGTATCGCCGTACTCAGGAGAAGTTGGGGAATGTGTTTTGGGGTGTCATTTTACATATACCCATGCTGGGTGAGAGAAATATCTTGGTCAAATGCCAACTTTGTATAAATAAATTGGAAAAGTTGTCTTTTGCCAAGATATTTCTCTCACCCAGCATGGGTATATGTAAAATGACACCCCAAAACACATTCCCCAACTTCTCCTGAGTACGGCGATACCACATGTGTGACACTTTTTTGCAGCCTAGATGCGCAAAGGTGCCCAAATTCCTTTTAGGAGGGCATTTGTAGACATTTGGATCCCAGACTTCTTCTCACGCTTTAGGGCCCCTAAAAAGCCAGGGCAGTATAAATACCCAACATGTGACCCCACTTTGGAAAGAAGACACCCCAAGGTATTCAATGAGGGGCCTGGTGAGTTCATAGAATTTTTTTTTTTTTTGGCATAAGTTAGCGGAAATTGTTTTTTTTTTTTTTTCTCACAAAGTCTCACTTTCCGCTAACTTGGGACAAAAATTTTAATCTTTCATGGACTCAATATACCCCTCAGCGAATACCATGGGGTGTCTTCTTTCCAAAATGGGGTCAGTTGTGGGGTGTTTGTACTGCCCTGGCATTTGAGGGTCTCTGCAATCATTACATGTATGGCCAGCATTAGGAGTTTCTGCTATTCTCCTTATATTGAGCATACAGGTAATGAGATTTTTTTTTTCCGTTCAGCCTCTGGGCTGAAAGAAAAAAATGAACGGCACAGATTTCTTCATTCGCATCGGTCAATGTGGATGAAAAAAATCTCTGCCCCCCCAAAAAAAGGAGGGGAAAGGCGTCTGCGAGGACATAGGAGCTCCGCCCAACATCCATACCCACTTAGCTCGTATGCCCTGGCAAACCAGATTTCTCCATTCACATCAATCGATGTGGATGAATAAATCATTGCCGGGATTATTATTTTTTTTTATATACAAAGTGTTTGCCAAAGCATAGGAACACCGCTTCCTCCTCAGCTCGAATGCCTTGGCAAACGTATCTGTTACTGCAGAGGAGAAATCTCGTCTTGCAGCGCCGCATACACCGAGTTGCGTGTAATCTGACAGCAGCGCAATGCTTCTGTCAGAATGCACATCAGTGCTGCAGCTAGTCGATCGGTTGGTCCACCTGGAAGGTAAAAAAAAAAAGAAAAAACCAGGCCGCAACGCAATAATTTTATTAACTTTGGAACAGAACATATAAACTTTAACTTTTTGAACAGAACATTAACCTTTTTGCTTACTGGTGTTTTTTTTTTTTTTTTTTTTTTTAACCTTTATAGAACAAACCTCTCCTTCCCCATGGGTCTATGTGCAAAGCGCAAATCGCCCAAAGATGTGGTGAAGTGCGTTATGCACTTTGTCCCAGGTGAAAGGAGATGTTTGCAGCAGCTGTGAGTGAATGGGCCCTAATAGCCCTGTGTGCCTGTCCTGGTGAGATGTGATCCCTATGCTAGGTGTACCTGTGTGTGGTACTTCCGGAAACACTCCCCTAAGCATAGGGCAGGGTGGTCAGGACAGTCAGGACAGAAATAGCAGGTGTCACGCCTTATTCCACTCCTGCTACAGACACAACATCTTTTTCGGGGTGACGGTTGGGTTGAGGTACCGGCAACGACATTGGGGAAATGTCGCTCATGTAGACGGCTAACTACACTGGTGGATGGGGCCACGGAACCTCCTGGGTACAGGAGGTTCTCGATGATCTCTTCCTGAAATTTGAGGAAGGATCGTGTTCTCCCAGCATTACTGTAGAGAACAAAACTATTATACAGAGCCAATTGAATTAAATATACAGACACCTTCTTATACCAGTGTCTGGTTCTGCGGGAAACGAAATATGGAGACAACATCTGGTCATTGAAGTCCACCCCTCCCATGTGAAGGTTATAATCGTGGACTGACACGGGTTGCTCGCTCAATTTGTATTGTCGTGTCTGCGTGAATGGAGGAGAGCATGTAAATGTCACGCTTGTCTCTCCATTTCACCGCGAGCAGTTCTTCGTTACACAATGCAGCCCTCTCCCCCCTGGCAAGACGGGTGGTAACAAGCCGTTGGGGGAAGCCCGCGTGACTAGTTTGCACGGTGCCACAGGCGCCAATCTGTTCTAGAAACAAATGCCTAAAGAGGGCCACACTTGTGTAGAAATTGTCCACATAAAGATGGTACCCCTTGCCGAATAAGGGTGACACCAAGTCCCAGACTGTCGTCCCACTGCTCCCCAGGTAGTCAGGGCAACCGACCGGCTCCAGGGTCTGATCTTTTCCCTCATAGATCCGAAATTTGTGGGTATAGCCTGTGGCCCTTTCACAGAGCTTATACAATTTGACCCCATACCGGGCGCGCTTGCTTGGGATGTATTGTTTGAAGCCAAGGCGCCCGGTAAAATGTATTAGGGACTCGTCTACGCAGATGTTTTGCTCTGGGGTATACAAATCTGCAAATTTCTGGTTGAAATGGTCTATGAGGGGCCGAATTTTGTGGAGCCGGTCAAAAGCTGGGTGGCCTCTGGGACTGGAGGTGCTATTGTCGTTAAAGTGCAGGAAACGCAGGATGGCCTCAAAACGTGCCCTGGACATAGGGAACATGGGCATGTGATGAATTGGGTTCGTGGTCCAATATGACCGCAATTCATGCTTTTTAGTTAGACCCATGTTGAGGAGAAGGCCCAGAAAAGTTTTAATTTCGGAAACTTGGACTGGTTTCCACCGGAAAGGCTGGGCATAAAAGCTTCCCGGGTTGGCGGTTATAAATTGTGTGGCACACCGATTTGTTTCGGCCACGACTAAGTCCAAGAGCTCCACAGTCAAGAACAGCTCAAAAAATCCCAGGGCCGAACCGATCTGAGCTGTCTCAACCCGAACTCCAGACTGGGCGGTGAAAGGGGGAACTACAGGTGCGGCTGAAGTTGGGGACTGCCAATCAGGGTTTGCCAGCACCTCAGGGATTCTAGGGGGTCTATGGGCCCGTCTTTGCGGTGGCTGCGACGGGGTCACTACTGCTCGTGCCACCGTACCAGCTTCAACTGCCCTTCTGGTGCTCGCCACTTCACCATGTTGTACGGCAGTGCTGGTACTAGGTCCAGGGAGGGCTGCGCTGCTGGTGTATGCCTCACCACGTAATCCGACAGCGCCAGCCCCACTCTGCTGCCCTTGAAGCGGATCCTGCGCAACCTGTGGTCTAGCGACACGGGACCGGGTACGCCTGGTGCTATCAGGGACCTCAACCTCCTCGTCCGAACTTTGGGTCAGAGTGCTACTGCTTTCTACAGGTTCATATTCTGACCCGCTAGATTCGTCAGATGAGGGTTCCCATTCCTCATCCGACTGGGTCAGAAGCCTGTAGGCCTCTTCAGAAGAATACCCCCTGTTTGACATTTGGGCAACTAAATTTAGGGGTATACCCTGAGACTACCCAAGTAAAAAAGCAAGCATGTCTTACAAATGGGAGGCTAGCGAAGTACCGGAGGCCACTGCGGTTGATAAAAAATATCAAAACTGATTTTTTTTATCGCTGCAGCGCGTGTAAAGTGAATGTGCAGTGATCAAAGAAAATATATTTTTTGTCACTGCGGTGGGGCGGGTGTGGGCGAACGCACGTGTGGGCGACCGATCAGGCCTGATCGGGCAAACACTGCGTTTTGGGTGGAGGGCGAACTAAAGTGACACTAATACTATTATAGATCTGACCGTGATCAGTTTTGATCACTTCCAGATACTATAAAAGTACAAATGCTGATTAGCGATACGCTAATCAGCGAATCAGTGACTGCGGTGCGGTGGGCTGGGCGCTAACTGATCCCTAAACTACCTAACCAAGGGGCCTAAACTATCCCTAAAACCTAACAGTCAAAACCAGTGAAAAAAAAAAGTGACAGTTTACACTGATCACTTTTTTCCTTTCACTAGTGATTGACAGGGGCGATCAAAGGGGTGATCAAAGGGTTAATTGGGGTGCAGGGGGTGATCTGGGCCTAGTGTGTGGTGTTTGGTGAAGCCTGCTCCTCTGCTGGATCCAACCGACGAAAAGGACCAGCAGAGGAGCAGGGCAGCCATATAACAGATCATATTTACTAATATGATCTGCTATGTGGCTTCTGATTGGATTTTTAAAAAATCATCAGCTTGCCAGCCGCGATCATTGGCTGGCAAGCTGATGACGCGACCCCCCTTGACGAAATGCCGGCCCGCACTGCGCATGCGCGGGCCGGCTAAGCACGTCATCTCGCGTCTCGCGAGATGACGCGCCAATGCGTGATTGTGAGCAGCGCTGCCGCCTCCGGACCGCAGATCTGCGTTAGGCGGTCCGGAGGCAGTTAAAGGGGACCTGTCACCTGGAAAAGACAATGTACACTAATCACAGTACCTTAAAGTATCTCTCATAGTGTGCCCCAAATATGTATTCATATCTTCTTTCTGCGTTGTGCTGTCTCATAAAATCGACTTATAAAACTGTGTTTGGCACCTTTTTGAAGGCATGCTGAAGTCACGGGGGCAGCGGCCTCCTTGACTCAACCGTTGGATAAGCCCGCCCTTATGCCGCTCCTCCGCATATTGATGGACATTTTTGCTCTTCTCGCGCATGCACCGTGCGCTTCCTGCCGCAGCGCGATCCCGCTACGGCTCCCTCCCTCCCTGGCACCTTCTTGTTCTCTGCGCCTGCGCTGTTCCTATACAGCGCGCTCGTGTCCATCGCTTATCCCCTGCAGCGTGAGCACGATCACTGTCTGCTTGCACTGCAGCACAGACGCAGTGAACATGCAGATGTCAGGGAGGGAGGGAGCCGGAGTTTGGGATCGCGCTGCGGCAGGATGCGCACGGCGCATGCACGAGAACAGCGCAGTCACGGCTACAGGGAAAAATGTCCATCAATATGCGGAGGAGCGGCATAGAGGCGGGCTTATCCGATGGTTGAGTCAAGGAGGCTGCTGCCCACGTGATTTCAGCACAACTTCAAAAAGGTGCCAAACACAGTTTTATAAGTCGATTTTATGAGACAGCACAATGCAGAAAGAAGATATGAATACATCTTTGGGCACACTATGAGAGATACTTTAAGGTACTGTGATTAGTGTAAATTGTCTTTTCCAGGTGACAGGTTCCCTTTAATGCGTACCTCCAGTGTTCCATTTTGAACTGACTAGCACACATACCCCAATGTATAATTCCAGCATGCACTTCACCTAAAGAGGTAAGGAGTGGGACAGATAGATATATGAAATAAAATTAATTAAATTTATATCGTGGCTCACCCGTATCTATCAATATGGTAAAGGTGCACTGTTTTTTAGATGAATCACCTATTCATCAATGGTAAGGCAAATGAAAATATATAGATAAAAAACAGGCACTCACCAATTGGTATGTCTATAGTGGATATTTTATATTCATTAAAACATATAAAGTATATGACTAAAAATATAAACGATATAATATACTGAGGTCCGGGATCCGCTTACATAGATAAATTCATAAATGGATAGACAGTATATACAAATCAGATTGTGCAAGAATTATGCAAAAAATTAATGATGTAATCTGGTATAACAGTGTCCTGTGACTGTAAAATATGATAAGATTGAATAAGATTATAAGTGTTCCGTGAAAAATAAGTGCAGTTCTCCTGTAAAGAAAGTCCTCCTCCAAAGATAAAAAATTTGGTGATAAGGATTTATATAAAGACCTTGCAATAGTTTGATATCTTCTTATAACTTTTTTGCATATAACATGTATCCAATGCTGTTGTTATAGAAAAGAAAGTCTTCCAATTGTAGCAGCATACAAGATCCACACTCACAGTAGTACAAGGTATAGGTTAGTTTGTAACTCAAGATCGGGTTTGGTTATTGGGGCGTCCCCCTCTTCCTCAACCCTCTTACCTTGTCTTCAGAGTGTAGCTGCCCTGAAAGATTGCCGTTCCAGCGCTCGCTGAGTCCGATACTGTGTGCTTGCTGTTTCGTGTTCTCTGGTCTCAGCGTTCCACGTGGTGTAATTTCGTCTCGCTATCCAGGAAACACTCAGCTAGTCGCGAGGTCTCGCGATAACTTTTGACTGGTTTCTGTTTCAGTCGTATCAAGACCAGCGCATAAATCTTCTAATGACTGAATAGTCTCTCAGATTCGGCTCGGGTTTTAGGTGGGTAGTTTATCGCTCTCAGGACCAGCCAGACGCGTTTCGAAGGGTCTCCCTCTTCCTCAGTGGCTATAATGCGAATGTTACTACCCCCTTCTTTAAATACTCTAATTTCCACAGATCCCACCAAAAACCCGGCATGGACTTATCCTCTTTCAATTTTAACTCATTATAACCTCAGTTTAATTCTATAGACTATAAATCCTATACATTAAATTTTTTTATATTTTTAATACATATAACACATATAACTCAATTTGAAACCTAAGCTTCATAGATATAAATTGATAAAATTAATAAAATTAGTAAAATTGATAAAAATGTCATCAGACTGGAAAAACTCTTCATTTTATACTCTTCAACTTGCTTTATTTATATGTAGATATTTTCAAATTATTCTCTATGTCTCCATGGTAGAGACACAGCAAAAAACGCATCCAACTCAAAAAACGCATATGCGTTTTTCATGCGTTTTGGGTGCGTTTTTTGTGAATTTTACTTCCCCTTGTCTTCCTTAGCTGTACCATATATATTATTCATTATGGGCAGAGATATACATCTAAATTCATCTAATTCTCCACATTTCTTTGACATCACTGGGGTCTCTCGGAACTTTTTGAAATCCCAGAGTCGTATAGGGAGAGGGAGCCAAACTCGGAGGGGAGATCCTGGTGCTGATTAACAGCCACCTCAGGATGTCCCATCAGAGGAAGGCACCCATCTCCATTATCTACAAGAAACCAAAAATCTCAAAGTCCGAGTTCAACCCCTGTGGAATAAGTGTCTCAAAGTCAAAGATTCGTCTTGATTCTTGCCTTGACATCCTGGAGATATGGTCTCCCCCTCTCCAGTGTACCTCTATTTTTTCAAAGGCTGCGAAGACCATACCCTCAGGATTTTTGTTGTGATGTTCTTTGTAATGCAGTGAGAGAGAGTGCTTTTCATAACCATTTCTGATATTGGTAATGTGTTCTTACAGTCTTTTTTTTAAAGAACGTTTTGTTCTCCCAATATATTGTTTCTTACATTGGCATTCTATCATATAAAGAATGTTAGTTGAGCTACAAGTCAAGAACTCTTTAATTTTCCATGTAAAAGAGTTCACCCGTGATTGAACTTCAGTGGTTTTCTTGGGGAAGGATGTCAATTTGCATATTCCACATTTCCCACATTTGTAAAAACCATTCAAATTCAACCAGCTCTGCATAGACATCATATTCTTTTTCTCTTTATTTTTAATCGTTGGTGCCACCTTTAAAGAGAGATTTTGGGCCCTTGTGTATGTTATTTGAGGGCCACTATTAATCAAAGGGCCTATTAGTCTATCCTTCAACAAATGATGCCAATGTTTCCTCACAATCGTTTCAATTTGTTTATGTTGTTTATTAAAGGGTAATATTATTCTAAATTGGTCTGTTTCTCCTCCTTCTTTTATGCTTTCTTTTTCTCTAAAGAAAGTTTCCCTCTGTGTGTTCCTAACAGTTGTGAGTGCTTTATCCAATATCTTACTGGGGTAATTTTTCTCTAAAAAACATTCTTTCATATTTTCAGCCTCCTTTTCAAAATCAGCCTCATCTGTGCAATTTCTTTTTATCCGTTTAAATTGTTCCTTAGGGACTTCAAGCAACCATCTTGGTAGATGGCAGCTTGAAAACAGGATATAGCTGTTCCGAGAGACTTCCTTTTGATATGTACTGCAGATTAATTGTTTGTTATGCACTCTAATTAACAGATCTAGAAATTCTATTTTCTCTGCACTTATATTGGCAGAGAATTTGAGATTGTATGGATTAATATCTACATTTCTGAGAAATATATCAAGATCATCCCTCGTACCTCTCCAAATAAACAGGATATCATCAATGAACCTATGCCATAGTACCAGGTCTACCCCCAGCATGGGCAAGATCTCTTCACATTCCCACTGTGCCATAAATAAATTAGCATAGCTGGGGGCAAACCTGGTACCCATGGCGGTTCCCCTAGTCTGCAGATAATAATCCATATTGTGAGAGAAATAATTATGGGTCAAAATAAATTTGACCCCCTCCGCTATAAAATCTATTTGTTTTTCCTGGAGGTCACTATGCATCTTTAATTGGTTCTTTAGTGCTTGTATTCCCTGATTATGGTTTATAACTGTATAGAGGGAACTGACATCCAAAGTCCCCAATATCCAGCTTGTTTCATAATGTAGTCCCTCTACTATTTTAATGATCTGGGTCGTGTCTCTGATGTATGCAAAATTCTTTTTTACACTCGGTTGTAGAAGTTTATCAATATATTCTGACAGATTGGAGGTTAGTGAGCCTATGCCAGAGATGATTGGTCTCCCTGGGGGATTGAGTTTATCTTTATGTACTTTTGGGAGACAGTAGAATACTGGTAATCTACTGTGAGTGGTACTAATAAACTTAAATTCTTGTTCATTTAGGATTCCCCTTTCCCAACCATCTCTGACATAGTTCATCAACTCAACCTTGTATTCATTTGTTGAATCTTTCATCAGTCTGGAGTATGTACCAGTGTCCGACAACTGTCTAAGACATTCTGCTTCATATTTTTGTGTCTCCAGAATGACAATAGCTCCTCCTTTGTCAGCAGGCCGTATAGTGATATTTTCAATCTTTTGTAGTTGTTTCAAGGCTTGTATCTCTTGTGTTGTTATATTGTTTCCTATTTTTCCATTTGTTTTTAACTTTCTTATATCTTGTAACTCAAGATCGGGTTTGGTTATTGGGGCGTCCCCCTCTTCCTCAACCCTCTTACCTTGTCTTCAGAGTGTAGCTGCCCTGAAAGATTGCCGTTCCAGCGCTCGCTGAGTCCGATACTGTGTGCTTGCTGTTTCGTGTTCTCTGGTCTCAGCGTTCCACGTGGTGTAATTTCGTCTCGCTATCCAGGAAACACTCAGCTAGTCGCGAAGTCTCGTGATAACTTTTGACTGGTTTCTGTTTCAGTCGTATCAAGACCAGCGCATAAATCTTCTAATGACTGAATAGTCTCTCAGATTCGGCTCGGGTTTTAGGTGGGTAGTTTATCGCTCTCAGGACCAGCCAGACGCGTTTCGAGGGGTCTCCCTCTTCCTCAGTGGCTATAATGCGAATGTTACTACCCCCTTCTTTAAATACTCTAATTTCCACAGATCCCACCAAAAACCCGGCATGGATTTATCCTCTTTCAATTTTAACTCATTATAACCTCAGTTTAATTCTATAGACTATAAATCCTATACATTAAAATTTTTAATATTTTTAATTCATATAACACATATAACTCAATTTGAAACCTAAGCTTCATAGATATAAATTAATAAAATTAATAAAATTAGTAAAATTGATAAAAATGTCATCAGACTGGAAAAACTCTTCATTTTATACTCTTCAACTTGCTTTATTTATATGTAGATATTTTCAAATTATTCTCTATGTCTCCATGTTAGAGACACAGCAAAAAACGCATCCAACTCAAAAAACGCATATGCGTTTTTCATGCGTTTTGGGTGCGTTTTTTGTGAATTTTACTTCCCCTTGTCTTCCTTAGCTGTACCATATATATTATTCATTATGGGCAGAGATATACATCTAAATTCATCTAATTCTCCACATTTCTTTGACATCACTGGGGTCTCTCGGAACTTTTTGAAATCCCAGAGTCGTATAGGGAGAGGGAGCATCTGTAGAAAATGATATAAGAAAGTTAAAAACAAATGGAAAAATAGGAAACAATATAACAACACAAGAGATACAAGCCTTGAAACAACTACAAAAGATTGAAAATATCACTATACGGCCTGCTGACAAAGGAGGAGCTATTGTCATTCTGGAGACACAAAAATATGAAGCAGAATGTCTTAGACAGTTGTCGGACACTGGTACATACTCCAGACTGATGAAAGATCCAACAAATGAATACAAGGTTGAGTTGATGAACTATGCCAGAGATGGTTGGGAAAGGGGAATCCTAAATGAACAAGAATTTAAGTTTATTAGTACCACTCACAGTAGATTACCAGTATTCTACTGTCTCCCAAAAGTACATAAAGATAAACTCAATCCCCCAGGGAGACCAATCATCTCTGGCATAGGCTCACTAACCTCCAATCTGTCAGAATATATTGATAAACTTCTACAACCGAGTGTAAAAAAGAATTTTGCATACATCAGAGACACGACCCAGATCATTAAAATAGTAGAGGGACTACATTATGAAACAAGCTGGATATTGGGGACTTTGGATGTCAGTTCCCTCTATACAGTTATAAACCATAATCAGGGAATACAAGCACTAAAGAACCAATTAAAGATGCATAGTGACCTCCAGGAAAAACAAATAGATTTTATAGCGGAGGGGGTCAAATTTATTTTGACCCATAATTATTTCTCTCACAATATGGATTATTATCTGCAGACTAGGGGAACCGCCATGGGTACCAGGTTTGCCCCCAGCTATGCTAATTTATTTATGGCACAGTGGGAATGTGAAGAGATCTTGCCCATGCTGGGGGTAGACCTGGTACTATGGCATAGGTTCATTGATGATATCCTGTTTATTTGGAGAGGTACGAGGGATGATCTTGATATATTTCTCAGAAATGTAGATATTAATCCATACAATCTCAAATTCTCTGCCAATATAAGTGCAGAGAAAATAGAATTTCTAGATCTGTTAATTAGAGTGCATAACAAACAATTAATCTGCAGTACATATCAAAAGGAAGTCTCTCGGAACAGCTATATCCTGTTTTCAAGCTGCCATCTACCAAGATGGTTGCTTGAAGTCCCTAAGGGACAATTTAAACGGATAAAAAGAAATTGCACAGATGAGGCTGATTTTGAAAAGGAGGCTGAAAATATGAAAGAATGTTTTTTAGAGAAAAATTACCCCAGTAAGATATTGGATAAAGCACTCACAACTGTTAGGAACACACAGAGGGAAACTTTCTTTAGAGAAAAAGAAAGCATAAAAGAAGGAGGAGAAACAGACCAATTTAGAATAATATTACCCTTTAATAAACAACATAAACAAATTGAAACGATTGTGAGGAAACATTGGCATCATTTGTTGAAGGATAGACTAATAGGCCCTTTGATTAATAGTGGCCCTCAAATAACATACACAAGGGCCCAAAATCTCTCTTTAAAGGTGGCACCAACGATTAAAAATAAAGAGAAAAAGAATATGATGTCTATGCAGAGCTGGTTGAATTTGAATGGTTTTTACAAATGTGGGAAATGAGGAATATGCAAATTGACATCCTTCCCCAAGAAAACCACTGAAGTTCAATCACGGGTGAACTCTTTTACATGGAAAATTAAAGAGTTCTTGACTTGTAGCTCAACTAACATTCTTTATATGATAGAATGCCAATGTAAGAAACAATATATTGGGAGAACAAAACGTTCTTTAAAAAAAAGACTGTAAGAACACATTACCAATATCAGAAATGGTTATGAAAAGCACTCTCTCTCACTGCATTACAAAGAACATCACAACAAAAATCCTGAGGGTATGGTCTTCGCAGCCTTTGAAAAAATAGAGGTACACTGGAGAGGGGGAGACCATATCTCCAGGATGTCAAGGCAAGAATCAAGACGAATCTTTGACTTTGAGACACTTATTCCACAGGGGTTGAACTCGGACTTTGAGATTTTTGGTTTCTTGTAGATAATGGAGATGGGTGCCTTCCTCTGATGGGACATCCTGAGATGGCTGTTAATCAGCACCAGGATCTCCCCTCCGAGTTTGGCTCCCTCTCCCTATACGACTCTGGGATTTCAAAAAGTTCAGAGAGACCCCAGTGATGTCAAAGAAATGTGGAGAATTAGATGAATTTAGATGTATATCTCTGCCCATAATGAATAATATATATGGTACAGCTAAGGAAGACAAGGGGAAGTAAAATTCACAAAAAACGCACCCAAAACGCATGAAAAACGCATATGCGTTTTTTGAGTTGGATGCGTTTTTTGCTGTGTCTCTAACATGGAGACATAGAGAATAATTTGAAAATATCTACATATAAATAAAGCAAGTTGAAGAGTATAAAATGAAGAGTTTTTCCAGTCTGATGACATTTTTATCAATTTTACTAATTTTATTAATTTTATTAATTTTATCAATTTATATCTATGAAGCTTAGGTTTCAAATTGAGTTATATGTGTTATATGTATTAAAAATATTAAAAATTTTAATGTATAGGATTTATAGTCTATAGAATTAAACTGAGGTTATAATGAGTTAAAATTGAAAGAGGATAAGTCCATGCCGGGTTTTTGGTGGGATCTGTGGAAATTAGAGTATTTAAAGAAGGGGGTAGTAACATTCGCATTATAGCCACTGAGGAAGAGGGAGACCCCTCGAAACGCGTCTGGCTGGTCCTGAGAGCGATAAACTACCCACCTAAAACCCGAGCCGAATCTGAGAGACTATTCAGTCATTAGAAGATTTATGCGCTGGTCTTGATACGACTGAAACAGAAACCAGTCAAAAGTTATCGCGAGACTTCGCGACTAGCTGAGTGTTTCCTGGATAGCGAGACGAAATTACACCACGTGGAACGCTGAGACCAGAGAACACGAAACAGCAAGCACACAGTATCGGACTCAGCGAGCGCTGGAACGGCAATCTTTCAGGGCAGCTACACTCTGAAGACAAGGTAAGAGGGTTGAGGAAGAGGGGGACGCCCCAATAACCAAACCCGATCTTGAGTTACAAACTAACCTATACCTTGTACTACTGTGAGTGTGGATCTTGTATGCTGCTACAATTGGAAGACTTTCTTTTCTATAACAACAGCATTGGATACATGTTATATGCAAAAAAGTTATAAGAAGATATCAAACTATTGCAAGGTCTTTATATAAATCCTTATCACCAAATTTTTTTATCTTTGGAGGAGGACTTTCTTTACAGGAGAACTGCACTTATTTTTCACGGAACACTTATAATCTTATTCAATCTTATCATATTTTACAGTCACAGGACACTGTTATACCAGATTACATCATTAATTTTTTGCATAATTCTTGCACAATCTGATTTGTATATACTGTCTATCCATTTATGAATTTATCCATGTAAGCGGATCCCGGACCTCAGTATATTATATCGTTTATATTTTTAGTCATATACTTTATATGTTTTAATGAATATAAAATATCCACTATAGACATACCAATTGGTGAGTGCCTGTTTTTTATCTATATAGATATATGAGATAGCTGTAATATGTTAAAGATGTTGCCTAAACAGGGAATTCATTGCATTTATGCAAGGAGCTTGCTAGCAAATGTCTCAGCACTAATTCAAGAAATGTATAGGAATATACAGTGCTAAAATAGAAGAGGAAATTGTGAAGCTGGCCAGTAGACTTGTAGAAACGGTGACTGTGACCAGCTTGCAGTTCCACTATATTTGAAAAATTGCAGATGATAATACCTTTAGTAAATTATTTATTAACACAAGGGAAAAGGCTTCACAAAGATACTGTACATGAGGATATACCAACCCCGTAAAGTTTTCTTTTTATACAGAAGGTACAATTTAATTGTCACATTTGGTTATATAGTTATAATTAACAATTAAAATTTAACGCTGAACTTCATATTTAAAAGGGTTTTCCAAGACTTTTATACTGAGGATAGGTCATCAGTATCTGATCGGTGGAGCTTCGACCCCCAGGACCCCCAACAATCAACTGCTTGAGAAGGCACTGGTGCTCCTGTGAGCACAGCAGCCTTCTCCGTGCTTACCAATCACAGCGCCTTAGATTGTATAGCGGCTGTGCTTGGTATCACACTCAGCCCCGTTCACTTGAATGGGGCTGAGCTGCGCCTAGACCACGTGACTGATGAACATGTCACTGGCCTAGGGAAAGCTGTGATAAGACTGCGGCACTGCTGCGAGCACCGCTGCCTTCTTTAACAGTTGATCCCGGGTATCGGACCCCCACCGATCACATACTGATGACCTGTCCTGATGTTAGGTTATTGGTATTAAAGTCTCAGAAAAATATTAAAGTCTCAGAAAACACCTTTATTCATTTGTGTTCTTTATTGCACTATGAAAAAATATTGTCTGCTGAGTTAATTACTTTGCATTATATTAAATTATGGCAACACACTGGTAATACAGTATGAATATGTGCTGGAAATGGATTCATTGCTTTATAGAGATTTTGTGAGATTTAGAACAGTTAATCTTTGCTGCCAAGAAATCGATTCTACTGCAAAGTTTAGGCTCTGAAGTTTGTACTTTAAAAGATGATGATAAAACACTCTACTTGCAGCAGCCCTGGTTGAAGAACTTGCTGTTGCTAGGGTTTGTGAAGTGGATGATAGAAAATGTTACATTACCATACTTGCTGTAGTAGTACTGCATTTTATTAGACCGCAGTAATTAGGGCAAAGCACATTTGTTATACTTAACGGCAAGCTTGGACTGGCCCACCGGGGAGGCGGGGGATTCCTTGGTGGACCCACAGTCTCCTGCGCCCGAGATAAGATGGATGAGTAATTATTTTTTCCTTTCTCAGGAGAGATAATTATTGTAAACACTAGGTGACAGTATTGCACAGTGATGCAGCCTCCTACTGGTGTAAATTGTACAGGAGGCCCCACAGTATCTTCTAGAGTTCTGGGGCTGCTGGTTGTGAAGGAGGAGAGAAGGTGTCTGCCTCCTCCTGCCCTCCCTGCTGTCAAGAAACTATGGCTGCTGGAGAGAAGGATTCCTCTGCGGTGCTGGGCTGATTTCTCAGGTGTGTGACAGTAGTGAGCTGTAGGAGACTGTAAGGGGAAAATAGGGGATTTTTTTTATAGCAGACACAGATCTATGAATGTGTGCTGCTTTCTGCAGAGTTCAGAGTGACATTGGGGGGACTCTGCCCTAGGTCTCCCCCAATACCTCTGCTTTAGATGCACCCCCATAAGTGCCCAAGCTCCAGATGCCCTCCAATGCCCCCACTCTAAAAGCACTCCTAATATTGCCTCTTCTCCAGTTGCCCCCTAATACCTCTACTCCAGGATCACCACTATTACCCTGCCTCAGACGGCCCTAATGCCTCTGCTTTAGGTGTACCCCCATGTGCCCCAGCTCCAGATGCCCCCTCTCTAAATGCACCACTAATATTGCCTCTTCTCCAGTTACCCCTGGTCCAGGATACCCACTATTACCCTGCCTCAGGTGACCCTAATGTCTCTGCTTCAGCTATGACCCTCAGTTTGTGCCCTTTGCTCACGTTGCTCCTCTAGCACCTTTGCTTGGGCCTTGTTTAAGGTTGTGACCTGCAAAGGGGGTTGGACTTATGCCTGAAAAATTCTGCACAGTGCGTCATAGTCTCCAGTATTGACACAAATGGTTTACATGGCGGTAGTGATGATATTCCGTATTTACAGGTATCACTGCTGCCATGTAAAGAGATACTGGTGGTGGAGTGGTGGAGGATTTAAAGGGGTTGTGCAGGTTTTCAAGTTATCCTCTCCACACCATAGGGCATAACTATATGAATAGTGGGACCGGTTCTGCAACTCCCATTGTTCCCAGGAATGGGTCCTGTTCCCCCTTTTTATGGTATGACAGGCTACACATACGCACTGCTTCCCCATTCATTCAGAGTGGTCAAAACCATGGATACGAGCAGTGTATAATGTGATGGATAGGAGGCAATATGGAGAATCAGAATACATTAGTAAGCGCCTTGCATTAACTTTCTCTACATAATAAATGCCATTTGTTGAAGTAAGACAGACCCTTAAAGTGTTCTACACTTAATAGGGTTAGGCAAAAAATGTCTTGGTGCGTGCATTGCATGTTTCCTATGTATAATAAGAACTGTATGTGTCTTCTTTCTGACTGACTTAAGAGCAGCATTTCCATATATGTGTAAGGATACTTTCACACATGCGGTAGCAGCAGAGTCCAGCTATTCCAGTGGTAGAACAGCCTGCCAGATCCATGCTTACACTAACCCACCGTGCCACCAGAGGTCTGATCAGGCCCCATTCACTATAATGGAGGCGGGCCAGAGGTCCGGCTGCAGCATGGCAAACATGCCGAGAGGTGGCCGGACAAAAATTACAGCAGACTTCCGGCTGCACGGTGGGCTAGCGTTAGCACGGGTGCAGCAGGCTGTTCCCCCGCTGGACCATCCTGCCGGACCCTGCTACTGAAAGTGTGAAAGTAGCCTAAATTCTGCCACATTTATGTTTGTGAATTTTGCTGTGAGTGTCTACCATCATATTTCATCTTTAATATTGTTATTAATATTATTATTTTTTGCAGTCTGCAAATATCGAATCTGCAAAACATGGATACTGTGCATTCCACATTATCTGGAACAGAACAGCCGGCCTCTAATAGAACAGTCCTATCCTTGTTTGTAATGCCAACCATTTTGCGTAACGGCCATGCGGACATAAAGACACAGAATGCACATGGAGTCATGTCCGTTTTTTGCGGCCTAATTGAAGTGAATAGTTTCACATACAGGCCATCATATAATACATGACAATCTCTTTCTAACAAAGCTAGAACCAGCCCTGTACCTCACATGGGTCCAGAGATCTCTACATTTATTGCTCTTTCAAGCTGAAATCTCAAGGGGAGTGTCTGTTCTGCTGTAGTCTAAGGGGTGTCAACCTAAGGGCTCATGCACACAAACTTATTTTTTGTCTATGTCCGTTCCTTTATTTTTGAGGTCCATATGCAGAACCATTCATTTCAAAGGGGCCGCAAAAACGGAAATGACGTGTGCATTTCATATCCGTATGACCGCAAGTCCTTTCTGCAAAAGAATAGAACATGTCCTATTCTTGTCCATTTTGTGGACAAGAACAGGCATTGTTACAATCAATCTACAAAAAAAAAGACGGATGTAAAACGGACGTCACATGGATGTAATCCGTATTTTTGCGGATCCATGTTTTGCAGACCGCAAAATGCATACAGTCGTGTGCATGAGCACCAAAGGTGTATTCCCAAAATGGAAACCGAGGCAGAAATCTGTGGCTGATCCATGTGTGTCTGTCGCATGTGGACTCCCAATGTGGTTAATAGGAAATAATTTCTGTCTTACAGAAAGGTTTGTGTACGTTGGTCTTCATTTGTCCATGCACTGAAACATGGAACTGAAATGTACTCCTGTCAGGATCTGGAGTAGCTTTCTGGTGTAAAGTGTGCCAGTGTATTGTGTGACACAGTGAAGGGTCTGTTAGTAGTGTAGATGGGAGGTATTTTCCTCCAGTATATGCTGCAGAGACTGATTGCAGCAAGGCGAGGTCATGCGCCCGTCACCAAGTGCATTTAACCCTCAGTAGTGTGGTTGGTCAAGCTGTGACACCAAGTGCATTTAACCAGCAAT
Source organism: Bufo gargarizans (assembly GCF_014858855.1). Classification (NCBI taxonomy): domain Eukaryota; kingdom Metazoa; phylum Chordata; class Amphibia; order Anura; family Bufonidae; genus Bufo; species Bufo gargarizans. The sequence continues at coordinate 414,834,594 of NC_058082.1, forward strand.
AGTCTGTTCATTTTTTGGCCATATACTACATCAGGGACAAGCTGCGCCCGTCACCAAGTGCATTTAACTCTCAGTAGTGTGGTTGGTCAAGCTGTCACACCAAGTGCATTTAACCAGCAATAGTCTGTTCATTTTTTGGCCATATACTACATCAGGGGCAAGCTGCGCCTGTCACCAAGTGCATTTAACCCTCAATGGTGTGGTTGTTTTTTGGCTAAAGCCTACATCAGGGTGAAGCTGTCACACCAAGTGCATTTAACCAGCAATAGTCTGTTAATTTTTTGGCCATATACTAAATCAGGGGCAAGCTGCGCCCGTCACCAAGTGCATTTAACCAGCAATAGTCTGTTCATTTTTTGGCCATATACTACATCAGGGGCAAGCTGCGCCCGTCACCAAGTGCATTTAACCCTCAGTAGTGTGGTTGGTCAAGCTGTGACACCAAGTGCATTTAACCAGCAATAGTCTGTTCATTTTTTGGCCATATACTACATCAGGGGCAAGCTGCGAACGTCACCAAGTGCATTTAACCCTCAGTAGTGTGGTTGGTCAAGCTGTCACACCAAGTGCATTTAACCAGCAATAGTGTGGTTATTTTTTGGCCATATCCCAGTCTAATTCTGTCACTAAATCCATACCGGTCACCCAGCGCCTAAATACTAGGCCTCAAATTTATATCCCGCTAAATCTGTCGTTACCGCTGTACTGTTGTGGCTGGGCAAGTTATTTAGTGTCCGTTAAAGCACATTTTTTGTTCAGGGTTGAAATACAATTCCCAATTTAGCAATTTCATAATTTAGTGGTTTCTGCTATATCAGAGCTATTTGAAATCTATCCCTAAAAGGGTATATAATATTCAAGGTGCACATAGGGTCATTCAGAATAACTTCACACACACGCTACTGTGCATTTCCAAGTCTAATTCTGTCAGTAAATCCATACCGGTCACCCAGCGCCTAAATACTAGGCCTCAAATTTATATCCCGCTGAATTTGAATACAATACATTGGGCCAAATAATATTTTTGTTGTTGTGGTGAACCATAACAATGAGGAAAACATCTAGTAAGGGACGCGGACGTGGACATGGTCGTGGTGGTGTTAGTGGACCCTCTGGTGCTGGGAGAGGACGTGGCCGTTCTGCCACATCCACACGTCCTAGTGTACCAACTACCTCAGGTCCCAGTAGCCGCCAGAATTTACAGCGATATATGGTGGGGCCCAATGCCGTTCTAAGGATGGTAAGGCCTGAGCAGGTACAGGCATTAGTCAATTGGGTGGCCGACAGTGGATCCAGCACGTTCACATTATCTCCCACCCAGTCTTCTGCAGAAAGCGCACAGATGGCACCTGAAAACCAACCCCATCAGTCTGTCACATCACCCCCATGCATACCAGGGAAACTGTCTCAGCCTCAAGTTATGTAGCAGTCTCTTATGCTGTTTGAAGACTCCGCTGGCAGGGTTTCCCAAGGGCATCCACCTAGCCCTTCCCCAGCGGTGAAAGACATAGAATGCACTGACGCACAACCACTTATGTTTCCTGATGATGAGGACATGGGAATACCACCTCAGCATGTCTCTGATGATGACGAAACACAGGTGCCAACTGCTGCGTCTTTCTGCAGTGTGCAGACTGAACAGGAGGTCAGGGATCAAGACTGGGTAGAAGACGATGCAGGGGACGATGAGGTCCTAGACCCCACATGGAATGAAGGTCGTGCCACTGACTTTCACAGTTCGGAGGAAGAGGCAGTGGTGAGACCGAGCCAACAGCGTAGCAAAAGAGGGAGCAGTGGGCAAAAGCAGAACACCCGTCGCCAAGAGACTCCGCCTGCTACTGACCGCCGCCATCTGGGACCGAGCACCCCAAAGGCAGCTTCAAGGAGTTCCCTGGCATGGCACTTCTTCAAACAATGTGCTGACGACAAGACCCGAGTGGTTTGCACGCTGTGCCATCAGAGCCTGAAGCGAGGCATTAACGTTCTGAACCTGAGCACAACCTGCATGACCAGGCACCTGCATGCAAAGCATGAACTGCAGTGGAGTAAACACCTTAAAACCAAGGAAGTCACTCAGGCTCCCCCTGCTACCTCTTCTGCTGCTGCCGCCTCGGCCTCTTCCTCCGCCTCTGGAGGAACGTTGGCACCTGCCGCCCAGCAAACAGGGGATGTACCACCAACACCACCACCACCACCTCCGTCACCAAGTGTCTCAACCATGTCACACGGCAGCGTTCAGCTCTCCATCTCACAAACATTTGAGAGAAAGCGTAAATTCCCACCTAGCCACCCTCGATCCCTGGCCCTGAATGCCAGCATTTCTAAACTACTGGCCTATGAAATGCTGTCATTTAGGCTGGTGGACACAGACAGCTTCAAACAGCTCATGTCGCTTGCTGTCCCACAGTATGTTGTTCCCAGCCGCCACTACTTCTCCAAGAGAGCCGTGCCTTCCCTGCACAACCAAGTATCCGATAAAATCAAGTGTGCACTGCGCAACGCCATCTGTAGCAAGGTCCACCTAACCACAGATACGTGGACCAGTAAGCACGGCCAGGGACGCTATATCTCCCTAACTGCACACTGGGTAAATGTAGTGGCAGCTGGGCCCCAGGCGAAGAGCTGTTTAGCGCACGTCCTTCCGCCGCCAAGGATCGCAGGGCAACATTCTTTGCCTCCTGTTGCCACCTCCTCCTTCTCGGCTTCCTCCTCCTCTTCTTCCACCTGCTCATCCAGTCAGCCACACACCTTCACCACCAACTTCAGCACAGCCCGGGGTAAACGTCAGCAGGCCATTCTGAAACTCATATGTTTGGGGGACAGGCCCCACACCGCACAGGAGTTGTGGCGGGGTATAGAACAACAGACCGACGAGTGGTTGCTGCCGGTGAGCCTCAAGCCCGGCCTGGTGGTGTGTGATAATGGGCGAAATCTCGTTGCAGCTCTGGGACTAGCCAATTTGATGCACATCCCTTGCTTGGCGCATGTGCTGAATTTGGTGGTGCAGAAGTTCATTCACAACTACCCCGACATGTCAGAGCTGCTGCATAAAGTGCGGGCCGTCTGTTCGCGCTTCCGGCGTTCACATCCTGCTGCTGCTCGCCTGTCTGCGCTACAGCGTAACTTCGGCCTTCCCGCTCACCGCCTCATATGCGACATGCCCAACAGGTGGAACTCCACCTTGCACATGCTGGACAGACTGTGCGAGCAGCAGCAGCCATAGTGGAGTTTCAGCTGCAGCACGCACGGGTCAGTCGCACTACAGAACAGCACCACTTCACCACCAATTACTGGGCCTCCATGTGAGACCTGTGTGCCCTGTTGCGCTGTTTCGAGTACTCCACCAACATGGCCAGTGGCGATGACGCCGTTATCAGCATTAAAATACCACTTCTATGTCTCCTTGAGAAAACACTTAGGGCGATGATGGAAGAGGAGGTGGCCCAGGAGGAGGAGGAGGAGGAGGAGGAAGAGGGGTCATTTTTAGCACTTTCAGGCCAGTCTCTTCGAAGTGACTCAGAGGGAGGTTTTTGGCAACAGCAGAGGCCAGGTACAAATGTGGCCAGACAGGGCCCACTACTGGAGGAAGAGGAGGACGAGGATGAGGTGGAGGAGGATGAGGATGAAGCATGGTCACAGCGGGGTGGCACCCAACGCAGCTCGGGTCCATCACTGGTGCGTGGCTGGGGGGAAAAGCAGGACAATGACGATACGCCTCCCACAGAGGACAGCTTGTCCTTACCCCTGGGCAGCCAGGCACACATGAGCGACTTCATGCTGCAGTGCCTGCGCAACGACAGCAGAGTTGCCCACATTTTAACCTGTGCGGACTACTGGGTTGCCACCCTGCTGGATCCACGCTACAAAGACAATGTGCCCACCTTACTTCCTGCACTGGAGCGTGATAGGAAGATGCGCGAGTACAAGCGCAAGTTGGTAGACGCGCTACTGAGAGCATTCCCAAATGTCACAGGGGAACAAGTGGAAGGCCAAGGCCAAGGCAGAGGAGGAGCAAGAGGTCGCCAAGGCAGCTGTGTCACGGCCAGCTCCTCTGAGGGCAGGGTTAGCATGGCAGAGATGTGGAAAACTTTTGTCAACACGCCACAGCTAACTGCACCACCACCTGATACGCAACGTGTTAGCAGGAGGCAACATTTCACTAACATGGTGGAACAGTACGTGTGCACACCCCTCCACGTACTGACTGATGGTTCGGCCCCATTCAACTTCTGGGTCTCTAAATTGTCCACGTGGCCAGAGCTAGCCTTTTATGCCTTGGAGGTGCTGGCCTGCCTGGCGGCCAGCGTTTTGTCTGAACGTGTATTCAGCACGGCAGGGGGCGTCATTACAGACAAACGCAGCCGCCTGTCTACAGCCAATGTGGACAAGCTGACGTTCATAAAAATGAACCAGGCATGGATCCCACAGGACCTGTCCGTCCCTTGTCCAGATTAGACATTAACTACCTCCCCTTAACCATATATTATTGGACTCCAGGGCACTTCCTCATTCAATCTTATTTTTATTTTCATTTTACCATTATATTGCGAGGCTACCCAAAGTTGAATGAACCTCTCCTCTGTCTGGGTGCCGGGGCCTAAATATATGCCAATGGACTGTTCCAATGTTGGGTGACGTGAAGCCTGATTCTCTGCTATGACATGCAGACTAATTCTCTGCTGACATGAAGACAGATTCTCTGTTACGGGACCTCTATCCTCTGCCTGGGTGCTGGGCCTAAATATCTGACAATGGACTGTTGCAGTGGTGGCTGACGTAAAGCCTGATTTTCTGCTATGACATGCAGACTGATTCTCTGCTGACATGGAGCCAGATCCTCTGTTACGGGACCTCTCTCCTCTGCCTGTGTGCTGGGCCTAAATATATGCCAATGGACTGTTGCAGTGGTGGCTGACGTGAAGCCTCATTCTCTGCTATGACATGCAGACTAATTCTCTGCTGACATGAAGCCAGATTGTCTGTTACGGGACCTCTCTCCTCTGCCTGGGTGCTGGGCCTAAATTTATGAAAATGGACTCTTACAGTGGTGGCTGACGTGAAGCCTGATTCTCTGCTATGACATGAAGACTGATTCTCTGCTGACATGAAGCCAGATCCTCTGTTACGGGACCTCTCTCCTCTGCCTTGGTGCTGGGCCTAAATATCTGACAATGGACTGTTGCATTGGTGGCTGACGTGAAGCCTGATTCTCTGCTATGACATGCAGACTAATTCTCTGCTGACATGAAGCCAGATTGTCTGTTACGGGACCTCTCTCCTCTGCCTGGGTGCTGGGCCTAAATTTATGAAAATGGACTCTTACAGTGGTGGGTGACGTGAAGCCTGATTCTCTGCTATGACATGAAGACTGATTCTCTGCTATGACATGAAGACTGATTCTCTGCTGACATGAAGCCAGATTGTCTGTTACGGGACCTCTCTCCTCTGCCTGGGTGCTGGGCCTAAATTTATGACAATGGACTGTTGCAGTGGTGGGTGACGTGAAGCCTGATTCTCTGCTATGATAGGAAGACTGATTCTCTGCTGACATGAAGCCAGATCCTCTGTTACGGGACCTCTCTCCTCTGCCTGGGTGCTGGGCCTAAATTTATGACAATGGACTGTTGCAGTGGTGGCTGACGTAAAGCCTGATTCTCTGCTATGACATGCAGACTGATTCTCTGCTGACATGAAGCCAGATCCTCTGTTACGGGACCTCTCTCCTCTGCCTGGGTGCTGGGCCTAAATTTATGAAAGTGGACTGTTGCAGTGGTGGGTGACGTGAAGCCTGATTCTCTGCTATGATATGAAGACTGATTCTCTGCTGACATGAAGCCAGATCCTCTGTTACGGGACCTCTCTCCTCTGCCTGGGTGCTGGGCCTAAATATCTGACAATGGACTGTTGCATTGGTGGCTGACGTGAAGCCTGATTCTCTGCTATGACATGCAGACTAATTCTCTGCTGACATGAAGCCAGATTGTCTGTTACGGGACCTCTCTCCTCTGCCTGGGTGCTGGGCCTAAATTTATGAAAATGGACTCTTACAGTGGTGGGTGACGTGAAGCCTGATTCTCTGCTATGACATGAAGACTGATTCTCTGCTGACATGAAGCCAGATTGTCTGTTACGGGACCTCTCTCCTCTGCCTGGGTGCTGGGCCTAAATTTATGAAAATGGACTGTTGCAGTGGTGGGTGACGTGAAGCCTGATTCTCTGCTATGATATGAAGACTGATTCTCTGCTGACATGAAGCCAGATCCTCTGTTACGGGACCTCTCTCCTCTGCCTGGGTGCTGGGCCTAAATATCTGACAATGGACTGTTGCATTGGTGGCTGACGTGAAGCCTGATTCTCTGCTATGACATGCAGACTAATTCTCTGCTGACATGAAGCCAGATTGTCTGTTACGGGACCTCTCTCCTCTGCCTGGGTGCTGGGCCTAAATTTATGACAATGGACTGTTGCAGTGGTGGCTGACGTGAAGCCTGATTCTCTGCTATGATATGAAGACTGATTCTCTGCTGACATGAAGCCAGATCCTCTGTTACGGGACCTCTCTCCTCTGCCTGGGTGCTGGGCCTAAATATCTGACAATGGACTGTTGCATTGGTGGCTGACGTGAAGTCTGATTCTCTGCTATGACATGCAGACTGATTCTCTGCTGACATGAAGCCAGATCCTCTGTTACGGGACCTCTCTCCTCTGCCTGGGTGCTGGGCCTAAATTTATGAAAATGGACTGTTGCAGTGGTGGGTGACGTGAAGCCTGATTCTCTGCTATGATACGAAGACTGATTCTCTGCTGACATGAAGCCAGATCCTCTGTTACGGGACCTCTCTCCTCTGCCTGGGTGCTGGGCCTAAATTTATGACAATGGACTGTTGCAGTGGTGGCTGACGTAAAGCCTGATTCTCTGCTATGACATGCAGACTGATTCTCTGCTGACATGAAGCCAGATCCTCTGTTACGGGACCTCTCTCCTCTGCCTGGGTGCTGGGCCTAAATTTATGAAAATGGACTGTTGCAGTGGTGGGTGACGTGAAGCCTGATTCTCTGCTATGATATGAAGACTGATTCTCTGCTGACATGAAGCCAGATCCTCTGTTACGGGACCTCTCTCCTCTGCCTGGGTGCTGGGCCTAAATATCTGACAATGGACTGTTGCATTGGTGGCTGACGTGAAGCCTGATTCTCTGCTATGACATGCAGACTAATTCTCTGCTGACATGAAGCCAGATTGTCTGTTACGGGACCTATCTCCTCTGCCTGGGTGCTGGGCCTAAATTTATGAAAATGGACTCTTACAGTGGTGGGTGACGTGAAGCCTGATTCTCTGCTATGACATGAAGACTGATTCTCTGCTGACATGAAGCCAGATTTTCTGTTACGGGACCTCTCTCCTCTGCCTGGGTGCTGGGCCTAAATTTATGAAAATGGACTGTTGCAGTGGTGGGTGACGTGAAGCCTGATTCTCTGCTATGATATGAAGACTGATTCTCTGCTGACATGAAGCCAGATCCTCTGTTACGGGACCTCTCTCCTCTGCCTGGGTGCTGGGCCTAAATATCTGACAATGGACTGTTGCATTGGTGGCTGACGTGAAGCCTGATTCTCTGCTATGACATGCAGACTAATTCTCTGCTGACATGAAGCCAGATTGTCTGTTACGGGACCTCTCTCCTCTGCCTGGGTGCTGGGCCTAAATTTATGACAATGGACTGTTGCAGTGGTGGCTGACGTGAAGCCTGATTCTCTGCTATGACATGCAGACTGATTCTATGCTGACATGAAGCCAGATCCTCTGTTACGGGACCTCTCTCCTCTGCCTGGGTGCTGGGCCTAAATATCTGACAATGGACTGTTGCATTGGTGGCTGACGTGAAGTCTGATTCTCTGCTATGACATGCAGACTGATTCTCTGCTGACATGAAGCCAGATCCTCTGTTACGGGACCTCTCTCCTCTGCCTGGGTGCTGGGCCTAAATTTATGAAAATGGACTGTTGCAGTGGTGGGTGACGTGAAGCCTGATTCTCTGCTATGATACGAAGACTGATTCTCTGCTGACATGAAGCCAGATCCTCTGTTACGGGACCTCTCTCCTCTGCCTGGGTGCTGGGCCTAAATTTATGACAATGGACTGTTGCAGTGGTGGCTGACGTAAAGCCTGATTCTCTGCTATGACATGCAGACTGATTCTCTGCTGACATGAAGCCAGATCCTCTGTTACGGGACCTCTCTCCTCTGCCTGGGTGCTGGGCCTAAATTTATGAAAATGGACTGTTGCAGTGGTGGGTGACGTGAAGCCTGATTCTCTGCTATGATATGAAGACTGATTCTCTGCTGACATGAAGCCAGATCCTCTGTTACGGGACCTCTCTCCTCTGCCTGGGTGCTGGGCCTAAATATCTGACAATGGACTGTTGCATTGGTGGCTGACGTGAAGCCTGATTCTCTGCTATGACATGCAGACTAATTCTCTGCTGACATGAAGCCAGATTGTCTGTTACGGGACCTATCTCCTCTGCCTGGGTGCTGGGCCTAAATTTATGAAAATGGACTCTTACAGTGGTGGGTGACGTGAAGCCTGATTCTCTGCTATGACATGAAGACTGATTCTCTGCTGACATGAAGCCAGATTTTCTGTTACGGGACCTCTCTCCTCTGCCTGGGTGCTGGGCCTAAATTTATGAAAATGGACTGTTGCAGTGGTGGGTGACGTGAAGCCTGATTCTCTGCTATGATATGAAGACTGATTCTCTGCTGACATGAAGCCAGATCCTCTGTTACGGGACCTCTCTCCTCTGCCTGGGTGCTGGGCCTAAATATCTGACAATGGACTGTTGCATTGGTGGCTGACGTGAAGCCTGATTCTCTGCTATGACATGCAGACTAATTCTCTGCTGACATGAAGCCAGATTGTCTGTTACGGGACCTCTCTCCTCTGCCTGGGTGCTGGGCCTAAATTTATGACAATGGACTGTTGCAGTGGTGGCTGACGTGAAGCCTGATTCTCTGCTATGACATGCAGACTGATTCTATGCTGACATGAAGCCAGATCCTCTGTTACGGGACCTCTCTCCTCTGCCTGGGTGCTGGGCCTAAATTTATGAAAATGGACTGTTGCAGTGGTGGGTGACGTGAAGCCTGATTCTCTGCTATGACATGAAGACTGATTCTCTGCTGACATGAAGCCAGATTGTCTGTTACGGGACCTCTCTCCTCTGCCTGGGTGCCGGGGCCTAAATATCTGAGAATGGACTGTTCCAGTGTGGGTGACGGGAAGCCAGATTCTCTGCTATGGGACCTCTCTCCAATTGATTTTGGTTAATTTTTATTTATTTAATTTTTATTTTAATTCATTTCCCTATCCACATTTGTTTGCAGGGGATTTACCTACATGTTGCTGCCTTTTGCAGCCCTCTAGCCCTTTCCTGGGCTGTTTTACAGCCGTTTTAGTGCCGAAAAGTTCGGGTCCCCATTGACTTCAATGGGGTTCGGGTTCGGGACGAAGTTCGGATCGGGTTCGGATCCCGAACCCGAACATTTTCGGGAAGTTCGGCCGAACTTCTCGAACCCGAACATCCAGGTGTTCGCTCAACTCTATTTGTGACTAGGGATGAGCGAACTCGAACTGTATAGTTCGGGTTCGTACCGAATTTTGGGGTGTCCGTGACACGGACCCGAACCCGGACATTTTCGTAAAAGTCCGGGTTCGGGTTCGGTGTTCGTCGCTTTCTTCGCGCTTTTGTGACGCTTTCTTGGCGCTTTTTGAAAGGCTGCAAAGCAGCCAATCAACAAGCGTCATACTACTTGCCCCAAGAGGCCATCACAGCCATGCCTACTATTGGCATGGCTGTGATTGGCCAGAGCACCATGTGACCCAGCCTCTATTTAAGCTGGAGTCACATAGCGCCGCCCGTCACTCTGCTCTGATTAGCGTAGGGAGAGGTTGCGGCTGCGACAGTAGGGCGAGATTAGGCAGATTAACTCCTCCAAAGGACTTGATTAACTGATCGATCTGCAGCTGTGGATCATTGAGCTGCTGATCCTCAATTGCTCACTGTTTTTAGGCTGCACAGACCGTTTGTCAGTCACATTTTTCTGGGGTGATCGGCGGCCATTTTGTGTCTTGTGGTGCGCCAGCACAAGCTGCGACCAAGTGCATTTAACCCTCAATGGTGTGGTTGTTTTTTGGCTAAAGCCTACATCAGGGTGAAGCTGTCACACCAAGTGCATTTAACCAGCAATAGTCTGTTCATTTTTTGGCCATATACAAAATCAGGGGCAAGCTGCGCCTGTCACCAAGTGCATTTAACCCTCAATGGTGTGGTTGTTTTTTGGCTAAAGCCTACATCAGGGTGAAGCTGTCACACCAAGTGCATTTAACCAGCAATAGTCTGTTCATTTTTTGGCCATATACTAAATCAGGGGCAAGCTGCGCCTGTCACCAAGTGCATTTAACCCTCAATGGTGTGGTTGTTTTTTGGCTAAAGCCTACATCAGGGTGAAGCTGTCACACCAAGTGCATTTAACCAGCAATAGTCTGTTCATTTTTTGGCCATATACAAAATCAGGGGCAAGCTGCGCCTGTCACCAAGTGCATTTAACCCTCAATGGTGTGGTTGTTTTTTGGCTAAAGCCTACATCAGGGTGAAGCTGTCACACCAAGTGCATTTAACCAGCAATAGTCTGTTCATTTTTTGGCCATATACTAAATCAGGGGCAAGCTGCGCCTGTCACCAAGTGCATTTAACCCTCAATGGTGTGGTTGTTTTTTGGCTAAAGCCTACATCAGGGTGAAGCTGTCACACCAAGTGCATTTAACCAGCAATAGTCTGTTTATTTTTTGGCCATATCCCAGTCTAATTCTGTCACTAAATCCATACCGGTCACCCAGCGCCTAAATACTAGGCCTCAAATTTATATCCAGCTAAATCTGTCCCTAGTGCTGTAGCTGGGCGAGTTATTTAGTGTCCGTTCAAGCACATTTCTTGTTCTGGGTTGAAATACAATTCCCAATTTAGCAATTTCATAATTTAGTGGTTTCTGCTATATCAGAGCTATTTGAAATCTATCCCTAAAAGGGTATATAATATTCAAGGTGCACATTGGGTCATTCAGAATAACTTCACACACACCCGCTACTGTGTATTTCCAAGTCTAATTCTGTCACTAAACCCATACCTGTCACGCAGCGCCTAAATACTAGGCCTCAAATTTATATCCAGCTAAATCTGTCCCTAGTGCTGTAGCTGGGCGAGTTATTTAGTGTCCGTTCAAGCACATTTCTTGTTCTGGGTTGAAATACAATTCCCAATTTAGCAATTTCATAATTTAGTGGTTTCTGCTATATCAGAGCTATTTGAAATCTATCCCTAAAAGGGTATATAATATTCAAGGTGCACATTGGGTCATTCAGAATAACTTCACACACACCCGCTACTGTGTATTTCCAAGTCTAATTCTGGCACTAAACCCATACCTGTCACCCAGCGCCTAAATACTAGGCCTCAAATTTATATCCCGCTAAATCTGTCCTTAGTGCTGTAGCTGGGCGAGTTATTTAGTGTCCGTTCAAGCACATTTCTTGTTCTGGGTTGAAATACAATTCCCAATTTAGCAATTTCATAATTTAGTGGTTTCTGCTATATCAGAGCTATTTGAAATCTATCCCTAAAAGGGTATATAATATTCAAGGTGCACATTGGGTCATTCAGAATAACTTCACACACACCCGCTACTGTGTATTTCCAAGTCTAATTCTGGCACTAAACCCATACCTGTCACCCAGCGCCTAAATACTAGGCCTCAAATTTATATCCCGCTAAATCTGTCCTTAGTGCTGTAGCTGGGCGAGTTATTTAGTGTCCGTTCAAGCACATTTCTTGTTCTGGGTTGAAATACAATTCCCAATTTAGCAATTTCATAATTTAGTGGTTTCTGCTATATCAGAGCTATTTGAAATCTATCCCTAAAAGGGTATATAATATTCAAGGTGCACATTGGGTCATTCAGAATAACTTCACACACACCCGCTACTGTGTATTTCCAAGTCTAATTCTGGCACTAAACCCATACCTGTCACCCAGCGCCTAAATACTAGGCCTCAAATTTATATCCCGCTAAATCTGTCCTTAGTGCTGTAGCTGGGCGAGTTATTTAGTGTCCGTTCAAGCACATTTCTTGTTCTGGGTTGAAATACAATTCCCAATTTAGCAATTTCATAATTTAGTGGTTTCTGCTATATCAGAGCTATTTGAAATCTATCCCTAAAAGGGTATATAATATTCAAGGTGCACATTGGGTCATTCAGAATAACTTCACACACACCCGCTACTGTGTATTTCCAAGTCTAATTCTGGCACTAAACCCATACCTGTCACCCAGCGCCTAAATACTAGGCCTCAAATTTATATCCCGCTAAATCTGTCCCTAGTGCTGTAGCTGGGCGAGTTATTTAGTGTCCGTTCAAGCACATTTCTTGTTCTGGGTTGAAATACAATTCCCAATTTAGCAATTTCATAATTTAGTGGTTTCTGCTATATCAGAGCTATTTGAAATCTATCCCTAAAAGGGTATATAATATTCAAGGTGCACATTGGGTCATTCAGAATAACTTCACACACACCCGCTACTGTGTATTTCCAAGTCTAATTCTGGCACTAAACCCATACCTGTCACCCAGCGCCTAAATACTAGGCCTCAAATTTATATCCCGCTAAATCTGTCCCTAGTGCTGTAGCTGGGCGAGTTATTTAGTGTCCGTTCAAGCACATTTCTTGTTCTGGGTTGAAATACAATTCCCAATTTAGCAATTTCATAATTTAGTGGTTTCTGCTATATCAGAGCTATTTGAAATCTATCCCTAAAAGGGTATATAATATTCAAGGTGCACATAGGGTCATTCAGAATAACTTCACACACACCCGCTACTGTGTATTTCCAAGTCTAATTCTGGCACTAAACCCATACCTGTCACCCAGCGCCTAAATACTAGGCCTCAAATTTATATCCCGCTAAATCTGTCCCTAGTGCTGTAGCTGGGCGAGTTATTTAGTGTCCGTTCAAGCACATTTCTTGTTCTGGGTTGAAATACAATTCCCAATTTAGCAATTTCATAATTTAGTGGTTTCTGCTATATCAGAGCTATTTGAAATCTATCCCTAAAAGGGTATATAATATTCAAGGTGCACATAGGGTCATTCAGAATAACTTCACACACCCGCTACTGTGCATTTCCAAATCTAATTCTGTCACTAAACCCATACCTGTCACCCAGCGCCTAAATACTAGGCCTCAAATTTATATCCCGCTAAATCTCTCGTTACCGCTGTCCTGTTGTGGCTGGGAAAGTTATTTAGTGTCCGTCAAAGCACATTTTTTGTTCTGGGTTGAAATACAATTCCCAATTTAGCAATTTCATAATTTAGTCGTTTCTGCTATATCAGAGCTATTTGAAATCTATCCCTAAAAGGGTAGATCATATTGAAGGTGCACATAGGGTCATTCAGAATAACTTCACACACACGCTTCTGTGCATTTCCAAGTCTAATTCTGTCACTAAATCCATACCGGTCACCCAGCGCCTAAATACTAGGCCTCAAATTTATATCCCGCTGAATTTGAATACAATACATTGGGCCAAATAATATATTTGTTGTTGTGGTGAACCATAACAATGAGAAAAACATCTAGTAAGGGACGCGGACGTGGACATGGTCGTGGTGGTGTTAGTGGACCCTCTGGTGCTGGGAGAGGACGTGGCCGTTCTGCCACATCCACACGTCCTAGTGTACCAACTACCTCAGGTCCCAGTAGCCGCCAGAATTTACAGCGATATATGGTGGGGCCCAATGCCGTTCTAAGGATGGTAAGGCCTGAGCAGGTACAGGCATTAGTCAATTGGGTGGCCGACAGTGGATCCAGCACGTTCACATTATCTCCCACCCAGTCTTCTGCAGAAAGCGCACAGATGGCGCCTGAAAACCAACCCCATCAGTCTGTCACATCACCCCCATGCATACCAGGGAAACTGTCTCAGCCTCAAGTTATGCAGCAGTCTCTTATGCTGTTTGAAGACTCCGCTGGCAGGGTTTCCCAAGGGCATCCACCTAGCCCTTCCCCAGCGGTGAAAGACATAGAATGCACTGACGCACAACCACTTATGTTTCCTGATGATGAGGACATGGGAATACCACCTCAGCATGTCTCTGATGATGACGAAACACAGGTGCCAACTGCTGCGTCTTTCTGCAGTGTGCAGACTGAACAGGAGGTCAGGGATCAAGACTGGGTGGAAGACGATGCAGGGGACGATGAGGTCCTAGACCCCACATGGAATGAAGGTCGTGCCACTGACTTTCACAGTTCGGAGGAAGAGGCAGTGGTGAGACCGAGCCAACAGCGTAGCAAAAGAGGGAGCAGTGGGCAAAAGCAGAACACCCGCCGCCAAGAGACTCCGCCTGCTACTGACCGCCGCCATCTGGGACCGAGCACCCCAAAGGCAGCTTCAAGGAGTTCCCTGGCATGGCACTTCTTCAAACAATGTGCTGACGACAAGACCCGAGTGGTTTGCACGCTGTGCCATCAGAGCCTGAAGCGAGGCATTAACGTTCTGAACCTGAGCACAACCTGCATGACCAGGCACCTGCATGCAAAGCATGAACTGCAGTGGAGTAAACACCTTAAAACCAAGGAAGTCACTCAGGCTCCCCCTGCTACCTCTTCTGCTGCTGCCGCCTCGGCCTATTCTGCTGCTGCCGCCTCGGCCTCTTCCTCCGCCTCTGGAGGAACGTTGGCACCTGCCGCCCAGCAAACAGGGGATGTACCACCAACACCACCACCACCACCTCCGTCACCAAGCGTCTCAACCATGTCACACGCCAGCGTTCAGCTCTCCATCTCACAAACATTTGATAGAAAGCGTAAATTCCCACCTAGCCACCCTCGATCCCTGGCCCTGAATGCCAGCATTTCTAAACTACTGGCCTATGAAATGCTGTCATTTAGGCTGGTGGACACAGACAGCTTCAAACAGCTCATGTCGCTTGCTGTCCCACAGTATGTTGTTCCCAGCCGGCACTACTTCTCCAAGAGAGCCGTGCCTTCCCTGCACAACCAAGTATCCGATAAAATCAAGTGTGCACTGCGCAACGCCATCTGTGGCAAGGTCCACCTAACCACAGATACGTGGACCAGTAAGCACGGCCAGGGACGCTATATCTCCCTAACTGCACACTGGGTAAATGTAGTGGCAGCTGGGCCCCAGGCGGAGAGCTGTTTGGCGCACGTCCTTCCGCCGCCAAGGATCGCAGGGCAACATTCTTTGCCTCCTGTTGCCACCTCCTCCTTCTCGGCTTCCTCCTCCTCTTCTTCCACCTGCTCATCCAGTCAGCCACACACCTTCACCACCAACTTCAGCACAGCCCGGGGTAAACGTCAGCAGGCCATTCTGAAACTCATATGTTTGGGGGACAGGCCCCACACCGCACAGGAGTTGTGGCGGGGTATAGAACAACAGACCGACGAGTGGTTGCTGCCGGTGAGCCTCAAGCCCGGCCTGGTGGTGTGTGATAATGGGCGAAATCTCGTTGCAGCTCTGGGACTAGCCAATTTGACGCACATCCCTTGCTTGGCGCATGTGCTGAATTTGGTGGTGCAGAAGTTCATTCACAACTACCCCGACATGTCAGAGCTGCTGCATAAAGTGCGGGCCGTCTGTTCGCGCTTCCGGCGTTCACATCCTGCTGCTGCTCGCCTGTCTGCGCTACAGCGTAACTTCGGCCTTCCCGCTCACCGCCTCATATGCGACGTGCCCACCAGGTGGAACTCCACCTTGCACATGCTGGACAGACTGTGCGAGCAGCAGCAGGCCATAGTGGAGTTTCAGCTGCAGCACGCACGGGTCAGTCGCACTACAGAACAGCACCACTTCACCACCAATGACTGGGCCTCCATGCGAGACCTGTGTGCCCTGTTGCGCTGTTTCGAGTACTCCACCAACATGGCCAGTGGCGATGACACCGTTATCAGCGTTACAATACCACTTCTATGTCTCCTTGAGAAAACACTTAGGGCGATGATGGAAGAGGAGGTGGCCCAGGAGGAGGAGGAGGAGGAAGAGGGGTCATTTTTAGCACTTTCAGGCCAGTCTCTTCGAAGTGACTCAGAGGGAGGTTTTTGGCAACAGCAGAGGCCAGGTACAAATGTGGCCAGCCAGGGCCCACTACTGGAGGACGAGGAGGACGAGGATGAGGAGGAGGTGGAGGAGGATGAGGATGAAGCATGGTCACAGCGGGGTGGCACCCAACGCAGCTCGGGTCCATCACTGGTGCGTGGCTGGGGGGAAAGGCAGGACGATGACGATACGCCTCCCACAGAGGACAGCTTGTCCTTATCCCTGGGCAGCCTGGCACACATGAGCGACTACATGCTGCAGTGCCTGCGCAACGACAGCAGAGTTGCCCACATTTTAACCTGTGCGGACTACTGGGTTGCCACCCTGCTGGATCCACGCTACAAAGACAATGTGCCCACCTTACTTCCTGCACTGGAGCGTGATAGGAAGATGCGCGAGTACAAGCGCACGTTGGTAGACGCGCTACTGAGAGCATTCCCAAATGTCACAGGGGAACAAGTGGAAGCCCAAGGCCAAGGCAGAGGAGGAGCAAGAGGTCGCCAAGGCAGCTGTGTCACGGCCAGCTCCTCTGAGGGCAGGGTTAGCATGGCAGAGATGTGGAAAACTTTTGTCAACACGCCACAGCTAACTGCACCACCACCTGATACGCAACGTGTTAGCAGGAGGCAACATTTCACTAACATGGTGGAACAGTACGTGTGCACACCCCTCCACGTACTGACTGATGGTTCGGCCCCATTCAACTTCTGGGTCTCTAAATTGTCCACGTGGCCAGAGCTAGCCTTTTATGCCTTGGAGGTGCTGGCCTGCCCGGCAGCCAGCGTTTTGTCTGAACGTGTATTCAGCACGGCAGGGGGCGTCATTACAGACAAACGCAGCCGCCTGTCTACAGCCAATGTGGACAAGCTGACGTTCATAAAAATGAACCAGGCATGGATCCCACAGGACCTGTCCGTCCCTTGTCCAGATTAGACATTAACTACCTCCCCATAACCATATATTATTGGACTCCAGGGCACTTCCTCATTCAATCCTATTTTTATTTTCATTTTACCATTATATTGCGATGCTACCCAAAGTTGAATGAACCTCTCCTCTGCCTGTGTGCTAGGCCTAAATATATGCCAATGGACTGTTGCAGTGGTGGCTGACATGAAGCCTGATTCTCTGCTATGACATGCAGACTAATTCTCTGCTGACATGAAGCCAGATTGTCTGTTACGGGACCTCCCTCCTCTGCCTGGGTGCTGGGCCTAAATTTATGACAATGGACTGTTGCAGTGGTGGCTGACGTGAAGCCTCATTCTCTGCTATGACATGCAGACTGATTCTCTGCTGACATGAAGCCAGATTGTCTGTTACGGGACCTCTCTCCTCTGCCTGTGTGCTAGGCCTAAATATATGCCAATGGACTGTTGCAGTGGTGGCTGACGTGAAGCCTGATTCTCTGCTATGACATGCAGACTGATTCTCTGCTGACATGAAGCCAGATCCTCTGTTACGGGACCTCTCTCCTCTGCCTGTGTGTGTGCTGGGCCTAAATATATGCCAATGGACTGTTGCAGTGGTGGCTGACGTGAAGCCTCATTCTCTGCTATGACATGCAGACTAATTCTCTGCTGACATGAAGACAGATTCTCTGTTACGGGACCTCCCTCCTCTGCCTGGGTGCTGGGCCTAAATATATGCCAATGGACTGTTGCAGTGGTGGGTGACGTGAAGCCTCATTCTCTGCTATGACATGCAGACTAATTCTCTGCTGACATGAAGCCAGATTGTCTGTTACGGGACCTCTCTCCTCTGCCTGTGTGTGTGCTGGGCCTAAATATATGCCAATGGACTGTTGCAGTGGTGGCTGACGTGAAGCCTCATTCTCTGCTATGACATGCAGACTAATTCTCTGCTGACATGAAGACAGATTCTCTGTTACGGGACCTCTCTCCTCTGCCTGTGTGTGTGCTGGGCCTAAATATATGCCAATGGACTGTTGCAGTGGTGGCTGACGTGAAGCCTCATTCTCTGCTATGACATGCAGACTAATTCTCTGCTGACATGAAGACAGATTCTCTGTTACGGGACCTCCCTCCTCTGCCTGGGTGCTGGGCCTAAATATATGCCAATGGACTGTTGCAGTGGTGGCTGACGTGAAGCCTCATTCTCTGCTATGACATGCAGACTAATTCTCTGCTGACATGAAGACAGATTCTCTGTTACGGGACCTCTCTCCTCTGCCTGGGTGCCGGGGCCTAAATATCTGAGAATGGACTGTTCCAGTGGTGGGTGACGGGAAGCCAGATTCTCTGCTATGGAACCTCTCTCCAATTGATTTTGGTTAATTTTTATTTATTTAATTTTTAATTTAATTCATTTCCCTATCCACATTTGTTTGCAGGGGATTTACCTACATGTTGCTGCCTTTTGCAGCCCTCTAGCTCTTTCCTGGGCTGTTTTACAGCCTTTTTAGTGCCGAAAAGTTCGGGTCCCCATTGACTTCAATGGGGTTCGGGTTCGGGACGAAGTTCGGATCGGGTTCGGATCCCGAACCCGAACATTTCCGGGATGTTCGGCCGAACTTCTCGAACCCGAACATCCAGGTGTTCGCTCAACTCTATTTGTGACCTGTTTAGGGAAGACAGGACTAAATCCCGGTCTTAAACTTTGGTGTGAACCTGTTTGCAAGGTGTGAACACACGCCTAGACTTGGACACTTTATGAGGGACCTGCAACATGGTGTGAACTAAACACCAGGACTTTCAACTAAGGTGAAGTTGTTTGCTGAGCTGTTAAACCTGCTTGTATGAATAAAGCACTGCAGTTTAATCAAGAACTGTTTTTGGTACCCTTGTTCTGCGTCTGCTCACCCTGCCTACCAGAGCAAATCCCAACAATTGGCACAAATGTTGTTAAATGAGTTGGGCTGCAATGGTCCCACCTGCAGCCTGCTCCCTCCCACTTTTTGGAAGAGAGGCAAGGGTGTCGGAGAAAGCTAAAAAGGTGCAAAACTGAAAAGTGGCAAATTTTGTCTCAAATCAGTATGTACAACAAAACTTGTTACTTTTCTACTCCTTTACCTGATAGCAAAGTGAGCTATGTTGTGTTATTACATTTTTCTTTTGTGATGTTTATGTGATTGCTTTAGTTGGACAAGAATCAAATAAAGCTGTTCAGTCTCAACCAAAAATCTCTGCATTGGACTGAAAGCCTTGGTGTGCCATATCTTTAATCACAACCAAGTGCAGATAAAGATCCACTTATTATCCACATATCTTAATATAGTGAGCAAAAATACACTACTCACTATTCCTTTGGTATAACAATACCTCTTTTATTATTCAAGAAGTGTACATATTCATTTGTAGGATTCACATGTTCTTAGCAATCATAGGGAACGGCAAGTCTTCAGTATATTCCCATCATACTGCTCAAATATTAGAGAATGCAGCAGATATGTTCTCATTTTTTTTAAAGTGAACAATTGCAGTAAATATCATATCCATATCACAGGCTAAATCCACTGGATTAACAACGAAAATTAAAGAGCAATGTGCAGTGTCCTGAAAACACACTGCTTAATGTTGTGATTTTGTTTCATGTAAATTGTGCTTAGAAATGTGTTCTCATAAAGTTGCATAGGGCGGGGGAGGTTCTAACAAGCCTCCCAGGGCTAACTCTGCCCTACACACAGTGCACAGTGCAAGGAAGAAGAAGGTCAGTGTGTGATGTCTGAGGACAAACTGAACCTCAGCAGCCATTTTTGTGAGTTATCCAAACTCCATACTTAGTTCCATGTACCAGTCCATAGAAGGGAAAAGATTACAGTATCTCCAGGCTACCCAGAGAGGGAATGAGGATATTGACGAAGGAAGGTAACTGTCATTTATCAGACTCCTTTGCTTTAGGTGGAGAGATTCAAAGCTACAAGCTACCCACCGTAATTAAACACAAAAGGGCCATTTGTCTGAGTATAGTATTCCTAGAAGAGGATACAGAGGTATAGCATTATACAGTATAACAGAAATAGTTCATCCCTCCTATCTGGAGAAATAAGAGAGAGAAAGACTGATTGTCATAGAGAGCGATTCCTTATGCAACTTCTGGGAACAAATGTGGATCACTGTGAAAGCTGCCTTTATATAAATGACTGTTACATACCTTGATGATCTGTGGATCAGCTTCAGTAAAGTACTGGGAGTTTGTTAAAAGCTCTAATCTTCCTAATTCTATATCATCATTTCAACCACTACCACAAACATTTGCACCTAATGGTGCTGGCGTCACGAACCAGGGGCCCAGCTGCAAAAGCACAAATTTAAAAAAAGCCCACACTGCGGAGCCATGTGCCGGTGTCCTGGGAGTGCCAGATGTGACCGTGCATGGTGGATGGCTCGCACCAGATACATTTGCAGTCTGCTTTTTGCCTCCTGTGCACTGCAAGTTCTGCCTGCTACTCCTCCCTATCTGCTGCTCCGTCTCTCCCTCTGAACTCCCCTCCTTATACTCTCTTGTGGGCACCCACGTGAGATCCATCTACACGTCATCATCGTCACTTTCACCACCACTGACATTAGAGATTTCGGTGTAGGCAGCAACAGCGGGGACCACCCTCCTTCGGCTGATCTGGGTACTGTCGTCAGACCGCTGGGTGGTGGCCGTTCCTACCTCCTCTTCCTGATCCGATGCCAAGAATGGCTGCGCATCGGTAGGGTCTGGGAATGGATGGGAATATAATTCCTCTGACTCGAGTGGAGAGACTATGGTGGTGGTGGTGTCTTTGTTGGTGCACACAGCAGAGAGTGAGGAGGGTGCTGATACAGAGGATGAGGAGGGTGCAGAAGCGGAAGGCTGAGTGAGCCACTCAACCAACTCTGTTGTGTCCTTTGACATAATCGCACGCACCTTCTCCAACTTCCCACTTAGGCTTTGGTCTGGCGCACCTTCCCGACCACTACCACCCCTGCAGAATGGCATGCCTCTTCCTCTGCCTGTCATTTTCAAAATGACCCTGTGACAAAGTCCCTATAGAAGAGCAGTATTTGTTGAAGCAGGTATATAGAACCCCTTAATGAGTACTTGCTGGAAGCAGGTATATTAAACCCCTTAATCAGTTTGTTTGGGGCAACAGGTATATCACACCATCTGCAATTAGTTACTCCAATTGCGTTTGTCCCTCTGTATAGCTGCTGTATCTCAGCAGAACCGCACACAAATGCTGCACAATACAAATGCACTATATAGAAATTATATTATAGGTATATCACATCCTTGCCCCAATTAGTTTTTTTGGGGGGGCAACTGGTATATCACACCAGTTGCAATTAGTTGTTCCAATAGCGTTTGTCCCTCTGTATAGCTGCAGTATTGCAGCAGAACAGCATAAAACTGCTGGACAATACAAATGCACTATAACATACTGTCTATATTATAAGTATATTACACCCCTCAGTATGTCACACCTATCGATAGCACACCTATATCAGTCCTTAAAAGCATTTTTATGGCCCTATTGGCTAGCGTTTGGTGTCTCTAACAGTCTGTCCCTGCTCCACACAGCAACCTATCCCTACACTGGCAAAAGACTGAATGTAAAATGGCGACCAGATCAGGTTTATTTATAGGGTAGGGGGTATGTCCATGTGATAAAATGTCTCAATTGGCTGTCCTGTCCCACCTGATGGATGTGTCATGGGTCAAAGTTTGGCACAATGCGAAAGAATATGGCACAAGCGGACATCGCCATATGTTCTCATGTTCGGCAAACCGCGAACGAACAAAGTTTGCCGCGAAACAACCACCAAGTGAACCGCAAGACCATCTCTAAATTTGAACAAACTGTTAATAGGGAAGATTAAATTTAATAATTGGCCTAATGTTCCTATAAGACAAACTTTACTAGGGAAGAGTTTAATGCTATACAATCTTTATAGGAGGATTGATAAATAGAGCAGACAAAGGAGGTGCAACTGTAATGCATTACTGTGCATACTTGGCAGAAGCAAATATACATCTTGCTGATGAGAGTGTATATAGGAGATTGCAAGGAAATCCTACACAAAGTTTTAAAGAACAAGTTAAAGGAGTACTATCTGAATCTGTGGATAATAGTATAATAGAGGACAGGATAGCTAAGGCTTTATTTTGTAATTATCCAGGAATGCCTATATTTTACTAACAAAAATTCATAAGGATTGTAACCATCCCCCCAGTCGCCAGATGGTACTGGGTTTCTATTGCAGTCATTATTAATATAGGCACAGTAGATACATATAGGCAGTATATTGTGCTGCACTGTGGTATATGGTTCTGCTGGGATGGTATTTTGTGCTACGGTATAGTTAAACCCCACCTACTTGGGTTGTCCCACTTTCTGTCAATTTTGATCCGCCTACAACATGGGGCCACTTTTATATTTTTTTTTTCCATGGACACTTGAAGTTTCCAGTCCCCTCCCCTGGTTACTTATCTATATACCAAATATACCAATATACCAACTGGAACTCCATCGGAATCCATTTTTTAAATAATTGTATGATTTTGTTTATCATCACATTGCTGGAATTGTTCCTATCTTGTGATAATTTTCATTTTGGCAAAGGTTATTACTTGCAGCTGCAGGGGACTTCTATGGGCTCCTTTGCAGCTCAAAATTTTGCAAAGACATTCTTAATAGCTTTTGGGACTAAGTTTATATTTAGCAATACAGGACTGAAAAGACTTTTCATATGGCTTCACTATGTGGATATCTTTTTACTGCTGAAGGACAACGGACCTTTTTTGTTGAGATTTCAAATCTTGACAAAGAAGGTTCATTGTTCTTCAATTGTTGCCGTGCGACTATTAAATTTCAACTACATTATGATGCTAATATTATCCATTTCCTGGATGTGGAATTAAGACGAAAATGGGGATGAATTTGAAACCATATTGTTCTCTAAAATAGTCTCAATAATCTTTTTTTCCCAGTAATCATGCACCAGAAATATTTCCAGGGATACCAAATAATGAATTTATTTGAGATGAGTATGAGATAAATAGAAAAAAAACTAAGCAAAAAGTTTATTAATTGAAGTTATTCAAAAAGACTGGTGGTAAAGGCAGGATATAAGATAGGTCAGAAAAATAGTAGCGATTTGCGGAACATAGAAGATAAGTTGTTTTTGTATCTACTTATACAAATATTGGGGTATACTAACACAAGATGGTAAATATGGCCTATTACTTAAAGATAGGCCATTATTTACATATTGCAAATAAAAATCACTAATGGCGTGTTTACATGGCCCAGGGAGCAGCCGATTATCGGGAAGGAAACGATAATTTACTTGCCTGCACGGACAACTATTTCACCCAGTGAATGAGGTGATATTATATACCATCCAAGACTAGGATATCCTATCAAACTGAAAGGACAGGCCCCTTGTTGTACTAAGAATGTAATATACTGTCTGAAAGGTTCCTGTGGTAAATTGTTCATTGGACAGACAGGTTCGAATTTGTTTAAACAAACACAGGGGGAAAAAAAAAATATGGAAAGCTGAGACTGAAACAAATAGTAATGCACCAGTAAAGAAAGAGAATTTTTTTTTTATTTTTTTTTAACAAAAGCCTCTATTAGGCAGCTTGGCAGATTTTGGAATGTGTGAATATAGTCGAAAATTAGATGGAAAACAACAGAGTATTTGCAATGGGAAGTATATTGGATTACTAAAATAGATACAGTTGAAACAAAAGGGTAAAATGATGAGTGTAATTTGGGATATTTTCTGAATAATAGATTTGATGTTTACATATTTCACAATAGATAGCATTTACAGCATTTTTCACTGTATAAGATGTACCTGACAATAAGACGCACCTAGGTTTTAGAAGAGGAAAATTAGGCAGCTTGGCAGATTTTGGAATGTGTGAATATAGTAAAAAATGAGATGGAAAACAAGAGAGTATTTGCAATGGGAAGTATATTGGATTACTAAAATAGATACAGTTGAAACAAAAGGGTTATTTTTCACTGTATAAGATGTACCTGACAATAAGATGCACCTAGGTTTTAGAAGAGGAAAATTAGATTTTTTTTTTTATCAGACTCACAAATCAGACCCCCAATCCACTTCAGACCTCAGATCAAATCTAACAAATCAGACCTCCAATCTTCATCAGACCCCCAATCTTTATCAGAGCTCAGATCAGACCTCCAAATCAGACCCCCAATCTTTATCATACCTCAGATAATACCCAAAAGCTTTATCACAACCCCAGTCCTCATTAGAACTCAGATCAGACCAGATTTGCTCACCATAATAACATATGAAGTGGCTCTTTATCTGCATGTGGTGGTGATTACATACTTTGTATATGAAGTATGGTGAAACTCCAGTGCAGGAGCTTTTCAGGATACAATAGCGTGTTTCTGTTTGGATTGTTATGGGGATTTGTGTGCCTGGTGCCATAAGCCTGTCTATCCCTACAGATAGAGATCCCTTTTTTCATTACCTGAAATCATTACACCTTGAATACCAGTTTGTATAATCAAAATATGGTAAAAAGACTGTGTTGATTTTATTTAATATGTCTTTATATCTATTAGTCAACATTTCACCTAGACACCATTGTAAACTGCACCAAAATTTGATAGAGATTGGTGCAATTTTGCATGCTTTTAAGGGGAGAACAATTCATATGGGCACAAAAAAATCAACAAAGGCTATATTAGTATAATTCATACTTGCTGCAGAGTGATCCGGCAAGCAGTTCCGTCGCCGGAACTGCCTGCCGGATCCGTCAAAACGTATGCCAACTGATGGCATTTGTAAGACTGACCAGGTTCCTGGCAAAATTGCCAGTGTATTAAATACTTATTTTCCCCAATGTATAGGGTAAAAACAAGGAATTCCAAATGAACACATGACAAGCAGGTCTTTCCCATCAGAGCATTCATCAGTTGTGATTCTACAAGTTATTTATATTATAAAATTATGTGAGTGCAATGTCCAGTATGTTGAATGCCCTACACACAACCTTAGAAAAAGGATAGGGAAGCACCTTACTGATATAAGTAAACATGAGCGAACCCGAACTGCAAAATTCAGGTTCAGTATTCGGGTCAGTTTATTATTTTACGTTATAACATAAGAAAGAATGCAAAAGAGTATGGCAATTTAGGGGTAAAAAAACTCACCTCATCCACTTGATCGCGCTCCAGAGGTGTCTTCTATCTTCTTTGAGCAGGACCTGCAAAAGGATCTGCGATGATGTCACCGCGCTCATCACGTGGTAAACGTGGTGATGTCATCGCAGGTACTTTGGCAGGTCCTACAGAATGAAGATAGTAGGATCTGCGATGACGTCACCACGTGGTGACGACATCGCAGGTCCTTTTGCAGGTCCTGCTGAAAGAAGATAGAAGACACTGTGGCAGCGCGATCAAGTGGATGAGGTTTTTAACCCCTAAATTGCCATATTCTTTTGCATTCTGACTTAAAAATGCTATTATTTTCCTCTATAACCATGTTATAACAGAAAATAATAAAGTGAAGTTGACTTCAATGGGCTTTGGGGTCAAGTTTGGGTCCCGAACCCGAACTTTGACCTGAAGTTTGGCTGAACCCGGTGAACCCGAACTTCCATGGGTTCGCTCATCCCTAGATATAAGAAATCTTACCACTAGGGGTTTGTCAGGAGCTGCAAAACATTTGGTACATACTCCTCAGAACAATGTGAATAATGGAGAATATAGTGAAACCACATCGAGGTGGGGATTGGAATGCTGAATTAATACACAGAGAGCGTACTGGATTTAACCCCAGGTACCAGATATCCAAAAAGAAGGATCTATCATATATATATTGGTTATATATACATTTTGTTGAAGGATATTGATAATATACTGCATCTTTGTATATATAAAATGATTAATATATACTATTCTACTGGGGTTTAAAAGAGTTAATATGGGCATGTGATCTGTTGCATCTGTAATGCCATGTTTTGTCCCTATATAATGGAGCTTTCTAGTTATGTACAGGTCAGCTCATGATTAAGAGCTCGAAACGCGTCAATGTCCTGGAATGTACTTTATTGGATTTTAAAAGGATTGTCTCACTTCAGCAAATGGCATGTATCATGTAGAGAAAGTTAATACAAGCCACTTTCTAATGTATTGTTATTGTCCATTTTGCTTCCTTTGGTGGCTGAATTAATTTTTCATGGCATTATACACTGCTCGTTTCCATGGTTACGACCACCCTGTAATCCAGCAGCAGTGGCCGTGCTTGCACACCATAGGAAAAAGCTACAGACTCTTGCCTTTTACATTTGTTCCTGCTGATTGATTTAGATCAATTTGCTTCCCTTTCCTAGGAATTTGGTGGTAGAATCCCCCCATGATACTTCTCATTTTTGTTTCATGGCTCAGGTCTCCACATAATCCATCTGGCATCAGATTCCTTCCTTCTCCTGCTTGTCTACTTCATTTGGCTCCCTGCCCGCTGCTTCTCACAGCTATTCCTTGCAGGATAGAAATGAAACCGACTGTTAATGTATGATGAGACTGGATAGGGGGTATTACAGTATACAGATGGCAGCCCCCTCCGCCCTCTCCTCTTCTGACCACATCACAAATGTTACTGGGGCATTCACTTCCCTTTATAATTCAGCATAGTGCAATTAGAAAGAATTTGGTTAATAATTTCTAACAATATTTCACTCATAAGGGACATGTAATAGTGTTTTTGTTTTTGAAATTGTCGCATTGTCAGTCTGTGTGTCATGTGTGCCCATAGGTCAGTGTTTTTTCCTACAGTGTGCGAGCACGACCACCACTGCTAGATTTGGTCAGATTTAAAACCAGGACCTCAACATTATAAGGCAACTATGCTAACTACTGAGCTGTCACATAGCAATAGAACGTTGGAGGTAGATGTCCTTCCTGGCTCTGAGTCCTACGTTGAGTTCTGAGACTAATCCAAGCTATGAGTTGTTAACTTTGTTCTTAAACTTCCATCAAATAATTATTTTATTGATGATCTCAGCATCAATGCTATGATAGTAGTTTCATAGTCTGTACTTAATGTGTGTGCATTTGCCAGATATAGTCCATGAATAATTGATATCTACCCAGCAACAACTTCAGCTCCAGTGTATACTTTTAACAATATAATAAGTGAATATGAATGGATAGGTTTGTACCTGTAGATGCCAATAAGTGAAAGAAGAAAAATAAATCAATATCCGATTATCATAGTAAACAGTAAACACAGTATTTAGGCCCTTTATTATCATGACCTACTAAATAAGTGTGTGGTAACAATTACATACAGTATATGAAATGTGGGCAACATCATCAAAGGGGTTTTCTGAAAGTACAACTTGAAAGGCTTAATCTTTAGATAGGCCATCAATGTTTACTTGTGGGGGTTGGTTTAATACTGGGAACCCTGCTGATCAGCAAAATGTGGGGGCTATATGTCTTCATTGCTTAAAAATGCACAGTGGTTACACCTAGTTTTGTCCACCAATCTTTCATTGATGGTCTATCCTAAAGGGGTTATCCAAGAGCAAGACAGACCTCCCAGGGTGTAGAGATCATACTTAACTGGTCCCCACTGCTGGGTTTGGTGTCTGACATTCCCGAGCCTGCTCTTCCTCTTTGCTGCGATCAACATCAGTCTAAAGGGGACATGTGACAGCTGCAGCCAATCACCAGATGTGACCCAAAAGGGAGTAGGTCACCGTTGTGGCCTGTTATTGGCTGTGGTGGTCATGCGTCAATGGATGTTGTTGCAGGGAGAGAAATAGCTGGCTTGGGATCGTATGATGCCGGACCCAGTGGCGGAGACCAGGTAAGTATGATCTCCACAGCAGGTCGGAAACTGTAGGAGGTCTGTCTTATTCTTGGATAACCCCTATAAACAAATATTATCAATATTTTACATCCAGAACATGCCTTCCCATCCCATGGCATCCTATTATGCCATGATAAGTGGGTTGTTCCTTTAAACTGATGTAATAGCACTTCAGAGTGATGATACAGGTAAAGGAAGTAGCTGTATTACACAGCCATCACCCCAATGTCATGGACAGTATTGGCACCAACTTCTATCTTGGCCATTTAACCCTTTCTTTGCCATGGTCAATGCTGACAAAGGATTCTTAATGATTAGACAGAGGCGGTGGTTACAGCTGGGTTGCACAGCAGCCATGGGCTTAGCTAGGTCTGCCATGTTACTAGGGCCAGATTAATATTGGTGCAGATGGAGCAACTGATTCAGGCCAGGCTCTGCACCTTGTTTTGTGGGCCCAAAAATCCACCCAAGCATTGTAATTAGTTTGTCCGCATGCTGCCTATGCGGCACAGCATCTGCAACAGGGGATTGCACAGACATCTAATCATTTTTCTGTGTGCCAATAGGCAGTAGTAAGGTTATTACAGTGGGCCCCCTGTCTGTCACGGACGTTTCTGCGACAGGTGGCAGGAGATCGGTGAGACTGGGAACACGTGGTTTGATCTGACATGTTTTCCTTTTGAAATGAAATGACGTCTGTGTTGTTTCTGGTGCTTTCCTCAGGTGTGGCTATTATGGTCATTTAACCTTCTCTATGTTGTTTCTCCCACAGGAGAGCCTGAGCACCTGTCAGTCAAAAGTACTGACACACTCTCCTCCAATATATCGGCCATCTTATTCAGAAAGAAAGGACTGCCTGTATCACTCTGGAGGCTGAGCTCCGCTGCTATCTGGGGAGGAACCTGGCTCAAAACCTGGGGCCACATCTTAAATCTGCAGCCAGCCAGGCACACAACTCCCAATACACCTGCCAGAGCCCAGGGGGTCACTATACGAGGTTGATAAGAAATAGATATAGTGTAATGTGATTTAAAAGTGTGCTTGCATATGTAAAAGTGTGTGCATAAGAGTGCCTGCATATGTAAAAGTGTGCATAAGAGTGCCTGCATATGTAAAAGTGTGCATAAGAGTGCCTGCATATGTAAAAGTGTGTGTGAGAGAAAAAGGCTCATGGGCCCTGGTGCAAGAGTTCAGCTTGGACCCCCCTTCCGTCAGTGCCAGGGGCAGAGAAACACATACACAGCCTTCATGCTGCCTGAGGCAGAAATTGAAACGGCATCCATACCCCCCTCTCCCCCCCAAGGACTATCCCAAATTCTTGACGACCAGTATGAACTTTCTATAATACCGTTGTCTTCTTATGTGGCATGAGGGTCTTTGTACCCCCTCAGGCTCTTGGGCGCGGTAGCGATTGCTACCTCTGCACCCCCTGTAGCTACATCCCTGCTGCCTGCTTCTGTGAAAGTACATGATATGCCTGGGATATAAATATGAGTGTAAAAGTGTTCTTGCATGTGTAGTATGCGCGTGTGTGCTTGCATGTGTAAAAGTATGCATGTAAAAGCATGTCTGTGTGTATGTATAAAAGCGTGCCTACATATGTAGAAGTAGCAGATGTGGCTCATGTCACACTATTTGTGTAATATGGCCAATCTAATCTATTGTAAATGACCGCTGCACTTTTCAAACACCGTAAGCATGCTGCCATATGATAATAAGGCTACTTTCACACTCCGCGTTTTGGGCGGATCTGTCATTGATCTGCAAAAACGGATCTGTTACAATAACCGCATGCATCAGTCATGAACGAATCTGTTTGTATTATCTGTAACATGAACTCCATTGAAAGTCAATAGTAGGGGTATCCGTTTTCTGTCGTGCCAGATTGTGTCAGAGAAAACTGATCCGTCCATATTGACTTGTCCATTGTGTGCCAGGATGGATCCGTTTGGCTCCGCTTCGTCAGGTGGACAGTAAAACACTGCAGGCAGAGTTTTGGTTTCCGCCTCCAGAGCGGAATGGAGAATGATCGGAGGCAAACTGATGCATTCTGAGTGGATCCTTTTCCATTCAGAATGCATTAGGGCAAAACTGATCAGTTTTGGACCACATGTGAGAGCCTATGATAGATCTCACTAACGGAAAGCCAAAATGCGAGTGTGAAAGTAGCCTTATGTATCATGGAGGATCGTTTGATGTCTGCTACAACTGTATGTGTGTAAAAGAAAGCAGGCCTGTATTGATAGACGTATGAGTACAAACATATGCTTGTCTATGGGTAAAAGGGGCGCATGAGAGTGTGTAAACTTGCCTGAGTGTGCATGTTAGGCTACATGTGCACAACCGTATCCATTTTGTGGTCCATAAACTGCATATTCACAAAAAATGGATACTGGTCGTGTGCACTCTGAATTTTTCTACTAGAACTAGATATTCTTGTCTGCAAAAGAGACAAGAATAGGGCATGTTCCTTATTTTGCAGAATGGCCACACAGATGTGGACAGCACCCAGATGACATCTGAGTGCTATATAAAGTAATGCAACACCGCGCGCTATATTACAATTGATACCACAAAGCTACACAAAACGCCTTCCTACTTATCACGTAATAGCCGACCGCTACAAACATATGTCTATGTCTCGGTCCTACCTTCACCTAGACGTGTCTGCTGCGGTACAGTGTTCTGTGCTGGTCCACGTTTCTATTCTGGATCTGGTGCAGAACAGGAGGAATGGATCCAGGGGAGGATGGCTGTAGCATTGGTTTTTAATATTTAGGTATTAGGAAATTCGCCCCGGCCGGTGGCAGAATATACCCGTTACCTATTGAATTGAACGCTCACGTCTGAACTGAAACTAAAGAATACGAGAAAGAGGCAGAAGTTCTAGGAAAAAAGTTTACAGCAAAGGGATATAATGTGGATATAGTAGAAGCTCAGATAAAAGAAATAAAAATGATAGAAAGAGAAAAATTAATAACAAAGAAAAATGAAGATGAAAAACAGAAGGAAATAGAAATGAAGGAAAAAATACCTCCAATCATAATCCCATATAATGCACAAACCCATATTCTCAAAAAAATCGTAAACAAATATTGGGATATATTGAAAGAAGACAAAATTATAGGTAATCTTATACCAGCAAGACCAGTCTTCATATATAAAAAGGCAACCAATATAGGTAGTAAGATCGCTTCTACTAGTAAAGGTGCAGGAATATTGGGAAAAAAGACGTATGCAAAAGGAAACCTCCCACAAGGATTTTTTCCCTGTAAAAGATGTGCCCCTTGCAGAAATACAGCAAAGAATACAGTTAAAATACAACATATAAAAAACCATGAGGGCAGTTTTGAACAGAAGATAAGTAGCCATATTTCCTGCAATACAGAAGGGGTAATTTATGCCATCAAATGCCCCTGTAATAAGTTATACATTGGACGTACTAAAAGAAAATTAAAAAAACGTATCAGTGAGCATATGAATAATATCAAGAAAAAATCTATAGGACATCCCTTATCTAGACACTTTACGGAACAACATGGAGGACAATTAGAAGGTATGTCTTTCCTGGGCATAGAAAAGGTAGAACTGGATGCCCGGGGTGGAGACTATATAAAGAAGCAATCAAAAAAAGAAACAGAATGGATATTTAACCTAGATACAATGTTGCCAAAGGGCTTGAACTCAGAGATTGAACTATTTGGTTTTGAATAGTAATTATGGAGACAGGAGAGAAGGATGGACAGCATGGACTATAAATGAGTAGAACTAAGGCAGTGGATGTAATATTCCCTGACGAAGAGTGCCGTTGCACTTGAAACGCGTAGGATTGACTTCCACTGCTACCCGTAGCTCACCCGGGGTGACGTCACCAGCTCAGACGTGAGCGTTCAATTCAATAGGTAACGGGTATATTCTGCCACCGGCCGGGGCGAATTTCCTAATACCTAAATATTAAAAACCAATGCTACAGCCATCCTCCCCTGGATCCATTCCTCCTGTTCTGCACCAGATCCAGAATAGAAACGTGGACCAGCACAGAACACTGTACCGCAGCAGACACGTCTAGGTGAAGGTAGGACCGAGACATAGACATATGTTTGTAGCGGTCGGCTATTACATGATAAGTAGGAAGGCGTTTTGTGTAGCTTTGTGGTATCAATTGTAATATAGCGCGCAGTGTTGCATTACTTTATATAGATATATATTTGTGTTGTACAGCTGGTCTGTACACTCCTTTATTTAGCAGGCTACAGGACTGCTAATATACCGCTGCGAATTGATGTGGTGTAGCGCTAGTTGACAATATTGCATGACATCTGAGTGCTGTCTGCAATTTTTTCCTACCCTGTAAAGCAAGGTTTTTAATTGACTCTTCCCCTTTAACTTCATGAAGTTATTTAGTGATGTCTATACCTGGCCACATTTCTGCAGTATGAGGTAACCATACATGCATGCTAACCTTTAGGTGGGACTAGGAGGGGCCAGGAGAGTAGAAAACACTTAGGAGGTCATTTATGATGAGAAGTACGCCACTTATTGGCACACCTTTCTTACAGATTTGGTCGCAAAGGGGATTTGCGGCCGAATCTGCATCTTTTCCCTGCTCATGCCACTTTTCCAAGGTGGCGGAAAAAGGGGGCGTGACATGGATGGGGAAGGGGGCAGGCTCTCCAGCCTTCTCGCATTTATCATTTTGCACACCAGTAGAAAATAACTTAAATCTATGCCAGCAAGTGAGCTGGCGTAGATTTAAGCAAGTCACATTGCCAATGCCTAAGTTGTGTGGAGGCCGGCGGGAACACTCCAAATTGCTATGTCATTTCATGCCATTTTATGCATTTCCTTTGTCACAGCTGCTAAATTCCTATTTCAGGCTGGTGAATGCATTACATACATCCAACACTACAGGTCTCTGTAACATCATTTCTATAGGTCAGCCCCAGGAGGTTAGGGAGATTAGGAGGAGAGGAGACAGAATTGGCTCTGTTCTCCTGGGCCTAGCCCAGGGGACCATACTACTCCAACCTTTGTAGTCCAAGACTAGGACTTATTAATCCTTTAGTTTAATACCCCTTCCAGGGACCCTTCCAGGGTTTAAGAGAATAATTGCTGTATCTTGTGCAACCTTTTCAAAGAATGGAGCAGAGAGTTTACCTGCCATGAGGGAGACCGCCCTTGGGTTCGTGAACTGCTGAATCACTGAATATTGCTGAATTGCAGAATAGAACTTACAGAGGATCCAACTATTATTGAAAGACTGAGTAACCAGAGCAAGATCAGGAACCAATTACAAGCAAGATCACCACTCCTATAAAGTTGAACTGGAACCTACATACACCACCTCACTGAGCCTGTTGGGATTTACAGCTTTACCATCTGTATTTATGACAAAGTGCTGCTATGGATGATACTTATACTGCCTCTCTCATCATTCAGCTCTATCTCCTAATTACACCTTACTTTGATGATGTCATGAACATCACAGGGGCCCAGCCACCAAAGCACCCTAAGCATACCCACTACCATCAAGAGCACCTCAACTTCCATCTAGCTGGTGTTCCATGAAACAGAGAGTGCCCTGGAGGATTTGGTGCTGTCTTCCCCTCCACTGCAAGGCCAGCCCATGGAGCTACTGCAAAAGTGAGCACAACTACTACACCCATCTGGCACACCGTTACACTCATGTATTGCCCCTGCGGTCTGGCACGTTGCACCAGCACAGAGTTAGGCTACTTTCACACTTGCGTTCAGAGCGGATCCGTCTGAGATGGATCCGCTCATATAATGCAGACGGTGGATCCGTTCAGAACGGATCCGTCTGCATTATATTGTAAAAAAATTTCAAAGTGTGAAAGTAGCCTGAACGGATCCGTCCAGACTTTAAATTGAAAGTCAATGGGGGACGGATCCGTTTGAAGATTGAGCCATATTGTGTCATCTTCAAACGGATCCGTCCCCATTGACTTACATTGTAAGGCTGGACGGATCCGCTTGCCTCCGCACGGCCAGGCGGACACCCGAACGCTGCAAGCAGTGTTCAGGTGTCCGCCTGCTGAGTGGAGCGGAGGCTGAACGCTGCCAGACTGATGCATTCTGAGCGGATCCGCATCCACTCAGAATGCATTAGGGCTGGACGGATGTGTTCGGGGCCACTTGTGAGCCCCTTCAAACGGAGCTCACAAGCGGACACCCGAACGCTAGTGTGAAAGTAGCCTTAGGCTGCTTTCACACTAGCGTTCGTTGGTCCGCTCG
Organism: Bufo gargarizans; assembly: GCF_014858855.1. Classification (NCBI taxonomy): domain Eukaryota; kingdom Metazoa; phylum Chordata; class Amphibia; order Anura; family Bufonidae; genus Bufo; species Bufo gargarizans. The sequence goes on from NC_058082.1 coordinate 414,868,828, forward strand.
TGAGCTCCGTTTGAAGGGGCTCACGAGCGGACCCGAATGCCTCCGTCCAGCCCTGATGCAGTCTGAATGGATGCGGATCCGCTCAGACTGCATCAGTCTGGCGGCGTTCAGCCTCCGCTCCGCTCGCCTCCGCACGGACAGGCGGACAGCTGAACGCTGCTTGCAGCGTTCGGGTGTCCGCCTGGCCGTGCGGAGGCGTGCGGATCCGTCCAGACTTACAATGTAAGTCAATGGGGACGGATCTGTTTGAAGATGCCACAATATGGCTCAATCTTCAAGCGGATCCGTCCCCCATTGACTTTACATTGAAAGTCTGGACGGATCCGTCCGAGGCTATTTTCACACTTAGCTTTTTTTTGCCATTTTAATGCAGACGGATCCGTTCTGAACGGAGCCTCCGTCTGCATTATTATGATCGGATCCGTTCAGAACGGATCTGATCGAACGCTAGTGTGAAAGTAGCCTTATTTAGATCAGCTTCTAAAATGCTGGTCTTAAAAAAATGACCTCATTCGTTTTTGAACAGAGAGCTCAGCTTCATTGAAGACATCATCAGGCTAAGATCTCATTCAGACGGCCATATGAATGAGTCCGCATCTGTTCCACAATTTTGGGCTTCAAAAGATGCGGACGGCACACAGTGTGCTGTCCGCAGCCATGATTCCATTCTGTGGCCCTGCAAAAAAAAGATGGAGCATGTCCTATTCTTGTCCGCAATCACGGACATAGAATATGCAATTTGCGGAATGCATGCGGCCAGTATCCGTGTTTTGCGGATCTACAAAACACTATGGTTGTGTGAATGCACTCTAAGGAAGAGTTTACATCTCTGTTTCATTTTCCTTTCTTCTGATCCGTCAGAAAAATAGAAAAAAAACAGGATTGTGTAAGAAAAAAAAAAAAAAAAAAAAAACGGATCCTGTGCATCAGTTTGGCATATATTTGAGCCATTTCCATCTGAGATCCATTTCTTTAGATAGGCTTTTTTTTGGATAAAAAAAAAAAAATATTTCAAATTGAAATGACTCAAACGGATGCCAAATGTGCAACAGGATATCATGACGTTAATCAGAACCATAGCTCAAATTAGGTGATTTTTATTTCATAGTGTTCCTCATACTGTCACTCGTTTTATTGAAGATGGATGTAAGTTTTCAAGGGAATGAAAGTCTTCTGTGAAAGGATAGAGTTGTGCTATTCCAGCATCCCAGACCTGGGGGGGGGGGGGGGGGGGAGAGAATCTGCAATTATGTTTGTAAAGTTGTGTTCTATTATTATTGTTTAATGTTATGTTCTGCCATATACTCCAGCAGAGGAGGTATGGTTGGCAGGAACAGGGTTAACAGCCCTGTTCTCCCCCTCGTGTTAGGAGTGGGCTGGTCCTACTTCCTGCCAGTAGGAGAAATTCAAGTACAGACAGAAGAAAGAAGCACATGCTTATTCAAGGAACCTTAAAGTAGAACTCCTGGCAAAATGTTTATTCTTTGACCTGCTAGAAAGTGATGTCATGTGACCAACTCTCTGATCTCCAACTGACACAGGACAGGAAGTCAGTTACTTCTCTATTTATTCCTGTGAGACTGAGAGTGAGGCTCCCTTAGGAACACATAGAGAAACTGACTTCCTGTCCAAACATAAGATGCTGTGTCAGTTGGAGAGTCTGATTGCTGGTCACATAACACAGGTGAGAAGTATAAGAGAGGTATAAAGATTAGATCATGTACCTTTCTAACATGTCAGAAAATCCAATTTTTGTTGAGAGTTCTTTAAGCAGTTCTTCTGTGAGACCACTACTCCAGAGAGAGATCCACAGAATCAAGATTCCTTACATTATCAATGTTAACACATGTTTAATCAGCAGAGTGACCAGCAACCACAGGCTGCAGGTGATGGAATACATATCGGACACAAGTACCTGCAAGTGCCGCATAACTATCCATCATACTTCATTATCTGGTGGCAGAAATTGCACTTTGTACCTACTACTGCTGGGTGTACCACAAGTTATGTTTTGCACTCAGTAAAGAGAGACTTTTATACTCTTACTTCTCAAAACCATCTTTCCACTGCACCGATCCCCTGGAAGGAATGACCTGAGGTAGTACACCATTACACAACATTTCAACAGGGCTACTGCTACTCCTGTCCTCTGCATTGGTGCGCTGCGTGAAATTACTTTCACAAACAGAATTGTGACTCATTGTCTTACTATCGTTGGCCTAATTGCTGTGTGGACCCCAATAGAGACTTTATTACCTAGCTGGAGGAAGTCTCTGTATCATATTTACCATTGCTTGCTACAAAGACCCAGAAACGCTCCATTCAACACACTTAGGCATAAAAAGGCTTAATCGGCCATCTTGGATGCACGCCATGTGTGCTAAAGCTTCAAAGCACAGCCTCTCCAGAGCAGGAAATCAGAGAAAATGCTCAGCAGAGGAGCAGGCAAGACGTGTCAGCACTATGCTCCGCTGGATGTTGGAGTCCGTCACCTTTGACCGGGTTCGCATTTATTATTTTGAAAAGGTAAAGGCCTTCATGCCAAGAAGAAAGCCTTTTACTAGAGTTGAAGAGTTTACCCGACTCTGGAAGCTAGCATCTCACTGAGGTGCGTAGATCCAAGTCTAAGAAGACCTGCCATGTGTAGCAAGATGGCGGAGAGAATGCCAGAGCCCAACTGGTCAGCCATAATGTTAGGCAATGACCCCGAATTTCAAAAAGCATATTGAGGCAGTACGAGTGGCACAAGTGAAAATCCAGACACCTGCGACTTTGATGCCATCTGCACCAGTTGGTGTGGCGGTCGTGACTGTGGCTCCTGTACCATTTCCCTGTCAGGGAAGACCTGTGCATCGTTTATCCACCATGATAAGCAGTGGCTGGAGTCCTCCCACTTTAGATAAAGAAAGCTGCAAGATCCCCTGTGGCGCAAGACAATGATGGAAGAGTGGGTCATCTCTGTGTCAGACCCTGTCTTGGGGAACACCAAGTGCATGGGTTACAGCTTCCTGCTGGATGATGACATGAAAGACGAGATCCTTGTCAGTCGTATGTCGACTCAGGCCATATCTGCCATCACCCCACAGTATGTATCAATGGGATACATACTGCCTTGTGAAAGCCAGCCAGAGCACCTTCAGCTGAGGTGGAGGCCACAGCTTGAACCCTCTGAAGCCAGGAGCAGAGTTACCTGGATTAAGCTAGAGTCAGACTACAAAGAGAGAAGTTGCAGCATACAACTAAAGCAAAGTTATTCAGTCAGCCTGTTAGCACATCAGAGCCAGAGAGCAACAGATGTAGCAGAGATACGTTTGTTTGCCTGCCAGAGTTAATGCTAAAGCCTGCTGGGAACCAAGGCAAAGCCTGAAACTGTTGGAGAAATGCTTATGTGAAGTAAAGCTGTTATTGAACTTCATCACAAGGTCTGGACTCAATTTATTTCATCATTCCCTTCATCAAGGGACCCCCCTTTCATTGCTTTGGGGCCAACACCTGGGGTCCAGCGTATCCAGGTGGGAGCACCATGACATGTGCACCAACATTAAGGGACTTTTATGCCACCCTACACCACTCTGACATTTCTACACCTGGGTACCATCGACAGTATCACTAAAAGGGACAGTGTGTCCTTGTTGCTTCATTGCAACTGGCGTCACAAAACAAGTACTAGTACTCTTAAAGGGCCCTGGGTGAAGGCGCCCGCTGCACAACCCCACGCCAGGTTCCCAGGGCCCTTTCGCTGCTGGTGTGATGCACCTAGCCAAGCTGTTGGTCTCAGCACAGCCATCTGAATTCTGTCCGGAAGATCAACAGGGGCCTTCTTCAACTCAAGGCCTGTGGAGGTTTACCAATGGGACTTTCTGCTATGGGCCATTGTCGTGGCATAAACTGGAGATTTTGATCTATGGGTTGCCAGACCACCCTTCAGCTGCCACCAGCTACCAACATGGTCAACATCAACACCATGTTCAGCAACATCAACTGTGGCCACTGGAGCTCATCAGCGTTCCAGCTATTCAAGCCTCATTTATTGATCTGGGAGAAAAAGAGAAAGAATTCTTCTCCCTTATCTGAAATATACAGGTGCCCTGAGAATATCGAAAAGGGTGAGACAGACTGGCGCTGGTTTGTTTGTGGGTCTCAATTAGCCACCCTATCTATTTTAGAAAAAAAAGAGACTCCCCTTCTGCAAAGTCTAAGTTGTGCTATTTTCACCTTTTTTCCCCCCCTTCTCAGGTTATGCCAACATCTTGCCAAGGAACAGATTAAAAGTCACTTGAGCTACAAAGCAAGGGTTAACAGCCAAACATAACTCTATATTTATGGCTCTGATTCTGTAGTTTACAGAAACACCCGATATGTGGTCGTAAACAGCAGGGCACAGAAGGAAAGGAATGCTATGAGGTTTTTGGAAGGCAGATTTTGCTGGACTGTTTTTTTTTACACCGTGTCCCATTTGAAGCCCCCCCTGATGCACCCCTAGAGTAGAAACTCCAAAAAAGTGACCCCATTTTAGAAACTACAGGATAGGGTGGTATTTTTATTTATTTATGTAAGTTTTACACAATGATTTCATTTTTGAAACAAAAAAAATCATGTTTTATTGTTTCCATAGTCTGAGAGACATAGTTTTTTCAGTTTTTGGGTGATTATCTTGGGTAGGGTATGATTTTTGCGGGATGAGATAATGGTTTGATCGGCACTATTTTGGGATGCGTATGACTTTTTGATCGCTTGCTATTACTCCTTTTGTGATGTAAGGTGACAAAAAATAGCTTTTTTTACACGTTTCAATTTTTAAAAAATTACGGTATTCACCTGAGGGGTTAGGTCATGTGATATTTTTAAAGAGCAAGTTATTACGGACGCGGCGATACCTAATATGTATCCTTTTTTTTATTTATGTAAGTTTTACACAATGATTTCATTTTTGAAACAATTTTTGAAACAAAAAAAAATGTTTTAGTTTTTCCATAGTCTGAGAGCCATAGTTTTTTCAGTTTTTGGGTGATTATCTTAGGTAGGGTATGATTTTTTCAGAATGAGATGTCGGTTTGCTTGGCACTATGTTGGGGTGCGTGTGACTTTTTGATCGCTTGCTATTGCACTTTTTGTGATAGCAAAAAATAGCAATTCAAAACAAGGGTGTGTTGTGCAATTACCAGATACCTGGGGATTTCTGCGATTATGTTTGAATTGTTGTATATTATTATTTCTTAATGTTATGTTTTGTCATGCACTCCAGCAGTGGAGGTATGGTTGGCAGAAACCACCCTGTTCCTCTCCTCTTGGTAGGAGTGAGCTGGTCCTACTTCTTGCCAAGAGAAGGAGTTCAAGTTTAGGCAGTTAATTGAAAAGAAGCACATGCTTGAGCTCCTTCTTCAAGGAATCTTAGCCAGTTCTCCTGTAGATTCACTACTACAGAGACAGATGCACAAAATGAAGATTACTTCTGTTATAAAAGTTACTGCATGTTTAGTCAGCAGAGTGAACAGCGACCACAGCTATGCACACCCTGCTACAGGTGAGGGAATATAGATCGGACACCACCTTGCTAACATTCAGGCCTATCCAGCTACAGGCTTATACTACACATTGAACATCTATGCCCAGAGGTGCCTGCAAGTGCCACCTAATTGCCACATAACCAGCCACCATACCTCCTCATCAGAAACTATAATACTACAATACTGCAATACTTAATACTGCTGGATGTACTACAATATATATTTTGCACTAAGTAAAAAAATACTTTTGTGGTTTTACTTCTGGCCTGATTCTTCCAACCATCTTTACACTTCACCTATCTCCAGGGAGCAATAGCGTGAGGGAGTATGCCATGAGACAACAGCTTATCAGGGCCACTAACACTCCCATCTTCTACACTGGCTCCTCAGGCGCTTGCTGCCCTATGTCAGTCAGTGATGGACTGGAATCCAATATTATTCAAAAAGAAAACAATAGATAAATAGATAAAGGATCGATTAGATAGATACAGTTGATATAAAAAGTCTACACACCCCTATTAAAATGTCAGGTTTCTGTGATGTAAAAAAATGAGACAAAGATAAATCATTTCAGAACTTTTTCCACCTTTAATGTGACCTATAAACTGTATCACTAAATTCAAACACAAACTAAGATCTTTTAGGTGGAGGGAAAAAAAACTATAAAATAAAATAATATGGTTGCATAAGTGTGCACATCCTCCTATAACTGGGGATGTAGCTGTGTTCAGAATGTTAAATAGGGTGGTCGTAATAGGGTGGGAGTCAGCATACACCTGCCATCATTTAAAGTGCCTCTGATTAACCCCAAATAAAGTTCAGCTGCTCTAGTTGGTCTTTCCTGAAATTTTCTTAGTCGCATCCCACAGCAAAAGCCATGGTCCACAGAGAGCTTCCAAAGCATTGGAGGGATCTCATTGTTAAAATGTATCAGTCAGGAGAAGGTACAAAAGAATTTACAAGGCATTAGATATACCATGGAACACAGTGAAGACAGTCATCGTCAAGTGGAGAAAATATGGCACAACAGTGACATTACCAAGAACTAGATGTCCTTCCAGAAAAGACGAGAAGAAAACTGGTCTGGGAGGCTACCAAGAGTCTTACAGCAACATTAAAGGAGCTGCAGAAATATATGGCAAGTACTGGCTGTGTGGTACATGTGACAACAATCTCCCGTATTCTTTATATGTCTGGGCCATGGGGTAGAGTGGCAAGACGAAAGCCTTTTCATACGAAGAAAAACATCCAAGCCAGGCTACAGTTTGCAAAAACACATCTGAAGTCTCCCAAAAGCATGTGGGAGAAGGTGTTATGGTATGATGAAACCAATGTTGAACTTTTTGGCTATAATTCCAAAATATATGTTTGGCGCAAAAACACCACTGCACATCAACAAAAGAACACCATACCCACAGTGAAGCATGGTGGTGGCTTTGCTTTGGGGCTGTTTTTCTTAAGTTGGAATTGGGGCGTTAGTTAAGCTAGAGGGAATTATGAAAAGTTCCAAATTCCAGTCAATATTGGCACAAAACCTTCAGGCTTCTGCTAGAAAGCTGAACATGAAGGGGTAAATTACTGCCCCATACAGTAATTTACCTATCACTAAAATAAAAAATAATAATTTGCCCCCACACAGTATCCCACCATATTTCCCCCCCCCCCCCCCACATGTCCTCCTGTGTGCACCCTCTTCATGCCCCACAAAGTTGGCACATAAAATGAAAAAAAAAAACTAAAATACTCACCTGCGCTTTCTCGCAGAGTCATGACACTGTGCTTCTGAGTCCCGGTACAGGCGGGCGCAATGACGCAATTGCGCGCACCTACCCCGGGATTTCACTACCACATAGGCCTCAGGCCTACTAGGCCTGAAGCCAATGGCTGTGTTGGTCGGCGGGGCGGGGAACTATGAGCTCCACTCCCATGCCCCACCGCAGTATGTGGGCATCAGCGCTTCAGCAATGAGCGCTTCCATCTCTATTGATGGAAGTGCTCATTGCCTCTGGGCCTGGCAGTGACACCCCTGTTAGAGCTGGAACCCAGGGCGGACTGCCTTCAACCCCCCCTTCCCCCCCTGGGCACGCCACTGATTCTGCATATGTTCTCATCATCCTTTCTGACCTCACGACACAGGAGTTGTTTACGATTACAGCATAATGGGTGTTGATACGCACTTTTCACTGAATCTTGGGGATAGCCATGGCTTTTAAAGCGGGTTCGTAAATCCCTGGCTTCCAGCCTAAAGTCAGCTAGCTCAGAGCAATTCCTCTGAGCCTTTTAGTACTGCCCTTTAAGGATACCACTCTTTAGGGCTGTTGAATGGCCACTGTTCCACCTCAGAAGATTATTCGTCGCAATGGGCTTTCTAAATAATATGGTTAACAATCTGTGTTGAATGGAACCGGCACTCAAACAGTCGGAACACACGTGGGATTGTTTTAAACTTATAAAACTTTTATTAAATAATATGTTTTTTGTGCACTTCTAAAAAAATATAAAAACATATAAAAACATAAAAATAATATACTGCTGCACACATTCAATTCAAGGCTTTCAGTAAAGAAGAGTCGTTACTATGCTGCCCTATAGGTTCGCTATACCATATGTCGCTGCATCCGTATCCCGCTTGTTTGATAGGACTAATGAATCGCAGCCGTCTATGGTCGAGCGACCTATTTGTAGGGCTATTAATAGCCCTACAAATAGGTCGCTCGACCATAGACGGCTGCGATTCATTAGTCCCATCAAACAAGCGGGATATGGATGCAGCGACATATGGTATAGCGAACCTATAGGGCAGCATAGTAACGACTCTTCTTTACTGAAAGCCTTGAATTGAATGTGTGCAGCAGTATATTATTTTTATGTTTTTATATGTTTTTATATTTTTTTAGAAGTGCACAAAAAACATATTATTATATTATTTAATAAAAGTTTTATAAGTTTAAAACAATCCCACGTGTGTTCCGACTGTTTGAGTGCCGGTTCCATTCAACACATATTTATGCAGCACAGAATTAGGGGTGTGTCTTCTTGAACCTGTGCACCAACTGTGACAATTCAGAGTGAGCCATCTGCTTATTACCTATTGTGAACTAATGGTTAACAATCTACCTAATGTATCCAAGGTAATGGAGAGGTCCAGGAAAGATAGATTTTTGGTCTCTATTGTAGATGTAAAGAATAACCCAAGCACATTCTTGTTAAGTTCTGCAACAAATTGGTGGAAGACAGCTTCTTGCCCCTTCCATAGGATGAACACATCATCGATAAACCTAATCCAAAGTAATATTGATTATGCAAATCTTTCCATGTGCTCAGAGAAAACAACCTCACTCTCCCACCAGCCCAGGTAGAGGTTGGCATACGTCGGGGCACATGGGCTACCCATTGCCACACCCCTGAGCTGGTGGAAGATCTGGCCTGCAAACAGAAACACAATCTGTGTTAGATTAAACATAATTAGCTCCATAATTAAGGCATTATGCCGTTGACAGTGATCACCTCTTTGTTGGAAAAAAAAAACTGTAAAGCCTCACAGCCTTTGTCATGAGGGATAGAGCTATATAGGGCTTCAACATCCAGGCTAGCTAGCCAGGTGCCTTCCTCACAATGGATTCCATCAAGTTTTTTTTTAAAAAATCCATTGTGTCCCTCGCGTAAGAACGTAAGTCGGAAGTCCCTCCACGAATGGTCTTAAAATCGTGTCTACATAGGTACTAATGTGGGACGTAAGACTTCCCACTCCGGACACAATCGGTCTCCCTTTTAGCGGTATTAGCCCTTATCTAATTTAGGCAAACTATAAAATGTTGCCAGTATAGGGAATTCTGGGTTTAGAAACATAAATTCACTCTAAGTGATGAGGTTTTCTACTTGAGCCTGGAGTAAGATCTCATTCAGTTTTCTCTTATATGTGGGTGTTGGGTCAGAAGGCAATTTCTTGTATGTATGATAGTCACTCAAAATATTAAGACACATTTCTTTGTATTGTTTGTGGCCTAAGATGACAATATTGCCACCCTTGTCCGATGGCTTGATGGCTATTTCTGTGTCTAGCTCCAGTTTTTTGAGAGCCAATTGCTATGTACTACCCCTCCCCCTCTCTGTGCCGATTCTAATAGACACAGTTCTTCAGTGACAACTGTCACAAACATATCAATCGGCGTATTATCATTTAAAGGGGGATGTTTTTTGGAGGGCAGACGTAATTTCGTGAAAGGACCGTCACCCACATTGTGTTGACCCTCATGATATAGATCCGCCAGGAGTTGTACATCCGGGAGATCTTGTTCCTCTATTCCCTATTCCTGGCATGTCTGCCTATCATGGGTGGCTGGGCCCCTGTGTTTGTGACACCAGCAACGTTAGGTGCAAATGTTAAGTGTAGTAGTAGAAATGATGAGGAGTCGGTTGTAATCAAACAGTTAAACATTTACTGAATCAATTGTCTTCAGGTAGTCAGTACAAATACAGTTCATTTCTATGGCATGAGTGATGACTCAGAAATAGGTTCAATATTATTCCTTTTATCGGGTTTAGGCAATTGTCAGTTGAGGAGTTCTCTTTAAGGCTGACACTTTACAGGCAAGACTTCTGTAAATATTCTAAGTCCAAACTGTAGCACTCTGGTACTAAATATGCTGTTTTCTACTTATCTTGAGCTATCCAATAAGGGCGTTTCTCCCTCGCGGCAGGCAAACTCTCTGCGAAATTATTTTCAGGATGCTCTCCTGAAGTATTCAGGTTCACTATATCCTGGAAGGCTTCTAGTGAATAAGGATAATTATGGCCTTTAATCATCCAGTCGTGTCCAGGAACTTGGAAAGTTAATCTTGGTCACTTGTGCTTGTGAAGTCCATAGGCCATACTCAGCTCTAACCTTCACTAGGCTTGCTTCATATTTAGACATAGATTCACTGTCTCGTGCTTGGCTGCTGTAACTACTCCTAGTTTGTCCTCTCCAGTATTGATCAGGTCCTGGAGGATAGAAATTGCAGCTACATGGTGGATAAGGCCTGTTTCTCTCCTCCATACACTTGCTTTCCTCCTCTACAACACTCTGAACTGAATTCTCTTCCTCTCTACTCGCAACTAGACACACCCCAACTATATATATTATGTGGTGCCAGCATCACCTAGGGGTGAATGGGTGTAATGACATTGCCAGCCTGATAAATAGGAAATACCATACATTGCAAATACATTAGATAAACAGGCAGATGTTTAAAGTGTCCCTTTTTACACACATATGTGGGATTCTGCAAAATCTTCAACTACCACCACCAATATGTTCTGTTAGAAGCTGTGGCAGTTACAGGGAGAGATCTGCAACTGAAAGGACACACCCTTTGAGCTGCCGGGATGAAAATTATCTTGCAGAGCAAATGTAAAGTGAATGTGGAGATCTCTGGACCCATATGAGGTACAGGGCTGGTTCTAGCTTTGTTACAAAGGTATTGTCATGTACTATATGATGTCTGGCTTTCATTTTGTATCAATCTTGGCTTAACCCCTTTAATAACTCACAATGTCACAAAGCTCCTTCTATCCTGAATGTTTAGTGTGAATCTCTTTCAGCAAAAGGTTTCTTGTCACGTTTTTGAGCATGTGCCATTTAAAGCTTTAGCTTTATGACAACCATACAATACAGACATTTTACCCAGCATGCTGCGCCCATGTTGCTTAGCAACTTCAACATCGTCCTGTTTCACTTGTTTCCAGATGCTGACTTGGCAATATGCAATTCATTTGCTGATCTGCTGGACATTGAGATCAGGACATACCGTATCTGTAATTCCTCTTGTGATAAACAGTAGCTGTTGCATCTGAGCCCCAGGGTCCCTCCATAAGGTGACATCAGTATAAATAAGGGCACATGGGAGGTAGGGACCCTCTTACAGATTTTTCATTACCAAAATACCTATATAGAGTGTACACCAATAATGAATAATGGTGTGTAAAAGCCACACAAACCACCACTTACCAAAATACATAATACAATATACCCCCTGGAGGAAGATACCGTATTAGTGAAATACGTGTTCGGGTTCGAGCAGCCTGTGGTCTGTAGCATTATTTTTGTGGATTTGTAATGCTGCAGGCTATCTGCAGTAGTTTTTAAACTTTACAAAAAAACTTTTAAAGGAGTTTTCTCATCAAGACAGTGTCATATGCTGTGAATGTCATCGAGGAGACCCTGCTCGGTACCATCCTCTATGTGCCATTCAGTCTATAAGAGTGGCCTCTCCCCCACAGCACCTGCCCACTGATCCACGGGGCTTCCTCCATTTTCCTCACCTCCTTCTTCTGCATCCAATTTCGAGTGTGCAGTAGTATTTCATTAACAATTGGACTTTGGATCATATCCACTCTACTTTGTACCTCACCAGTGTTGGACACTGAGTGCAGCCCAACAATACTATTCTAGTATCTCATTAGACAGCAAGAAGAACAGAATCAATTATTATTCCACTTAGCAGATGTGCATTAGTCAGCCACAACACTTTGAAGCACACATAGAAAATCTTCCCCAAATCAAATTGACTGTTTTGCCTTAAATGGACAACATGCTGCTCATGTGTGGCTTTCTTCACTCACTGCAAAGGAATTCTGCAAGGAGAGAAACCACCTGGTTACCCGAGCGTTTTTCTCCTTGGAATTCCTCATCCAGCAGGTAGTACTTTAAGAACTCCAAGGCCCACTTGATGGCTAGGCACTCCTTCTCTACTACGCTGTAGTTCTTTTCTGCTGGGGTAAGATTTCTACTTAAATAAGTGATGGGATGTTCATCTCCTTTTAATTTTTGAGACAGAACAGCTCCTAGCCCTACTTCAGATGCATTTATTTGGACGATGAATTCGTCCTTAAAGTTGGGGTTGGACAGGAATGGCTGTTCACATATGGCCAATTTTCAGGGCCTGACATGCTTCTTCTGCCTGAGGATTCCTGACTGATTTTCTTCTTTTCAGCATATAGATCAGGGGTGCAGCCATCCCGGCGAAATTAGGTATAAACCGTCTATAATACCCAATTATGCCGGGAAATGTTTTGACTTAAGCGATGAGGGCTAATTTTGAATGGCCTCGACTTTTTTTATTTGAGGTTTGATGATCCCACGACTAATCACGTACCCCAAATAATAAGCCTCCTCTAGCCCTATTGTACAGGATTTGCAGTCAAGCCCGCATCTCGGAGTGAGTCCGCGACTTCATGCACATGGGACAAATGAGACTGCCAGTCACCACTATGGATAATGATATCATCCAAATAGGCGGCTTACTTCCGATGAGGTTTTTAGACTATGTCCATCAGTCTCTGGAACGTGGGCCCCATGTAACCCAAAAGGCAAAACAACATAGTGGTAAAGTCCCTCTGGTGTGATAGAGGTGGTCTTTTCCTTTGCAGACTCTGTCAAAGGTACCTGCCGGTAACCCTTGGTTAAATCCAGCATTGTGAAGTACTGGGCCTGGCCCAGTCTTTCAATTAGCTCGTCAATGCAGGGCATTGGATAAAAGTCGAACTTCGACACTTAATTCAGTTTCCGGAAATCGTTACAAAATCGTAACGATCAATCCGGCTTTGGAATCAACACAATGGGACTGGCCCACTCGCTCTTGGATTCCATGATAACTCCTAGGCTAAGCATTTTCTGTACCTCTTCTGTAATTGCTTGTCTCCGGGCCTCTGGCACGCTGTACGGTTTCACTCGTATCCTTACCAGCGGCTCGGTGACAATGTTATGCTGGAACACCGATGTATGACCGGGCTTTTCTGAAAAGGCATCGGTGTTCTGCTACACTAATTTCCTGACCTACTGTTTTTGTTGTTTTGACAGGGTTTCTGCTATTTTTTACTCTGATCTCTGTTGGGACTGACGTTGGAGGGTCTACACTAGTCCCAACCAGCATCTCAGTGGCCCACAGGGATTCTCGGTCCTTCCACGCCTTTAGCAAGTTTACATGATATATTTGTTCTGATTTTCTCTGCCCAGGCTAATATATTTTATAATTAACTTAACCCACTTTTTCCAGAATTTCATAGCGCACTTGCCACTTGGCCAGAAATGTACTCTCAGCAGTGGGTACGAGTATGAGAGCTCTATCTCCTGGGGAAAAGGTCGTGACTGTGGCGTTATACCTATAGCTCTGAGCTGCCTGAGCCTCTACTAGATGTTCTTTCACATTGGGCATTACTGATGCAATCCGGTCCTGCATATCTGCAATGTGCTCTATTACACTCTTATGGGGAGTATGCTCCTGCTCCCATGTCTCTTTGGCAATGTCCATCAGGCCTCTGGGATGTCTGCCATATAACAGTTCAAACGGGAAAACCCTGTTGAGGACTGGGGTACCTCTTGGATGGCGAACAACAAATATGGCAGCAACATATCCCAGTCCTTCCCATCTTGGGATACTACCCTTTTTAACATACTCTTTAGGGTTTTATTAAACCTTTCCACCAGCCCATCTGTTTTGGGTGTGGTACACTTATGTGCATAACTGCTTGATTCAAAGCAGCTTGCACAACTCCTTTGTCACTTTGGACATAAAAGGAGTACCTTGATCCATAAGAATCTCTTTGGGCAACCCAATGCGGAAAAACATGGCAAATAGTTCCCTGGCGATGAGTTTGGCTGAGGTATGGTGGAAAGGAAGGGCCTCTGGATACTGGGTCTCACTTTACTACGGGCCCCACAAGATCCATAGCGATCCGCTCAAAAGATACCTCTATAATGGGAAGAGGTACCAGTGGACTATAGAAATTCACTGTGGGAGCAGTAATCTGACACTCTGGACACGACTCACAAAGCCTCCTAACCTCTTCATAGACACTAGGCCAATAGAACCGCTGGAGTATATGCTCTAGTGTCTTTTTGACTCCAAGATTACCTCCCATTTCATGTGTGTGAGCCAAGTCTAATACTGACCGGTGGTAGGGCTGTGGTACTACTCCACTACCTCCTGTCAAACCTTGTTGACACAGTACAATAAATCCTGGGAAACGGCCATATGGGGAAACACCGCTTCTGCGCCCGGATGGGATGTTGTGCTACCCCATTGATTACAGTGATTCTCTCTATGGTCCGTACCAGAGTGGGGTCTTGGAGTTGGGAAGTCCCAAACGTGTCCCCGGACACCTCCAGCTCTGGGATAGATGTGGCCTCTGCGGCCTCACCGGCCAATACCCCAAGGGGAAACCTATCAGGGTTACACTCTGGCCCTATGATGGGGACCCCTACGGCCAGAACCCCGGAATTGGGTTCTTCGGGTTCAGGATCCAGAGAGTCTTTCTCCACAAGAGATCGTGCTCCGTCCTTCCATAAGGAGCAGCATATGGGTAAGAATCTTCCCAAAATAGCCCCGTATGGAAGATTCTTTACCACTCCCACCACGTGTTGTACCTCCCTGCTCGACGTGGCCATGATAAGCATTGCCGTCGGATACTCTTGGACATCCCCATGGATACCGATAACGGAGACCTTTTTTTTAGAGGTTTTTTTCTGAGAAACCAGTGACCCGTGCAATAGGGTCCCTAGACTCCTGGAGCCTAATTCGGTACCCGTTAACCCCTTAAGGACACAGGGCGTACAGGTACGCCCTGATGTCCCGGTACTTAAGGACACAGGGTGTACCTGTATGTCCTGTGTAGTTCCGATCACCGCCGCGCGGGGGCGGTGATCGGAAAAAGGTGCCTGCTCAAATCATTGAGCAGGCACCTTGGCTAAATGCGAGGGGGGGTCCCCCCCCCGTGTCAGCGATCGCCGCAAACCGCAGGTCAATTTAGACCTGCGGTTTGCGGCTTTTCATGTTGCGGGCGGCGGCGGGCAGCTGTGCCATCGGGTCCCCGTGGGGCTGTAGGGGGGACCCGATGGCATGTAAGGCAGCGCGTTGTGCTGCCTTCTGGTGACGATCCTGTGAGATCCAGCCGACTGGATCTCACAGGCTGGAAGCTACACACTGTATTACTCATACAACCAATGCATTCCAATACAGAAGTATTGGAATGCATTGTAAAAGGGATTAGACCCCCAAAAGTTGAAGTCCCCAAGTAAAAAAAAGTTGAAAAAATAAAGTTTCCCCCCCCAAGTTTCAAGTAAAAATAAACTAAAACGTCATTTTCCCCAAATTAGTAGACATATTAGTATGCATATTAGGTATAGCCGCGTCCATAGTGACCATCTCTATAAACATATCACAGGACCTAACGCCTCAGATTAACACCGTAAAAAAAAAAAAAACGGTGCTAAATAGACAAATTTTTTTGTCACCTTACATCACAAAAAGTACAACAGTAAGTGATCAAAAAGGCGTATGGCCACCAAAATAGTACCAATCTAACGGTCACCTCATCCCGCAAAAAATGAGCCCCTACCTAAGACAATTGCCCAAAAAATAAAAAAAACGATGGCTCAGAATATGGAGACACTAAAACATCATGTTTTAAAAAAGCTGTTATTGTGTAAAACTTAAGTAAATTTAAAAAAGTATACATATTAGGTATCGCCGTGTCCGTATCAATTGGCTCTATAAAAATATCACATGACCTAACCACTCAGATAAACACTGTAAAAAATAAAATGCTGGAAAAAAGCAATTTTTTGTCATCTTATATCACAAAAAGTGTAATGGCAATCAAAAAGTCATATGCACCCCAAAATAGTGCCACTCAAACAGTCTTCTCATCCCGCATAAAATGAGACCCTACCTAAGATAATCGCCCAAAAAAGGAAAAAAATATCACATGACCTAACCCCTCAGGTGAACACCGTGAATAAATGGTGTAAAATAAGCCATTTTTTGTCATCTTACATCACAAAAAGTGTAATAGCAAGCGATCAAAAAGTCAAACGCACCCCAAAATAGGGGAAAATAACTCATACAAGTGTGGGGTTTCACTCTGGTAGATAGGGTAAGTGGACGCAGTACAGAGGCAAAAGACAAGTACTTAACACAAAACTTCAGTGTTTATTCACAATTGAGGCAAATGCACAAACCAATGTGTTACTTTGCAGTCTTGGTGTTTACTTCACACACTATGTAAAGTACATCTTGGTGTTACTTCACACAAATTGGAAATTTCATATAAGACAAGTCACCTTGATGTCAGTTCTGCCTCCAGGAGTCCACGGAAGGCTTTAGGGGGCCTGTTCCCTCGTCCAGGGGTCTCATCCCTCCAACTTGGCACCAAGTCTCAGATCCCAACCCAGAGATCCTGCTGCTGAGTCCAGCTGCCTATTTAAGGATAGCCAGGTGCCGCCAAAAACCCAGACAGGCAATTAATATCCAGTCCGGTATTTGACACCACCTGGCTTCAAATCAGTCCAGCAGCACACGCTGGGAGGAAAATACCTGTTTTCCCAGACCATTACTCTCACTGTGTCGCAGAAGATACATGGAGGTACAGTAGAGCTTCATGTGTGCCACAATTCATGTCTTTTTAACCTAAAGATTGTATGAAGCAATAATGTAAAGAGTAACTAGTACTTTTTCATACTTGTGATGCTGTCATAAGGACATATCAAAAGTATTGATTGGTGGGGGTCCCAGTACTGAGACCCCACCAATCACTAGAACAAGGAGTCAGAAGTGCTCAGCCGAGCGCTGCTTCTCCTCACTGCTGAGTGAAGACGGTTTGGTTCTAGCAACTGGTGGGGTCCCAGTGCTTGGACCCCTACCAGTCAAAACTTCTGATATGTCCTTATGACATATCAAAATTTTTAAATTGTGTAATTACTCTTTACTCATCTGAGAGATTGGAGATCCATTTCTATGGGAGTTCCGAAAATAGTTGAGCAAGCTCGCTTGGCTGTTTTTGGAAGTCCCATAGAAATTAGGAGAGAGTGCACCGTGCACCATGCACTCTATTCACCTATATGGGACAGCCAGAGATAGCCGAGCCAGCAGCAGTCCAATAGAAAGCAATGGAGAGTAGCCGCAGATGCGTGACTGCTCTCCGCTAACTTTATCGTCCCGTTCTGGAGAAAAGTGTGGGTTCCAGAGGTAGAATCTACACCTTTCTGACATTGGTGGCATATCCTAGCAATAAGCCACCAATGTCTCAGATGAGACAACCACTTTAAGGATCTTCCAAGGTGAATCTTTTTATTACACTAGAAAGCAATGCAAATTTTATAACAACCATTTTAGAGTTCTGAATGCAGTGAATTCCATTGCTGGTAATGGAGTCATAAATAATTTTATGTTTCATATATTTTTACAGCTTAATTAGATTAGGTCTTAAAATATGTATGCATGTATATTACAACGTAAAGTGGAATGGGGGGAAATGAATTTCCTTTTATTAGACAGCAGTGGTTTTATTAGTGTATCTCTTATCTCTTTCAAGAAAAGTCCAGCAATGTGGAGACTATATACGGGATGCTAATGTTATGTGTCTACACCCCTACACAAATGATGTCTCGGTATGCTCAACCATCATTGTTACAAAGAACTGATATCGGTAGTGGCCACAGATACAGGTGAAACTCGAAAAATTAGAATATTATGCAAAGGTGAAACTAATATATGAGACAGACTCATTACATGCAAAGCAAGATATTTCAAGCCTTTACTTGTTATAATTTGGATGATTATGGCTTATAGCTTATGAAAACCCCAAAGTCACAATTTTGAGGTACCTTTGCTCAGGGGGTATGGATTAATTAGCTTACAAGAGTGTCACACTTTGAGGCTAAAATATTAAACCTTCTGACAAAAATTCTAATTTTAAGCTGCATTAATGCAATTCCTTTTAATTTGCATTACTGAAATAAATTGACTTTTGCACAATATTAAAAATTTTTGAGTTTCACCTGTAAATTACTAGTAGCAGCAGCAATACTGATTATGGCAGTAGTAATTCTCCATACAATGTACGTACTGGACTGCTGTCTGTCATGTTTTACAGGTGCCCAGCAGCAGCAGCAATACCAAGCATCTCATCTCACTTGCAAAAATTTTGAATAAAGCGGCATAGACTAGTCACCGCTTATAGAAAATAGGGAAATAATTCTGTTTTGTCAACCTAATATCCTTTCAAGCTTCTGGTCACAGTTAGAGGTAATTACTTCCATTTACTTGCTGTATTCTCTGACTTAGGGCTCATTCAGATGGCCTTATGCACTGGTCCACATCCATTCCGCAATTTTCAAGACCATTTCAGGTGACTACCTCTTGAAGCTCATCAAGAGAACGCCAAGAGTGTGCAAAGCAGTAATCAAAGCAAAAGGTGGCTACTTTGAAGAACCTAGAATATGACATATTTTCAGTTGTTTCACACTTTTTTGTTATGTATATAATTCCACATGTGTTAATTCATAGTTTTGATGCCTTCAGTGTGAATCTACAATTTTCATAGTCATGAAAATAAAGAAAGCTCTTTGAATGAGAAGGTGTGTCCAAACTTTGGTCTGTACTGTATATTTGTTTGACACTAGATACATTGTTCCACGACTGATCTTTTTTAAACAACCTATTCCCAATTATAGCTTTTTATAAAAGAGAGAATAAAAGTGAAATTTTAAACAATAAACTGGCATATGTTAAAAAATAGGCCATTACTAGTCTATGACTAACTGTAAATAGAAAGGATAATTCGTTTTTAGTAAAGGTCTAAGGTAGATGGACCTACTACTGGATAATCTCAGCGGTCTTTAACTATATATACTGGACTGAGTATGCCTTGTTGTTGAAAGTTAAAATATTACTTTTATTTATTTCTAATAAAATAAATGAGACACTCAATAAAGTGAATTTCTGCACTATTTGGAGGGTAAACAGGGTGTATAGTCACATATGTGGCCTAATGTTGTTCCTTATATAGAGGGAGGTGGCCGTAGATGAAGGGACGGGTAGCTCTCTCCCTAAGCACTTTCCCTGTGTCACCTAGTCTATGGGCAGGGAATCCCTCAATGGCTGTAATCGGGGCACCTGCCCTGAGAAGGACGACCCCCAGCCTCTTGAACCTCTGGCCCGTGCTAGAGGTTCCCTATATGCTTACCTCCCTAGTAGATCTGTTCCATCATCCATGCGTTTCGCCAAGTGAAGATTGGCTCTTCAGGGACATGGATATCAGCAGTGGCAGCTCTCCTTTTGTTCACTTACTGGAGTCTCTTTCAATGCACTAGGCTCCACCCACAAGTTAAACCAACCAATGGGCCCTGTAGGTGTGCCACACACTGACTACTCCCACTGAGTTGCCAGCCAATTACGCATGGAGACGCGCAGTCACAAGGTGCCACGTGCTACAGGGCCGGGCTCGCTGTGCTCCGTTACTAGCCGGAAGTGATGTGGTCAATGGGCGTATATTGTTGCTATGGGGACCTTACTCCGCGTCCCCGGCTGATTCAAAATTCAGCAAGACTTTGATTACGATCGCGTCGTATCAATATCATTTTAAACTCTGCACAGCATGGAGGAAGAAGGAAGGTATTCAAACGGGCTAGAGAGAGCCCATATTACATTAACCCTATCTGTCCTGGTAGCAAGAAAGCATTTGCACAGGAACAGAGGGAGAAACTGGGTACGTTGATAACGCTACATCATATATTCTTAGCCAACGGCTCATTCTTACTGCTTATCCACAGAAACAACAAAAAGAAGGCAAATACAACAGAACATATCCATGTCCCTGAAGAGCCAATCTTCACTTGGCGAAACGCGTCGGATGATGGAACAGATCTACTAGGGAGGTAAGCGTATAGGGAACTTTAGTACAGGCCCGAGGTTCCAGAGGCTGGGGGTCGTCCCTCTCAGGGCGGGTGCCCCGATTACAGCCATTGAGGGATTCCCTGCCTATAGACTAGGTGACACAGGGAAAGTGCTTAGGGAGAGAGCTACCCGTTCCTTCATCTACAATAAGGCCACCTCCCTCTATATAAGGAACAACATCAGGCCACATATGTGACTATACACCCTGTTTACCCCCCAAATATTGCAGAAATTCACTTTATTTAGTGTCTCATTTATTATATATATATATATATATATATATGTATATATATATATATATATATATATATATATATATATATTTATTTATATATATATATATATTTAGAAAGGATATTGACAAATACGCCTATACATATGCCATGGGTCTACATACCTGTAGATTTATCACAGTGTTTCAGGCTGGATGATAAATTTGGTGCAGAGATTGACACTTTGGGAGAGATTGATTAAAACTGGTGCAAAGGAAAACTGGCTTAGTTACCCATAGTGACCTATCAGAGTGAGCCTTTCATTCTCCAAAGGATATCTGAAAAATGAAATGTGGAATCTGATTGGTTGTTATGGGTAACTAAGCCAGTTTTCCTTTGCAACAGTTTTGAAAAATCTCCCCTTTGTCAAACTCCATACCATTTGGCGCATTTACTAAGGTTGCATTTTTTGTTTTTTTTTGGAGTAAAAAAAACTAGAAAATGATGTATCACAGGCCACAACCTTTCCCGTGAAGCTCCCTTCTTTCCAGCTAAGTCCTGCTCCCTTTTTGTGCAAGTCATAAAATGTGTAGAAACCCTAGTTGCGCTAAATTGCACCAGTTTTCTCCTCTTGTTAGATTGTAAACACAGACACATTAGAAAATGTAGACCTATGTGTGAATCCATTCTAGGAGGAGAACGACTTTTGTGGAACCACCTTATACATAAAGGGGGTCATTTTAAAAAAAAAATATACACCACTTATTGGCGTATTTAAGGTGCAGATTTTGTCACGTGTACACCACTAATGCCTCTTTTCTCGAGTTTAGAGAAAAGATGGCAAGGTGTAAGCAGGGAAGAGGACGGACCAGCAGACCCATCTCATTCATCATTTTCTGCATTTGTTTTTGGTGTAGAAAATGACTTAAATCTACACCAGAAAGGGAGCTGGTGTACTTTTAATCTTATTGAACTGCCGCCGGATTATACGCCTAAGTCGTGTAGAGGCTAGCGCCTCTACATAACTTAGGTGTCTCAAGTTGCAGCGGACAGGGAATAAGACCGGCGTCTAAATCAACGTTCTTAGCAAATGTCCCCCAAAGTGTGTATTGTACAATGTATAAAAAATAATCTATATATATATAAAAAAGGACGTATATTTGTGTGTGTATGTATGTATGTTCCGCGATCACTCAAAAACACAACAATCGATTTCAACGAAACTTGGTATACACATCCCATGCTACCTGAAAAGAAATCTTGTGGGGGTCACAGCTCTCTAGGATGTATCCTGAGATATTCCCAAAAAATGACCTGCATTAGCCAATACAAGCCAGTCTTTCTCTTCATATCCCAACTGCCATACACACGGTCACATGTCTCTTATCAGCCAATAGAAGCTCGCAGGTCCTTAGTCTCCACATACACACAGTTTTACTTCAGGTTTCCATAGCAACCCAGCTATTTTTCTTCACTGCTGTAGGCCACCTTTAGGCTAGGGCTACATAATGACATGTGTCACACGACACAAAGGGAACAACTACACTGCATTGTGTCGCGTGACATTGAAGTCGCACCAATGTCGCACGACAATTTCTATAATGATAGTCTATGGTGTTGCACTGCGACATGTGACATGCTGCAACTGCGATAGTCGCAAAAAAATCCATCTTGGCAACAGCTCTGGAGGTCACTGTTAAGGCAGCAGTGTACTGTAAGGTCACTGTTAAGGCAGCAGGGTACTGTGGAGGTCACTGTTGAGGGGGCAGGCCCCTGAGGAGGTCACTGTCAAGGGAGTGAGATGCTGTGAAATTCACTGTTATAGGGGCGGGCTGCTGTGAAGGTCAAAGTTAAGGGGATGGGCTGCTGTGGAGGTCCCATTTTAAAGTGGCGGGGCACTGTGGGGAAGAGGTCAGTGTTAAGGGGTGGGATGCTGTGAAGTTCACTGTTATGGGGATATTGTCGATATCTTTAAACAACACATACAAACATTAGATGAAATATACCCGTGTGAAGCCGGGCCCTTCTGCTAGTAATATAACAATAATAGTGATCTTGCTTAATAAATAACCAATG
Source organism: Bufo gargarizans (assembly GCF_014858855.1). Taxonomy (NCBI): domain Eukaryota; kingdom Metazoa; phylum Chordata; class Amphibia; order Anura; family Bufonidae; genus Bufo; species Bufo gargarizans. The sequence goes on from NC_058082.1 coordinate 414,891,337, forward strand.
GACCTGAGAATCTTGAATTTCTTTTTTTTCTACATTATGTTTCAATGACACAGTTCATAAAGTGAAATTGGAGACCTGGCTCTGACTCTTGAAGGAAATAGATTGTAATTGCTCATAGTCCAGAAGAAAGATTTACTGAGTACTGAACTAATACATCAGAATAACAATACTTCTGTCAACAGGATACCAGTAAATGTGTTAAGCTTCACATTCTACTTCATTGATTTTTTATGATACAGTAAGTATCCCATAGAGTTCTTCTGTAAAGTGTAATGTAATTGCAGTATTCTAATGATGATCCTGTTTTTAAAGCATTTAAGAAATTATATCAGTCAAATCTCATATATTTCCATATCTCTTACATCTGATCAGATGATTATACAAATGGGTGATTTTTTTCAGGGTTATATACTGTATATGCACTAATGCACTCATCAAACCATGTACTACTGAATAGCAAATGCTAAATAGGATCACCATGGACGGCACAGTGGATAGCACTATTGCCTTGCAGTGCTTAGGTCTTTTATATCTGACCAAATGCAAAATCTGCATAAAGTTTATATGTTCTTGCTGTGTTTGAGTGGGTTATCTTTCACAAACTAAACACATACTAATAAGTTAATTTAGATAATCAGCCACAAATGGATGATGTTTGTATCAACGAATATACAGTTGCAAGAAAAAGTATGTGAACCCTTTGGAATAATATGGATTTCTGCACAAATTGGATAAATTGCATAAATTGCATAAAATGTGATCTGATCTTCATCTAAGTCACAATAGACAATCACAGTCTGCTTAAACTAATAACACACAAATAATTAAATGTTACCATGTTTTTATTGAACACACCATGTAAATATTCACAGTGCAGGTGGAAAAAGTATGTAAACCCTTGGATTTAATAACTGGTTGAACCTCCTTTGGCAGCAATAACTTTCACCAAACTTTTCCTGTAGTTGCAGATCAGACGTGCACAACGATCAGGAGTAATTCTTGACCATTCCTCTTTACAGAACTGTTTCAGTTCAGCAATATTCTTGGGATGTCTGGTGTGAATCTCTTTCTTGAGGTCATGCCACAGCATGTTGAGCTTCAGCTGGTGGACAGATGGCCTTAAGTTCTGCAAAATGTATTGATAAACTTGGGAATTCATTTTTCCTCGATGATAGCAATCCGTCCAGGTCTTGACGCAGCAAAGCAGCCCCAAACCATCATGCCCCCACCGCCATACTTCACAGTTGGGATGAGGTTTTGATGTTGGTGTGCTGTGCCTCTTTTTCTCCACACATAATGTGTGTTTCTTCCAAACAACTCAACTTTGGTTTCATCTGTCCACAGAATATTTTGCCAGTACTGCTGTGGAACATCCAGGTGCTCTTGTGCAAACTGTAAATGTGCAGCAATGTTTTTTTTGGACAGCAGTGGCTTCCTCTGTTTATATCCTCCCATGAAATCCATTCTTGTTTAGTGTTTTACGTATTGTAGATTCGCTAACAGGGATGTTAGCATATGCCAGAGACTTTTGTAAGTCTTTAGCTGACACTCTAGTATTCTTCTTCACCTCATTGAGCAGTCTGCGCTGTGCTCTTGCATTCATATTTACTGGACGGCCACTCCTAGGGAGAGTAGCAGCAGTGCTGAACTTTCTCCATTTATAGACTGATGAACAGCAAGGCTTTTGGAGATACTTTTATAACCCTTTCCAGCTTTATGCAAGTCCACAATTCTTATTCGTAGGTCTTCTGAGAGTTCTTTTGTGCAAGGCATCATTCAGATCTGGCAATGCTTCTTGTGAAAAGCAAATCCAGAATTGGTGTGTGTTTTTTATAGGGCAGCTGTAACCAAGACCTCCAATCTCATCTCATTGATTAGACTCCAGTTGGCTGACACCTCACTCCAATTAGCTCTTAGAGATGTCATTAGTCTAGGGGTTCACATACTTTTTCCACCTGCACTGTGAATGTTTATATGGTGTGTTCAATGAAAACATGGTAACATTAAATTTTTTGTGTGTTATTAGTTTAAGCAGACTGTGATTGTCTATTGTTGTGACTAAGATGAAGATCAGATCACATGTTATGATCATACTGTGCAGAAATCCATATAATTCCAAAGAGTTCACATACTTTTTCTTGCAACTGTA